>NW_028270169.1:51695055-52018983 GCF_037043375.1 Chiloscyllium plagiosum
GGGGAAGTGAATGGGGAGAGCGGGGGGCGGTGAATGGGAGAGTGGGGAAGTGAATGGGGAGAGCGGGAATATGAATGGGAGAGCAGGGAAGTGAATGGGGAGAGTGGGGAAGTGTATGGGAGAGTGGGGAAGTGAATGGGGAAAGTGGGGAAGTGAATGGGGAGAGCGGGGAAGTGAATGGGAGCATGGGGAAGTAAATGGGAGAGTGGGGAAGTGAATGGGAGAGCGGGGAAGTGAGTGGAAGAGTGGGGAAGTAAATGGGGAGAGCGGTGAAGTGAATGGGAGAGTGGGAAACTGAGAGAGGAGAGTGCGGAAGTGAATGGGAGCCCGGGGAAATGAATGGGAGGGTGTGTTAGTGAATGGGGAGAGCGGGCGAGTGAATGGGAGAGTGGGGAAGTGAAAGGGAGCGCGGGGAAGTGAATGGGAGAGCGGTGAAGTGAATGGGGAGAGTGGGGACGTGAATGGGAGAGCGGGAGAGTGAATGGGGGAGTGGGGAAGTGAATGGGAGAGTGGGGAAGTGAATGGGGAGAGCGGGGAGTGAATAGGAGAGTGGGGAAGTGAATGGGGAGAGCGGGGAAGTGAATGGGAGAGCGGGGAAGTGAATGGCGAGAGTGGGGAAGTGAATGGGGAGAGCGGGGAAGTAAATGGGGAGAGTGGGGAAGTGAATGGGGAGAGTGGGGGAGTGAATGGGGAGAGCGGGGAAGTGAATGGGGAGAGTGGGGAAGAGAAAGGGGAGAGTGGGGAAGTGAATGGGGAGAGCGGGTGAGTGAATGGGGAGAGTGGGGAAATGAATGGGAGAGTGGGGAAGTGAATGGGGAGACCGGGGAAGTGAATGGGAGAGTGGTGAAATGAATGGGGAGAGTGGGGAAGTGAATGGGAGAGCGGGGAAGTGAATGGGGAGAGTTGGGAAGTGAATGGGGAGAGCGGGGAAGTAAATGGGGAGAGCGGGGAAGAGAATGGGGAGAGTGGGGAAGTGAATGGGGAGAGCTGGGGAGTGAATGGGGAGAGTGGGGAAGTGAATGGGGTGAGTGGGGAAGTGAATGGGGAGAGCGGGAGGGTGAATGGGAGAGTGGGGAAGTGAATGGGGAGAGCGGGAGGTGAATGGGAGAGTGGGGAAGATATGGGAGAGCGAGAATATGAATGGGAGAGCAGGGAAGTGAATGGGAGCATGGGGAAGTAAATGTGAGTGTGGGGAAGTGAATGGGAGAGCGGGGAAGTGAGTGGGAGAGTGGGGAAGTAAATGGGGAGAGCGGTGAAGTGAATGGGAGAGTGGGAAACTGAAAGAGGAGAGTGCGGAAGTGAATGGGAGCCCGGGGAAGTGAACGGGAGGGTGTGTAAGTGAATGGGGAGAGCGGGCGAGTGAATGGGAGAGTGGGGAAGTGAATGGGGAGAGCGGGGAAGTGAATGGGAGAGTGGGGAAGTGAATGGGGAGAGTGGGGGGGTGAATGTGAGAGTGGGGAAGTGAATGGGGAGAGCGGGGAAGTGAATGGGAGAGTGGGGAAGTGAATGGGGAGAGTGGGGAAGTGAATGGGTCGAGTGGGGGAGTGAATGGGGAGAGCGGGGAAGTAAACGGGGAGAGCGGGGAAGTGAATGGGGAGAGTGGGGAAGTGAATGGGGAGAGCTGGGAGTGAATAGGAGAGTGGAGAAGTGAATGGGGAGAGCGGGGAGTGAATAGGAGATTGGGGAAGTGAATGCGGAGAGCGGGGAAGTGAATGGGAGAGTGGTGAAATGAATGGGGAGAGTGGGGAACTGAATGGGAGAGCGGGGAAGTGAATGGGGAGAGTGGGGAAGTGAATGGGGAGTGCGGGGAAGTAAATGGGGAGAGTGGGGAAGTGAATGGGGAGAGTGGGAGAGTGAATGGGGAGAGCGGGGAAGTGAATGGGGAGAGTGGGGAAGTGAATGGGGAGAGCGGGGGAGTGAATGGGGAGAGTGGGGAACTGAATGGGGTGAGTGGGGAAGTGAATGGGAGAGTGGGGAAGTGAGTGGGGAGAGTGGGGAAGTGAATGGGGAGAGTGGGGGAGTGAATGGGGAGAGCGGGGAAGTAAACGGGGAGAGTGGGGAAGTGAATTGGGAGAGTGGGGAAGTGAATGGGAGAGTGGGGAAGTGAATGGGGAGAGTGGGGAAGTGAATGGGGAGAGCAGGGGAGTGAATGGGAGAGTGGGGAAGTGAATGGGGAGAGCGGGGGGGGTGAATGGGAGAGTGGGGAAGTGAATGGGGAGAGCGGGAATATGAATGGGAGAGCGGGGAAGTGAATGGGAGCATGGGGAAGTAAATGGGAGAGTGGGGAAGTGAATGGGAGAGCGGGGAAGTGAGTGGAAGAGTGGGGAAGTGAATGGGGAGAGTGGGGGAGTGAATGGGGAGAGCGGGGAAGTGAATGGGGAGAGCGGGGAAGTGAATGTGGAGAGTGGGGAAGTGAATGGGGAGAGCGGGGAAGTGAATGGGGAGAGCGGGGGAGTGAATGGGGAGAGTGGGGAAATGAATGGGGTGAGTGGGGAAGTGAATGGGGAGAGCGGGAGGGTGAATGGGAGAGTGGGGAAGTGAATGGGGAGAGCGGGGAAGTGAATGGGAGAGTGGTGAAATGAATGGGGAGAGTGGGGAAGAGAATGGGAGAGCGGGGAAGTGAATGGGGAGAGTTGGGAAGTGAATGGGGAGAGCGGGGAAGTAAATGGGGAGAGTGGGGAAGTGAATGGGGAGAGTGGGGGAGTGAATGGGGAGAGCGGGGAAGAGAATGGGGAGAGTGGGGAAGTGAATGGGGAGAGTGGGGAAGTGAATGGGGAGAGCGGGGGAGTGAATGGGGAGAGTTGGGAAGTGAATGGGGTGAGTGGGGAAGTGAATGGGAGAGCGGGGGAGTGAATGGACAGAGCGGGGGAGTGAATGGGAGAGTGGGGAAGTGAATGGGGAGAGCGGGGGAGTGAATGGGAGAGTGGGGAAGCGAATGGGGAGAGCGGGGAAGTGAATGGGAGAGGAGGTAACTGTATGGGAGAGCGGGAAAGTGTATGGGAGAGCGGGGTAGTGAATGGGAGAGTGGGGAAGTGAATGAGAGAGCGGGAAAGTGAATGGGGAGAGTGGGGAAGTGAATGGGAGAGCAGGGAAGTGAATGGGGAGAGTGGGGAAGTCTATGGGAGAGTGGGGAAGTGAATGGGGAAAGTGGGGAAGTGAATGGGGAGAGCAGGGGAGTGAAAGGGAGAGTGGGGAAGTGAATGGGGAGAGCGGGGGGCGGTGAATGGGAGAGTGGGGAAGTGAATAGGGAGAGCGGGAATATGAATGGGAGAGCAGGGAAGTGAATGGGGAGAGTGGGGAAGTGTATGGGAGAGTGGGGTAGTGAATGGGGAAAGTGGGGAAGTGAATGGGGAGAGCGGGGAAGTGAATGGGAGCATGGGGAAGTAAATGGGAGAGTGGGGAAGTGAATGGGAGAGCGGGGAAGTGAGTGGAAGAGTGGGGAAGTAAATGGGGAGAGCGGTGAAGTGAATGGGAGAGTGGGAAACTGAGAGAGGAGAGTGCGGAAGTGAATGGGAGCCCGGGGAAGTGAATGGGAGGGTGTGTTAGTGAATGGGGAGAGCGGGGAAGTGAATGGGAGAGTGGGGAAGTGAAAGGGAGCGCGGGGAAGTGAATGGGAGAGCGGTGAAGTGAATGGGGAGAGTGGGGACGTGAATGGGAGAGCGGGAGAGTGAATGGGGGAGTGGGGAAGTGAATGGGAGAGTGGGGAAGTGAATGGGGAGAGCGGGGAGTGAATAGGAGAGTGGGGAAGTGAATGGGGAGAGCGGGGAAGTGAATGGGAGAGCGGGGAAGTGAATGGCGAGAGTGGGGAAGTGAATGGGGAGAGCGGGGAAGTAAATGGGGAGAGTGGGGAAGTGAATGGGGAGAGTGGGGGAGTGAATGGGGAGAGCGGGAAGTGAATGGGGAGAGTGGGGAAGAGAAAGGGGAGAGTGGGGAAGTGAATGGGGAGAGCGGGTGAGTGAATGGGGAGAGTGGGGAAATGAATGGGAGAGTGGGGAAGTGAATGGGGAGACCGGGGAAGTGAATGGGAGAGTGGTGAAATGAATGGGGAGAGTGGGGAAGTGAATGGGAGAGCGGGGAAGTGAATGGGGAGAGTTGGGAAGTGAATGGGGAGAGCGGGGAAGTAAATGGGGAGAGCGGGGAAGAGAATGGGGAGAGTGGGGAAGTGAATGGGGAGAGCTGGGGAGTGAATGGGGAGAGTGGGGAAGTGAATGGGGTGAGTGGGGAAGTGAATGGGGAGAGCGGGAGGGTGAATGGGAGAGTGGGGAAGTGAATGGGGAGAGCGGGAGGTGAATGGGAGAGTGGGGAAGATATGGGAGAGCGAGAATATGAATGGGAGAGCAGGGAAGTGAATGGGAGCATGGGGAAGTAAATGTGAGTGTGGGGAAGTGAATGGGAGAGCGGGGAAGTGAGTGGGAGAGTGGGGAAGTAAATGGGGAGAGCGGTGAAGTGAATGGGAGAGTGGGAAACTGAAAGAGGAGAGTGCGGAAGTGAATGGGAGCCCGGGGAAGTGAACGGGAGGGTGTGTAAGTGAATGGGGAGAGCGGGCGAGTGAATGGGAGAGTGGGGAAGTGAATGGGGAGAGCGGGGAAGTGAATGGGAGAGTGGGGAAGTGAATGGGGAGAGTGGGGGGGTGAATGTGAGAGTGGGGAAGTGAATGGGGAGAGCGGGGAAGTGAATGGGAGAGTGGGGAAGTGAATGGGGAGAGTGGGGAAGTGAATGGGTCGAGTGGGGGAGTGAATGGGGAGAGCGGGGAAGTAAACGGGGAGAGCGGGGAAGTGAATGGGGAGAGTGGGGAAGTGAATGGGGAGAGCTGGGAGTGAATAGGAGAGTGGAGAAGTGAATGGGGAGAGCGGGGAGTGAATAGGAGATTGGGGAAGTGAATGCGGAGAGCGGGGAAGTGAATGGGAGAGTGGTGAAATGAATGGGGAGAGTGGGGAACTGAATGGGAGAGCGGGGAAGTGAATGGGGAGAGTGGGGAAGTGAATGGGGAGTGCGGGGAAGTAAATGGGGAGAGTGGGGAAGTGAATGGGGAGAGTGGGAGAGTGAATGGGGAGAGCGGGGAAGTGAATGGGGAGAGTGGGGAAGTGAATGGGGAGAGCGGGGGAGTGAATGGGGAGAGTGGGGAACTGAATGGGGTGAGTGGGGAAGTGAATGGGAGAGTGGGGAAGTGAGTGGGGAGAGTGGGGAAGTGAATGGGGAGAGTGGGGGAGTGAATGGGGAGAGCGGGGAAGTAAACGGGGAGAGTGGGGAAGTGAATTGGGAGAGTGGGGAAGTGAATGGGAGAGTGGGGAAGTGAATGGGGAGAGTGGGGAAGTGAATGAGGAGAGCAGGGGAGTGAATGGGAGAGTGGGGAAGTGAATGGGGAGAGCGGGGGGGGGGTGAATGGGAGAGTGGGGAAGTGAATGGGGAGAGCGGGAATATGAATGGGAGAGCGGGGAAGTGAATGGGAGCATGGGGAAGTAAATGGGAGAGTGGGGAAGTGAATGGGAGAGCGGGGAAGTGAGTGGAAGAGTGGGGAAGTAAATGGGGAGAGCGGTGAAGTGAATGGGAGAGTGGGAAACTGAAAGAGGAGAGTGCGGAAGTGAATGGGAGCCCGGGGAAGTGAATGGGAGGGTGTGTTAGTGAATGGGGAGAGCGGGCGAGTGAATGGGAGAGTGGGGAAGTGAAAGGGAGCGTGGGGAAGTGAATGGGAGAGCGGTGAAGTGAATGGGGAGAGTGGGGACGTGAATGGGAGAGCGGGAGAGTGAATGGGGGAGTGGGGAAGTGAATGGGAGAGTGGGGAAGTGAATGGGGAGAGCGGGGAGTGAATAGGAGAGTGGGGAAGTGAATGGGGAGAGCGGGGAAGTGAATGGGAGAGTGGTGAAATGAATGGGGAGAGTGGGGAAGTGAATGGGAGAGCGGGGAAGTGAATGGCGAGAGTGGGGAAGTGAATGGGGAGAGCGGGGAAGTAAATGGGGAGAGTGGGGAAGTGAATGGGGAGAGTGGGGGAGTGAATGGGGAGAGCGGGGAAGTGAATGGGGAGAGTGGGGAAGTGAATGGGGAGAGTGGGGAAGTGAATGGGGAGAGCGGGCGAGTGAATGGGGAGAGTGGGGAAATGAATGGGGTGAGTGGGGAAGTGAATGGGGAGAGCGGGAGGGTGAATGGGAGAGTGGGGAAGTGAATGGGGAGAGCGGGGAAGTGAATGGGAGAGTGGTGAAATGAATGGGGAGAGTGGGAAAGTGAATGGGAGAGCGGGGAAGTGAATGGGGAGAGTTGGGAAGTGAATGGGGAGAGCGGGGAAGTAAATGGGGAGAGTGGGGAAGTGAAAGGGGAGAGTGGGGGAGTGGATGGGGAGAGCGGGGAAGAGAATGGGGAGAGTGGGGAAGTGAATGGGGAGAGTGGGTAAGTGAATGGGGAGAACGGGGGAGTGAATGGGAAGAGTGGGGAAGTGAATGGGGTGAGTGGGGAAGTGAAATGGAGAGCGGGGGAGTGAATCGGAGAGTGGGGAAGTGAATGGGGAGAGCGGGGGAGTGAATGGGAGAGTGGGGAAGCGAATGGGGAGAGCGGGGGAGTGAATGCGAGAGGAGTTAAGTGTATGGGAGAGCGGGAAAGTGTATGGGAGAGCGGGGTAGTGAATGGGAGAGTGGGGAAGTGAATGAGAGAGCGGCGTAGTGAATGGAAGAGCGGGGTAGTGAATGGGAGAGCGGGAAAGTGAATGGGGAGAGTGGGGAAGTGAATGGGAGAGCAGGGAAGTGAATGGGGAGAGTGGGGAAGTGTATGGGAGAGTGGGGAAGTGAATGGGGAGAGTGGGGAAGTGAATGGGGAGAGCAGGGGAGTGAATGGGAGAGTGGGGAAGTGAATGGGGAGAGCGGGGGGGGTGAATGGGAGAGTGGGGAAGTGAATGGGGAGAGCGGGAATATGAATGGGAGACCGGGGAAGTGAATGGGAGCATGGGGAAGTAAATGGGAGAGTGGGGAAGTGAATGGGAGAGCGGGGAAGTGAGTGGAAGAGTGGGGAAGTAAATGGGGAGAGCGGTGAAGTGAATGGGAGAGTGGGAAACTGAAAGAGGAGAGTGCGGAAGTGAATGGGAGAGCGGGGAAGTGAATGGGAGGGTGTGTTAGTGAATGGGGAGAGCGGGCGAGTGAATGGGAGAGTGGGGAAGAGAAAGGGAGCGCGGGGAAGTGAATGGGAGAGTGGGGAAGTGAATGGGAGAGTGGGGACGTGAATGGGAGAGCGGGAGAGTGAATGGGGGAGTGGGGAAGTGAATGGGAGAGTGGGAAACTGAAAGAGGAGAGTGCGGAAGTGAATGGGAGGCCGGGGAAGTGAATGGGAGAGTGTGTTAGTGAATGGGGAGAGCGGGGGAGTGAATGGGAGAGTGGGGAAGTGAATGGGGAGAGCGGGGACGTGAATGGGAGAGCGGGGGAGTGAATGGGAGAGCGGAGAAGTGAATGGGAGAGCGGGGAAGTGAAAGGGAGAGCGGGGAAGTGAATGGGAGAGCGGAAGAGGGAATTAAAGAGTGGGGAAGTGAATGGGAGAGTTGGGAATTGAATGGGAGAGTGGGAGAGTGAATGGGAGAGTGGGCAAGTGAATGGGAGAGTGGGGAAGTGAATGGGGAGAGCTGGGAGTGAATAGGAGAGTGGAGAAGTGAATGGGGAGAGCGGGGAGTGAATAGGAGATTGGGGAAGTGAATGCGGAGAGCGGGGAAGTGAATGGGAGAGTGGTGAAATGAATGGGGAGAGTGGGGAACTGAATGGGAGAGCGGGGAAGTGAATGGGGAGAGTGGGGAAGTGAATGGGGAGTGCGGGGAAGTAAATGGGGAGAGTGGGGAAGTGAATGGGGAGAGTGGGAGAGTGAATGGGGAGAGCGGGGAAGTGAATGGGGAGAGTGGGGAAGTGAATGGGGAGAGCGGGGGAGTGAATGGGGAGAGTGGGGAACTGAATGGGGTGAGTGGGGAAGTGAATGGGAGAGTGGGGAAGTGAGTGGGGAGAGTGGGGAAGTGAATGGGGAGAGTGGGGGAGTGAATGGGGAGAGCGGGGAAGTAAACGGGGAGAGTGGGGAAGTGAATTGGGAGAGTGGGGAAGTGAATGGGAGAGTGGGGAAGTGAATGGGGAGAGTGGGGAAGTGAATGGGGAGAGCAGGGGAGTGAATGGGAGAGTGGGGAAGTGAATGGGGAGAGCGGGGGGGGGTGAATGGGAGAGTGGGGAAGTGAATGGGGAGAGCGGGAATATGAATGGGAGAGCGGGGAAGTGAATGGGAGCATGGGGAAGTAAATGGGAGAGTGGGGAAGTGAATGGGAGAGCGGGGAAGTGAGTGGAAGAGTGGGGAAGTGAATGGGGAGAGTGGGGGAGTGAATGGGGAGAGCGGGGAAGTGAATGGGGAGAGCGGGGAAGTGAATGTGGAGAGTGGGGAAGTGAATGGGGAGAGCGGGGAAGTGAATGGGGAGAGCGGGGGAGTGAATGGGGAGAGTGGGGAAATGAATGGGGTGAGTGGGGAAGTGAATGGGGAGAGCGGGAGGGTGAATGGGAGAGTGGGGAAGTGAATGGGGAGAGCGGGGAAGTGAATGGGAGAGTGGTGAAATGAATGGGGAGAGTGGGGAAGAGAATGGGAGAGCGGGGAAGTGAATGGGGAGAGTTGGGAAGTGAATGGGGAGAGCGGGGAAGTAAATGGGGAGAGTGGGGAAGTGAATGGGGAGAGTGGGGGAGTGAATGGGGAGAGCGGGGAAGAGAATGGGGAGAGTGGGGAAGTGAATGGGGAGAGTGGGGAAGTGAATGGGGAGAGCGGGGGAGTGAATGGGGAGAGTTGGGAAGTGAATGGGGTGAGTGGGGAAGTGAATGGGAGAGCGGGGGAGTGAATGGACAGAGCGGGGGAGTGAATGGGAGAGTGGGGAAGTGAATGGGGAGAGCGGGGGAGTGAATGGGAGAGTGGGGAAGCGAATGGGGAGAGCGGGGAAGTGAATGGGAGAGGAGGTAACTGTATGGGAGAGCGGGAAAGTGTATGGGAGAGCGGGGTAGTGAATGGGAGAGTGGGGAAGTGAATGAGAGAGCGGGAAAGTGAATGGGGAGAGTGGGGAAGTGAATGGGAGAGCAGGGAAGTGAATGGGGAGAGTGGGGAAGTCTATGGGAGAGTGGGGAAGTGAATGGGGAAAGTGGGGAAGTGAATGGGGAGAGCAGGGGAGTGAAAGGGAGAGTGGGGAAGTGAATGGGGAGAGCGGGGGGCGGTGAATGGGAGAGTGGGGAAGTGAATAGGGAGAGCGGGAATATGAATGGGAGAGCAGGGAAGTGAATGGGGAGAGTGGGGAAGTGTATGGGAGAGTGGGGTAGTGAATGGGGAAAGTGGGGAAGTGAATGGGGAGAGCGGGGAAGTGAATGGGAGCATGGGGAAGTAAATGGGAGAGTGGGGAAGTGAATGGGAGAGCGGGGAAGTGAGTGGAAGAGTGGGGAAGTAAATGGGGAGAGCGGTGAAGTGAATGGGAGAGTGGGAAACTGAGAGAGGAGAGTGCGGAAGTGAATGGGAGCCCGGGGAAGTGAATGGGAGGGTGTGTTAGTGAATGGGGAGAGCGGGGAAGTGAATGGGAGAGTGGGGAAGTGAAAGGGAGCGCGGGGAAGTGAATGGGAGAGCGGTGAAGTGAATGGGGAGAGTGGGGACGTGAATGGGAGAGCGGGAGAGTGAATGGGGGAGTGGGGAAGTGAATGGGAGAGTGGGGAAGTGAATGGGGAGAGCGGGGAGTGAATAGGAGAGTGGGGAAGTGAATGGGGAGAGCGGGGAAGTGAATGGGAGAGCGGGGAAGTGAATGGCGAGAGTGGGGAAGTGAATGGGGAGAGCGGGGAAGTAAATGGGGAGAGTGGGGAAGTGAATGGGGAGAGTGGGGGAGTGAATGGGGAGAGCGGGAAGTGAATGGGGAGAGTGGGGAAGAGAAAGGGGAGAGTGGGGAAGTGAATGGGGAGAGCGGGTGAGTGAATGGGGAGAGTGGGGAAATGAATGGGAGAGTGGGGAAGTGAATGGGGAGACCGGGGAAGTGAATGGGAGAGTGGTGAAATGAATGGGGAGAGTGGGGAAGTGAATGGGAGAGCGGGGAAGTGAATGGGGAGAGTTGGGAAGTGAATGGGGAGAGCGGGGAAGTAAATGGGGAGAGCGGGGAAGAGAATGGGGAGAGTGGGGAAGTGAATGGGGAGAGCTGGGGAGTGAATGGGGAGAGTGGGGAAGTGAATGGGGTGAGTGGGGAAGTGAATGGGGAGAGCGGGAGGGTGAATGGGAGAGTGGGGAAGTGAATGGGGAGAGCGGGAGGTGAATGGGAGAGTGGGGAAGATATGGGAGAGCGAGAATATGAATGGGAGAGCAGGGAAGTGAATGGGAGCATGGGGAAGTAAATGTGAGTGTGGGGAAGTGAATGGGAGAGCGGGGAAGTGAGTGGGAGAGTGGGGAAGTAAATGGGGAGAGCGGTGAAGTGAATGGGAGAGTGGGAAACTGAAAGAGGAGAGTGCGGAAGTGAATGGGAGCCCGGGGAAGTGAACGGGAGGGTGTGTAAGTGAATGGGGAGAGCGGGCGAGTGAATGGGAGAGTGGGGAAGTGAATGGGGAGAGCGGGGAAGTGAATGGGAGAGTGGGGAAGTGAATGGGGAGAGTGGGGGGGTGAATGTGAGAGTGGGGAAGTGAATGGGGAGAGCGGGGAAGTGAATGGGAGAGTGGGGAAGTGAATGGGGAGAGTGGGGAAGTGAATGGGTCGAGTGGGGGAGTGAATGGGGAGAGCGGGGAAGTAAACGGGGAGAGCGGGGAAGTGAATGGGGAGAGTGGGGAAGTGAATGGGGAGAGCTGGGAGTGAATAGGAGAGTGGAGAAGTGAATGGGGAGAGCGGGGAGTGAATAGGAGATTGGGGAAGTGAATGCGGAGAGCGGGGAAGTGAATGGGAGAGTGGTGAAATGAATGGGGAGAGTGGGGAACTGAATGGGAGAGCGGGGAAGTGAATGGGGAGAGTGGGGAAGTGAATGGGGAGTGCGGGGAAGTAAATGGGGAGAGTGGGGAAGTGAATGGGGAGAGTGGGAGAGTGAATGGGGAGAGCGGGGAAGTGAATGGGGAGAGTGGGGAAGTGAATGGGGAGAGCGGGGGAGTGAATGGGGAGAGTGGGGAACTGAATGGGGTGAGTGGGGAAGTGAATGGGAGAGTGGGGAAGTGAGTGGGGAGAGTGGGGAAGTGAATGGGGAGAGTGGGGGAGTGAATGGGGAGAGCGGGGAAGTAAACGGGGAGAGTGGGGAAGTGAATTGGGAGAGTGGGGAAGTGAATGGGAGAGTGGGGAAGTGAATGGGGAGAGTGGGGAAGTGAATGAGGAGAGCAGGGGAGTGAATGGGAGAGTGGGGAAGTGAATGGGGAGAGCGGGGGGGGGGTGAATGGGAGAGTGGGGAAGTGAATGGGGAGAGCGGGAATATGAATGGGAGAGCGGGGAAGTGAATGGGAGCATGGGGAAGTAAATGGGAGAGTGGGGAAGTGAATGGGAGAGCGGGGAAGTGAGTGGAAGAGTGGGGAAGTAAATGGGGAGAGCGGTGAAGTGAATGGGAGAGTGGGAAACTGAAAGAGGAGAGTGCGGAAGTGAATGGGAGCCCGGGGAAGTGAATGGGAGGGTGTGTTAGTGAATGGGGAGAGCGGGCGAGTGAATGGGAGAGTGGGGAAGTGAAAGGGAGCGTGGGGAAGTGAATGGGAGAGCGGTGAAGTGAATGGGGAGAGTGGGGACGTGAATGGGAGAGCGGGAGAGTGAATGGGGGAGTGGGGAAGTGAATGGGAGAGTGGGGAAGTGAATGGGGAGAGCGGGGAGTGAATAGGAGAGTGGGGAAGTGAATGGGGAGAGCGGGGAAGTGAATGGGAGAGTGGTGAAATGAATGGGGAGAGTGGGGAAGTGAATGGGAGAGCGGGGAAGTGAATGGCGAGAGTGGGGAAGTGAATGGGGAGAGTGGGGAAGTAAATGGGGAGAGTGGGGAAGTGAATGGGGAGAGTGGGGGAGTGAATGGGGAGAGCGGGGAAGTGAATGGGGAGAGTGGGGAAGTGAATGGGGAGAGTGGGGAAGTGAATGGGGAGAGCGGGCGAGTGAATGGGGAGAGTGGGGAAATGAATGGGGTGAGTGGGGAAGTGAATGGGGAGAGCGGGAGGGTGAATGGGAGAGTGGGGAAGTGAATGGGGAGAGCGGGGAAGTGAATGGGAGAGTGGTGAAATGAATGGGGAGAGTGGGAAAGTGAATGGGAGAGCGGGGAAGTGAATGGGGAGAGTTGGGAAGTGAATGGGGAGAGCGGGGAAGTAAATGGGGAGAGTGGGGAAGTGAAAGGGGAGAGTGGGGGAGTGGATGGGGAGAGCGGGGAAGAGAATGGGGAGAGTGGGGAAGTGAATGGGGAGAGTGGGTAAGTGAATGGGGAGAACGGGGGAGTGAATGGGAAGAGTGGGGAAGTGAATGGGGTGAGTGGGGAAGTGAAATGGAGAGCGGGGGAGTGAATCGGAGAGTGGGGAAGTGAATGGGGAGAGCGGGGGAGTGAATGGGAGAGTGGGGAAGCGAATGGGGAGAGCGGGGGAGTGAATGCGAGAGGAGTTAAGTGTATGGGAGAGCGGGAAAGTGTATGGGAGAGCGGGGTAGTGAATGGGAGAGTGGGGAAGTGAATGAGAGAGCGGCGTAGTGAATGGAAGAGCGGGGTAGTGAATGGGAGAGCGGGAAAGTGAATGGGGAGAGTGGGGAAGTGAATGGGAGAGCAGGGAAGTGAATGGGGAGAGTGGGGAAGTGTATGGGAGAGTGGGGAAGTGAATGGGGAGAGTGGGGAAGTGAATGGGGAGAGCAGGGGAGTGAATGGGAGAGTGGGGAAGTGAATGGGGAGAGCGGGGGGGGTGAATGGGAGAGTGGGGAAGTGAATGGGGAGAGCGGGAATATGAATGGGAGACCGGGGAAGTGAATGGGAGCATGGGGAAGTAAATGGGAGAGTGGGGAAGTGAATGGGAGAGCGGGGAAGTGAGTGGAAGAGTGGGGAAGTAAATGGGGAGAGCGGTGAAGTGAATGGGAGAGTGGGAAACTGAAAGAGGAGAGTGCGGAAGTGAATGGGAGAGCGGGGAAGTGAATGGGAGGGTGTGTTAGTGAATGGGGAGAGCGGGCGAGTGAATGGGAGAGTGGGGAAGAGAAAGGGAGCGCGGGGAAGTGAATGGGAGAGTGGGGAAGTGAATGGGAGAGTGGGGACGTGAATGGGAGAGCGGGAGAGTGAATGGGGGAGTGGGGAAGTGAATGGGAGAGTGGGAAACTGAAAGAGGAGAGTGCGGAAGTGAATGGGAGGCCGGGGAAGTGAATGGGAGAGTGTGTTAGTGAATGGGGAGAGCGGGGGAGTGAATGGGAGAGTGGGGAAGTGAATGGGGAGAGCGGGGACGTGAATGGGAGAGCGGGGGAGTGAATGGGAGAGCGGAGAAGTGAATGGGAGAGCGGGGAAGTGAAAGGGAGAGCGGGGAAGTGAATGGGAGAGCGGAAGAGGGAATTAAAGAGTGGGGAAGTGAATGGGAGAGTTGGGAATTGAATGGGAGAGTGGGAGAGTGAATGGGAGAGTGGGGAAGTGAATGGGAGAGTGGGGAAGTATATGGGGAGCGCGGGAGAGTGAATGGGAGAGTGGGGAAGTGAATGGGGAGAGCGGGGGAGTGAATGGGGAGAGTGGGGAAGTGAATGGGGTGAGTGGGGAAGTGAATGGGGAGAGCGGGAGGGTGAATGGGAGAGTGGGGAAGTGAATGGGGAGAGCGGGGGGTGAATGGGAGAGTGGGGAAGATATCGGAGAGCGGGTAATATGAATGGGAGAGCAGGGAAGTGAATGGGAGCATGGGGAAGTAAATGGGAGAGTGGGGAAGTGAATGGGAGAGCGGGGAAGTGAGTGGGAGAGTGGGGAAGTAAATGGGGAGAGCGGTGAAGTGAATGGGAGAGTGGGAAACTGAAAGAGGAGAGTGCGGAAGTGAATGGGAGCCCGGGGAAGTGAACGGGAGGGTGTGTAAGTGAATGGGGAGAGCGGGCGAGTGAATCGGAGAGTGGGGAAGTGAATGGGGAGAGTGGGGGGGGTGAATGGGAGAGTGGGGAAGTGAATGGGGAGAGCGGGGAAGTGAATGGGAGAGCCGGAGAGTGAATGGGAGAGTGAGGAATTGAATGGGGAGAGTGGGGAAGTGAATGGCAGAGCGGGGAAGTGAACGGGGAGAACGGGAAGTGAATGGGGAGAGTGGGGAAGTGAATGGGGAGAGTGGGGAAGTCAATGGGAGAGCGGGGAAGTGAATGGGGAGAGCGGGGAAGTAAATGGGGAGAGTGGGGAAGTGAATGGGGAGAGTGGGGGAGTGAATGGGGAGAGCGGGGGAGTGAATGGGGAGAGCGGGGGAGTGAATGGGGTGAGTGGGGAAGTGAATGGGGAGAGCGGGAGGGTGAATGGGAGAGCGGGGGAGTGAATGGGAGAGCAGGAGAGTGAATGGGAGAGTGGGGAAGTGAATGGGAGAGTGGGGAAGTGAATGGGAGAGTGGGGAAGATATGGGAGAGCGGGTATATGAATGGGAGAGCGGGGAAGTGAATGGGAGCATGGGGAAGTAAATGGAAGAGTGGGGAAGTGAATGGGAGAGCGGAAGAGTGAATTGAAGAGTGGGGAAGTGAATGGGAGAGTTGGGAATTGAATGGGAGAGTGGGAGAGTGAATGGGAGAGTGGGGAAGTGAATGGGAGAGTGGGGAAGTATATGGGGAGCCCGGGAGAGTGAATACGAGAGCGGAGAAGTGAATGGGAGAGCGGGGAAGTGAAAGGGAGCGCGGGGAAGTGAATGGGGGAGCGGGAGAGTGAATGGGAGAGTGGGGAAGTGAATGGGAGAGCGGGGAAGTGAATGGGGAGAGTCGGGACGTGAATGGGAGAGCGTGAGAGTGAATGGGGGCGTGGGGAAGTGAATGGGAGAGCCGGGGAGTGAATGGACAGAGCGGGGGAGTGAATCGGAGAGTGGGGAATTGAATGGGGAGAGCGGGGGAGTGAATGGGGTACATGGGGAATTGAATGGGGAGAGCTGGGAAGTGAATGGGAGAGTGGGGAAGTGAATGGGGAGAGCGGGGGAGTGAATGGGAGACTGGTGAAGTGAATGGGAGTGCGGGAGAGTGAATGGGAGAGTGGGGAAGTGAATGGAAGAGTTGGGAAGTTAATGGGAGTATAGGGAAGTGAATGGGAAAGTGGGGAAGTGAATGGTGAGAGTGGGGAAGTAAATGGGAGAGCGGGGGAGTGAATGGGAGAGTGGGGTTGTGAATGGGAGAGCGGGGAAGTGAATGGGGAGAGCGGGGAAGTGAATGGGGTGAGTATGGAAGTGAATGGGGAGAGCGGGGGAGTGAATGGGAGAGTGGGGAAGTGAATGGGGAGAGCGGGGTAGAGAATGGGAGAGCGGGGAAGTGAATGGGGAGAGCGGGGAATTGAATGGGGAGAGTATGGAAGTGAATGGGGTGAGCGGGGAAGTGAATGGGAGAACGGGGTTGTGAATGAGAGAGCGCAGAAGTGAATGGGAGGGTTTGTAAGTGAATGGGGAGAGCGGGGAAGTGAATGAGAGAGCAGGTAAGTGTATGGGAGAGCGGGGAAGTGTATGGGAGAGTGGGGAAGTGAATGGGAGAGTGGGGAAGATATGGGAGAGCGGGAATATGAATGGGAGAGCGGGGAAGTGAATGGGAGCATGGGGAAGTAAATGGGAGAGTGGGGAAGTGAATGGGAGAGCGGGGAAGTGAATGGGAGAGTGGGAAACTGAAAGAGGAGAGTGCGGAATTGAATGGGAGCCCGGGGAAGTTAATGGGAGGGTGTGTTAGTGAATGGGGAGAGCGGGGGAGTGAATGGGAGAGTGGGGAAGTGAATGGGGAGAGCGGTGAAGTGAATGGGAGAGCGGGGGAGTGAATGGGAGAGCGGAGAAGTGAATGGGAGAGCGGGGAAGTGAGAGGGAGAGGGGGGAAGTGAATGGGAGAGCGGGGAAGTGAATGGGGAGAGTTGGGAAGTGAATGGGGAGAGCGGGGAAGTAAATGGGGAGAGCGGGGAAGAGAATGGGGAGAGTGGGGAAGTGAATGGGGAGAGCTGGGGAGTGAATGGGGAGAGTGGGAAAGTGAATGGGGTGAGTGGGGAAGTGAATGGGGAGAGCGGGAGGGTGAATGGGAGAGTGGGCAAGTGAATGGGGAGAGCGGGAGGTGAATGGGAGAGTGGGGAAGATATGGGAGAGCGAGAATATGAATGGGAGAGCAGGGAAGTGAATGGGAGCATGGGGAAGTAAATGTGAGTGTGGGGAAGTGAATGGGAGAGCGGGGAAGTGAGTGGGAGAGTGGGGAAGTAAATGGGGAGAGCAGTGAAGTGAATGGGAGAGTGGGAAACTGAAAGAGGAGAGTGCGGAAGTGAATGGGAGCCCGGGGAAGTGAACGGGAGGGTGTGTAAGTGAATGGGGAGAGCGGGCGAGTGAATGGGAGAGTGGGGAAGTGAATGGGGAGAGCGGGGAAGTGAATGGGAGAGTGGGGAAGTGAATGGGGAGAGTGGGGGGGTGAATGTGAGAGTGGGGAAGTGAATGGGGAGAGCGGGGAAGTGAATGGGAGACTGGGGAAGTGAATGGGGAGAGTGGGGAAGTGAATGGGTCGAGTGGGGGAGTGAATGGGGAGAGCGGGGAAGTAAACGGGGAGAGCGGGGAAGTGAATGGGGAGAGTGGGGAAGTGAATGGGGATAGCTGGGAAGTGAATGGGAGAGTGGTGAAATGAATAGGGAGAGTGGGGAACTGAATGGGAGAGCGGGGAAGTGAATGGGGAGAGTGGGGAAGTGAATGGGGAGTGCGGGGAAGTAAATGGGGAGAGTGGGGAAGTGAATGGGGAGAGTGGGAGAGTGAATGGGGAGAGCGGGGAAGTGAATGGGGAGAGTGGGGAAGTGAATGGGGAGAGCGGGGGAGTGAATGGGGAGAGTGGGGAAGTGAATGGGGTGAGTGGGGAAGTGAATGGGAGAGTGGGGAAGTGAGTGGGGAGAGTGGGGAAGTGAATGGGGAGAGTGGGGGAGTGAATGGGGAGAGCGGGGAAGTAAACGGGGAGAGTGGGGAAGTATATGGGGAGAGTGGGGAAGTGAATGGGAGAGTGGGGAAGTGAATGGGGAGAGTGGGGAAGTGAATGGGGAGAGCAGGGGAGTGAATGGGAGAGTGGGGAAGTGAATGGGGAGAGCGGGGGGGTGAATGGGAGAGTGGGGAAGTGAATGGGGAGAGCGGGAATATGAATGGGAGAGCAGGGAAGTGAATGGGAGCATGGGGAAGTAAATGGGAGAGTGGGGAAGTGAATGGGAGAGCGGGGAAGTGAGTGGAAGAGTGGGGAAGTAAATGGGGAGAGCGGTGAAGTGAATGGGAGAGTGGGAAACTGAAAGAGGAGAGTGCGGAAGTGAATGGGAGCCCGGGGAAGTGAATGGGAGGGTGTGTTAGTGAATGGGGAGAGCGGGCGAGTGAATGGGAGAGTGGGGAAGTGAAAGGGAGCGCGGGGAAGTGAATGGGAGAGCGGTGAAGTGAATGGGGAGAGTGGGGACGTGAATGGGAGAGCGGGAGAGTGAATGGGGGAGCGGGGAAGTGAATGGGAGAGTGGGGAAGTGAATGGGGAGAGCGGGGAGTGAATAGGAGAGTGGGGAAGTGAATGGGGAGAGCGGGGAAGTGAATGGGAGAGTGGGGAAGTGAATGGGGAGAGCGGGGAAGTAAATGGGGAGAGTGGGGAAGTGAATGGGGAGAGTGCGGGAGTGAATGGGGAGAGCGGGGAAGTGAATGGGGAGAGTGGGGAAGTGAATGGGGAGAGTGGGGAAGTGAATGGGGAGAGCGGGGGAGTGAATGTGTAGAGTGGGGAAATGAATGGGGTGAGTGGGGAAGTGAATGGGAGAGCGGGGAAGTGAATGGCGAGATTGGGGAAGTGAATGGGGAGAGCGGGGAAGTAAATGGGGAGAGTGGGGAAGTGAATGGGGAGAGTGGGGGAGTGAATGGGGAGAGCGGGGAAGTGAATGGGGAGAGTGGGGAAGTGAATGGGGAGAGTGGGGAAGTGAATGGGGAGAGCGGGGGAGTGAAAGGGGAGAGTGGGGAAATGAATGGGGTGAGTGGGGAAGTGAATGGGGAGAGCGGGAGGGTGAATGGGAGAGTGGGGAAGTGAATGGGGAGAGCGGGGAAGTGAATGGGAGAGTGGTGAAATGAATGGGGAGAGTGGGGAAGTGAATGGGAGAGCGGGGAAGTGAATGGGGAGAGTTGGGAAGTGAATGGGGAGAGCGGGGAAGTAAATGGGGAGAGTGGGGAAGTGAAAGGAGAGAGTGGGGGAGTGGATGGGGAGAGCGGGGAAGAGAATGGGGAGAGTGGGGAAGTGAATGGGGAGAGTGGGTAAGTGAATGGGGAGAACGGGGGAGTGAATGGGAAGAGTGGGGAAGTGAATGGGGTGAGTGGGGAAGTGAATGGGAGAGCGGGGGAGTGAATCGGAGAGTGGGGAAGTGAATGGGGAGAGCGGGGGAGTGAATGGGAGAGTGGGGAAGCGAATGGGGAGAGCGGGGGAGTGGATGGGAGAGGAGTTAAGTGTATGGGAGAGCGGGAAAGTGTATGGGAGAGCGGGGTAGTGAATGGGAGAGTGGGGAAGTGAATGAGAGAGCGGGGTAGTGAATGGAAGAGCGGGGTAGTGAATGGGAGAGCGGGAAAGTGAATGGGGAGAGTGGGGAAGTGAATGGGAGAGCAGGGAAGTGAATGTGGAGAGTGGGGAAGTGTATGGGAGAGTGGGGAAGTGAATGGGGAGAGTGGGGAAGTGAATGGGGAGAGCAGGGGAGTGAATGGGAGAGTGGGGAAGTGAATGGGGAGAGCGGGGGGGGTGAATGGGAGAGTGGGGAAGTGAATGGGGAGAGCGGGAATATGAATGGGAGACCGGGGAAGTGAATGGGAGCATGGGGAAGTAAATGGGAGAGTGGGGAAGTGAATGGGAGAGCGGGGAAGTGAGTGGAAGAGTGGGGAAGTAAATGGGGAGAGCGGTGAAGTGAATGGGAGAGTGGGAAACTGAAAGAGGAGAGTGCGGAAGTGAATGGGAGCCCGGGGAAGTGAATGGGAGGGTGTGTTAGTGAATGGGAAGAGCGGGCGAGTGAATGGGAGAGTGGGGAAGAGAAAGGGAGCGCGGGGAAGTGAATGGGAGTGTGGGGAAGTGAATGGGAGAGTGGGGACGTGAATGGGAGAGCGGGAGAGTGAATGGGGGAGTGGGGAAGTGAATGGGAGAGTGGGAAACTGAAAGAGGAGAGTGCGGAAGTGAATGGGAGCCCGGGGAAGTGAATGGGAGAGTGTGTTAGTGAATGGGGAGAGCGGGGGAGTGAATGGGAGAGTGGGGAAGTGAATGGGGAGAGCGGGGACGTGAATGGGAGAGCGGGGGAGTGAATGGGAGAGCGGAGAAGTGAATGGGAGAGCGGGGAAGTGAAAGGGAGAGCGGGGAAGTGAATGGGCGAGCGGAAGAGGGAATTGAAGAGTGGGGAAGTGAATGGGAGAGTTGGGAATTGAATGGGGGAGTGGGAGAGTGAATGGGAGAGTGGGGAAGTGAATGGGAGAGTGGGGAAGTATATGGGGAGCGCGGGAGAGTGAATGGGAGAGTGGGGAAGTGAATGGGGAGAGCGGGGGAGTGAATGGGGAGAGTGGGGAAGTGAATGGGGTGAGTGGGGAAGTGAATGGGGAGAGCGGGAGGGTGAATGGGAGAGTGGGGAAGTGAATGGGGAGAGCGGGGGGTGAATGGGAGAGTGGGGAAGATATGGGAGAGCGGGGAATATGAATGGGAGAGCAGGGATGTGAATGGGAGCATGGGGAAGTAAATGGGAGAGTGGGGAAGTGAATGGGAGAGCGGGGAAGTGAGTGGGAGAGTGGGGAAGTAAATGGGGAGAGCGGTGAAGTGAATGGGAGAGTGGGAAACTGAAAGAGGAGAGTGCGGAAGTGAATGGGAGCCCGGGGAAGTGAACGGGAGGGTGTGTAAGTGAATGGGGAGAGCGGGCGAGTGAATCGGAGAGTGGGGAAGTGAATGGGGAGAGTGGGGGGGGGTGAATGGGAGAGTGGGGAAGTGAATGGGGAGAGCGGGGAAGTGAATGGGAGAGCCGGAGAGTGAATGGGAGAGTGAGGAATTGAATGGGGAGAGTGGGGAAGTGAATGGCAGAGCGGGGAAGTGAACGGGGAGAACGGGAAGTGAATGGGGAGAGTGGGGAAGTCAATGGGGAGAGTGGGGAAGTCAATGGGAGAGCGGGGAAGTGAATGGGGAGAGTGGGGTAGTGAATGGGGAGAGCTGGGAGTGAATAGGAGAGTGGGGAAGTGAATGGGGAGAGTGGGGCAGTGAATGGGGAGAGCTGGGAGTGAATAGGAGATTGGGGAAGTGAATGGGGAGAGCGGGGAAGTGAATGGGAGAGTGGTGAAATGAATGGGGAGAGTGGGAAAGTGAATGGGAGAGCGGGGAAGTGAATGGGGAGAGTGGGGAAGTGAATGGGGAGAGCGGGGAAGTAAATGGGGAGAGTGGGGAAGTGAATGGGGAGAGAGGGGGAGTGAATGGGGAGAGCGGGGGAGTGAATGGGGAGAGTGGGGAAGTGAATGGGGTGAGTGGGGAAGTGAATGGGGAGAGCGGGAGGGTGAATGGGAGAGCGGGGAAGTGAATGGGAGAGCAGGAGAGTGAATGGGAGAGTGGGGAAGTGAATGGGAGAGTGGGGAAGTGAATGGGAGAGTGGGGAAGATATGGGAGAGCGGGTATATGAATGGGAGAGCGGGGAAGTGAATGGGAGCATGGGGAAGTAAATGGAAGAGTGGGGAAGTGAATGGGAGAGCGGAAGAGTGAATTGAAGAGTGGGGAAGTGAATGGGAGAGTTGGGAATTGAATGGGAGAGTGGGAGAGTGAATGGGAGAGTGGGGAAGTGAATGGGAGAGTGGGGAAGTATATGGGGAGCCCGGGAGAGTGAATACGAGAGCGGAGAAGTGAATGGGAGAGCGGGGAAGTGAAAGGGAGCGCGGGGAAGTGAATGGGGGAGCGGGAGAGTGAATGGGAGAGTGGGGAAGTGAATGGGAGAGCGGGGAAGTGAATGGGGAGAGTCGGGACGTGAATGGGAGAGCGTGAGAGTGAATGGGGGCGTGGGGAAGTGAATGGGAGAGCCGGGGAGTGAATGGACAGAGCGGGGGAGTGAATCGGAGAGTGGGGAATTGAATGGGGAGAGCGGGGGAGTGAATGGGGTACATGGGGAATTGAATGGGGAGAGCTGGGAAGTGAATGGGAGAGTGGGGAAGTGAATGGGGAGAGCGGGGGAGTGAATGGGAGACTGGTGAAGTGAATGGGAGAGCGGGAGAGTGAATGGGAGAGTGGGGAAGTGAATGGAAGAGTTGGGAAGTTAATGGGAGTATAGGGAAGTGAATGGGAAAGTGGGGAAGTGAATGGTGAGAGTGGGGAAGTAAATGGGAAGCCGGGGGAGTGAATGGGAGAGTGGGGTTGTGAATGGGAGAGCGGGGAAGTGAATGGGGAGAGCGGGGAAGTGAATGGGGTGAGTATGGAAGTGAATGGGGAGAGTGGGGGAGTGAATGGGAGAGTGGGGAAGTGAATGGGGAGAGCGGGGTAGAGAATGGGAGAGCGGGGAAGTGAATAGGGAGAGCGGGGAATTGAATGGGGAGAGTATGGAAGTGAATGGGGTGAGCGGGGAAGTGAATGGGAGAACGGGGTTGTGAATGAGAGAGCGCAGAAGTGAATGGGAGGGTTTGTAAGTGAATGGGAGAGCGGGGAAGTGAATGGGAGAGTGGGAAACTGAAAGAGGAGAGTGCGGAAGTGAATGGGAGCCCGGGGAAGTTAATGGGAGGGTGTGTTAGTGAATGGGGAGAGCGGGGGAGTGAATGGGAGAGTGGGGAAGTGAATGGGGAGAGCGGTGAAGTGAATGGGAGAGCGGGGGAGTGAATGGGAGAGCGGAGAAGTGAATGGGAGAGCGGGGAAGTGAGAGGGAGAGGGGGGAACTGAATGGGAGAGCCGAAGAACGAATTGAAGAGTGGGGAAGTGAATGGGAGAGTTGGGAATTGAATGGGTGAGTGGGAGAGTGAATGGGAGAGTGGGGAAGTGAATGGGAGAGTGGGGAAGTATATGGGGAGCGCGGGAGAGTGAATGCGAGAGCGGAGAAGTGAATGGGAGAGCGGGGAAGTGAAAGGGAGCGCAGGGAAGTGAATGGGAGAGCGGGAGAGTGAATGGGAGTGTGGGGAATTGAATGGGAGAGTGGGGAAGTGAATGGGGAGAGCCGAGATGTGAATGGGAGAGCGGGAGAGTGAATGGGGGAGTGGGGAAGTGAATGGGAGAGCCGGGGAGTGAATGGACAGAGCGGAGGAGTGAATCGGAGAGTGGGGAAGTGAATGGGGAGAGCGGGGGAGTGAATGGGGTAATTGGGGAATTGAATGGGGAGAGCTGGGAAGTGAATGGGAGAGTGGGGAAGCGAATGGGGAGAGCGGGGGAGTGAATGGGAGACTGGGGAAGTGAATGGGAGAGCGAGAGAGTGAATGGGAGAGTGGGGAAGTGAATGGAAGAGTTGGGAAGTTAATGGGAGTATAGGGAATTGAATGGGAAAGTGGGGAAGTGAATGGTGAGAGTGGGGAAGTGAATGGGAGAGCGGGGGAGTGAATGGGAGAACGGGGTTGTGAATGAGAGAGCGCAGAAGTGAATGGGAGGGTGTGTAAGTGAATGGGGAGAGCGGGGAAGTGAATGAGAGAGCAGGTAAGTGTATGGGAGAGCGGGGAAGTGTATGGGAGAGTGGGGAAGTGGATGGGAGAGTGGGGAAGATATGGGAGAGCGGGAATATGAATGGGTGAGCGGGGAAGTGAATGGGAGCATGGGGAAGTAAATGGGAGAGTGGGGAAGTGAATGGGAGAGCGGGGAAGTGAATGGGAGAGTGGGAAACTGAAAGAGGAGAGTGCGGAAGTGAATGCGAGCCCGGGGAAGTTAATGGGAGGGTGTGTTTGTGAATGGGGAGAGCGGGGGAGTGAATGGGAGAGTGGGGAAGTGAATGGGGAGAGCGGGGGAGTGAAAGGGAGACTGGGGAAGTGAATGGGGAGAGCGGGGTAGACAGTGGGAGAGCGGGGAAGTGAATGGAAGAGCGGGGTAGTGAATGGGAGAGCGGGAAAGTGAATGGGGAGAGTGGGGAAGTGAATGGGAGAGCAGGGAAGTGAATGGGGAGAGTGGGGAAGTGAATGGAAGAGTGGGGAAGTGAATGGGGAGAGTGGGGGAGTGAATGGGGAGAGCAGGGGACTGAATGGGAGAGTGGGAAAGTGAATGGGGAGAGCGGGGGGGGGGTGAATGGGAGAGTGGGGAAGTGAATGGGGAGAGCGGGGAAGTGAATGGGAGAGCCGGAGCGTGAATGGAAGAGTGAGGAATTGAATGGGGAGAGTGGGGAAGTGAATGGGGAGAGCGGGGTTGACAGTGGGAGAGCGGGGAAGTGAATGGAAGAGCGGGGTAGTGAATGGGAGAGCGGGAAAGTGAATGGGGAGAGTGGGGAAGTGAATGGGAGAGCAGGGAAGTGAATGGGGAGAGTGGGGAAGTGAATGGGAGAGTGGGGAAGTGAATGGGGAGAGTGGGGGAGTGAATGGGGAGAGCAGGGGACTGAATGGGAGAGTGGGAAACAGAATGGGGAGAGCGGGGGGGGGTGAATGGGAGAGTGGGGAAATAATGGGGAGAGCGGGGAAGTGAATGGGAGAGCCGGAGAGTGAATGGGAGAGTGAGGAATTGAATGGGGAGAGTGGTGAAGTGAATGGGGAGAGTGGGGAAGTGAATGGCGAGAGCGGGAGAGTGTGTGGGAGAGTGGGGAAGTGAATGGGGAGAGCGGGGAAGTGAATGGTAGAGTGGGGAAGTGAATGGGAAAGCGGGAGAGTGAATGGGAGAGTGGGGAAGTGAATGGGAGAGTGGGGAAGTGAATGGGAGAGCGGGGAAGTGAATGCGGAGAGTCGGGACGTGAATGGGAGAGCGGGAGAGTGAATGGGGGCGTGGGGAAGTGAATGGGGAGTGCGGGTAAGTGAATGGGAGCGCCGGAGAGTGAATGGGAGAGTGAGGAATTGAATGGGGAGAGTGGGGATGTGAATGGGGAGAGTGGGGAAGTGAATGGCGAGAGCGGGAGAGTGAGTGGGAGAGTGGGGAAGTGAATGGGGAGAGTGGGGAAGTGAATGGGGAGAGTAGGGAAGTGAATGGGGAGAGCGGGGAAGTGAATGGTAGAGTGGGGAAGTGAATGGGAGAGCGGGAGAGTGAATGGGAGAGTGGGGAAGTGAATGGGAGAGTGGGGAAGTGAATGGGAAAGTGGGGAAGATATGGGAGAGCGGGAATATGAATGGGAGAGCGGGGAAGTGAATGGGAGCATGGGGAAGTAAATGGGAGAGTGGGGAAGTGAATGGGAGAGCGGGGAAGTGAGTCGGAGAGTGGGGAAGTAAATGGGGAGAGCGGGGAAGTGAATGGGAGAGTCGGAAACTGAAAGAGGAGAGTGCGGAAGTGAATGGGAGCCCGGGGAAGTGAATGGGAGGGTGTGTTAGTGAATGGGGAGAGCGGGGGAGTGAATGGGAGAGTGGGGAAGTGAATGGGGAGAGCGGGGAAGTGAATGGGAGAGCGGGGGAGTGAATGGGAGAGCGGAGAAGTGAATGGGAGAGCGGGGAAGTGAAAGGGAGAGCGGGGAAGTGAATGGGAGAACGGAAGAGTGAATGGAAGAGTGGGGAAGTGAATGGGAGAGTTGGGAATTGAATGGGAGAGGGGGAGAGTGAATGGGAGAGTGGGCAAGTGAATGGGAGAGTGGGGAAGTATATGGGGAGCGCGGGAGAGTGAATGGGAGAGCGGAGAATTGAATGGGAGAGCGGGGAAGTGAAAGGGAGTGCGGGAAAGTGAATGGGAGAGCGTGAGAGTGAATGGGAGAGTGGGGAAGTGAATGGGAGAGCGGGGAAGTGAATGGGGAGAGTCGGGACGTGAATGGGAGAGCGGGAGAGTGAATGGGGGCGTGGGGAAGTGAATGGGGAGTGCGGGGAAGTGAATGGGAGCGCCGGAGAGTGAATGGGAGAATGAGGAATTGAATGGGGAGAGTGGGGATGTGAATGGGGAGAGTGGGGAAGTGAATGGCGAGAGCGGGAGAGTGAGTGGGAGAGTGGGGAAGTGAATGGGGAGAGTGGGGAAGTGAATGGGGAGAGTAGGGAAGTGAATGGGGAGAGCGGGGAAGTGAATGGTAGAGTGGGGAAGTGAATGGGAGAGCGGGAGAGTGAATGGGAGAGTGGGGAAGTGAATGGGAGAGTGGGGAAGTGAATGGGAAAGTGGGGAAGATATGTGAGAGCGGGAATATGAATGGGAGAGCGGGGAAGTGAATGGGAGCATGGGGAAGTAAATGGGAGAGTGGGGAAGTGAATGGGAGAGCGGGGAAGTGAGTCGGAGAGTGGGGAAGTAAATGGGGAGAGTGGGGAAGTGAATGGGAGAGTGGGAAACTGAAAGAGGAGAGTGCGGAAGTGAATGGGAGCCCGGGGAAGTGAATTGGAGGTTGTGTTAGTGAATGGGGAGAGCGGGGGAGTGAATGGGAGAGTGGGGAAGTGAATGGGGAGAGCGGGGAAGTGAATGGGAGAGCGGGGGAGTGAATGGGAGAGCGGAGAAGTGAATGGGAGAGCGGGGAAGTGAAAGGGAGAGCGGGGAAGTGAATGGGAGAGCGGAAGAGTGAATGGAAGAGTGGGGAAGTGAATGGGAGAGTTGGGAATTGAATGGGATAGTGGGAGAGTGAATGGGAGAGTGGGGAAGTGAATGGGAGAGTGGGGAAGTATATGGGGAGCGCGGGAGAGTGAATGGGAGAGCGGAGAATTGAATGGGAGAGCGGGGAAGTGAAAGGGAGCGCGGGAAAGTGAATGGGAGAGCGGGAGAGTGAATGGGAGAGTGGGGAAGTGAATGGGAGAGCGGGGGATTGAATGGACAGAGCGGGGGAGTGAATCGGAGAGTGGGGAAGTGAATGGAGAGAGCGGGGGAGTGAATGGGGTACTTGGGGAATTGAATGGGGAGAGCTGGGAAGTGAATGGGAGAGTGGGGAAGCGAATGGGGAGAGCGGGGGAGTGAATGGGAGACTGGGGAAGTAAATGGGAGAGCGGGGAAGTGAATGGGGAGAGCGGGAGAGTGAATGGGAGAGTGGGGAAGTGAATGGGGAGAGTCGGGACGTGAATGGGAGAGCGGGAGAGTGAATGGGGAGACGGGAAGTGAATGGGAGAGGCGGGGAGTGAATGGACAGAGCGGGGGAGTGAATCGGAGAGTGGGGAAGTGAATGGGGAGAGCGGGGGAGTGAATGGGAGAGTGGGGAAGTGAATTGGAGAGTGGGGAAGTGAATCGGGAGAGTCGGGACGTGAATGGGAGAGCGGGGAAGTGAATTGGAGAGTGAGGGAGTGAATGGGGAGAGTCGGGACGTGAATGGGAGAGCGGGAGAGTGAATGGGGAGACAGGAAGTGACTGGGAGAGGCGGGGAGTGAATGGACAGAGCGGGGAAGTGAATGGGAGAGTGGGGAAGTGAATGGGAGAGCGGGAGAGTGAGTGGGAGAGTGGGGAAGTGAATTGGAGAGTGGGGAAATGAATGGGGAGAGTCGGGACGTGAATGGGAGAGCGGGAGAGTGAATGGGGAGACGGGAAGTGAATGGGAGAGGCAGGGAGTGAATGGACAGAGCGGGGGAGTGAATCGGAGAGTGGGGAAGTGAATGGGGAGAGCGGGGGAGTGAATGGGGAGAGCGGGGAAGTGAATGGGAGAGCGGGAGAGTGAATGGGAGAGTGGGGAAGTGAATGGACAGAGCGGGGGAGTGAATCGGAGAGTGGGGAAGTGAATGGGGAGAGAGGGGAAGTGAATGGGAGAGCGGGGAAGTGAATGGGAGAGCGGGAGAGTGAATGGGAGAGTGGGGAAGTGAATTGGAGAGTGGGGAAGTGAATGGGGAGAGTCGGGACGTGAATGGGAGAGCGGGAGAGTGAATGGGGAGACGGGAAGTGAATGGGAGAGGCGGGGAGTGAATGGACAGAGCGGGAAAGTGAATCGGAGAGTGGGGAAGTGAATGGGGAGAGCGGGGGAGTGAAAGGGAGACTGGGGAAGTGAATGGGGAGAGCGGGGTAGACAGTGGGAGAGCGGGGAAGTGAATGGAAGAGCGGGGTAGTGAATGGGAGAGCGGGAAAGTGAATGGGGAGAGTGGGGAAGTGAATGGGAGAGCAGGAAAGTGAATGGGGAGAGTGGGGAAGTGAATGAGAGAGTGGGGAAGTGAATGGGGAGAGTGGGGGAGTGAATGGGGAGAGCAGGGGACTGAATGGGAGAGTGGGAAAGTGAATGGGGATAGCGGGGGGGTGAATGGGAGAGTGGGGAAGTGAATGGGGAGAGCGGGGAAGTGAATGGGAGAGCCGGAGCGTGAATGGGAGAGTGAGGAATTGAATGGGGAGAGTGGGGAAGTGAATGGGGAGAGTGGGGAAGTGAATGGCGAGAGCGGGAGAGTGAGTGGGAGAGTGGGGAAGTGAATGGGGAGAGCGGGGTAGACAGTGGGAGAGCGGGGAAGTGAATGGAAGAGCGGGGTAGTGAATGGGAGAGCGGGAAAGTGAATGGGGAGAGTGGGGAAGTGAATGGGAGAGCAGGGAAGTGAATGGGGAGAGTGGGGAAGTGAATGGGAGAGTGGGGAAGTGAATGAGGAGAGTGGGGAGTGAATGGGGAGAGCAGGGGACTGAATGGGAAAGTGGGAAACTGAATGGGGAGAGCGGGGGGGGGGTGAATGGGAGAGTGGGGAAGTGAATGGGGAGTGCGGGGAAGTGAATGGGAGCGCCGGAGAGTGAATGGGAGAGTGAGGAATTGAATGGGGAGAGTGGGGATGTGAATGGGGAGAGTGGGGAAGTGAATGGCGACAGCGGGAGAGTGAGTGGGAGAGTGGGGAAGTGAATGGTGAGAGCGGGGAAGTGAATGGTAGAGTGGGGAAGTGAATGGTAGAGTGGGGAAGTGAATGGGAGAGCGGGAGAGTGAATGGGAGAGTGGGGAAGTGAATGGAGAGAGCGGGGAAGTGAATGGGAGAGCGGGGAAGTGAATGGTAGAGTGGGGAAGTGAATGGGAAAGCGGGTGAGTGAATGGGAGAGTGGGGAAGTGAATGGGAGAGTGGGGATGTGAATGGGAAAGAGGGGAAGATATGGGAGAGCGGGAATATGAATGGGAGAGCGGGGAAGTGAATGGGAGCATGGGGAAGTAAATGGGAGAGTGGGGAAGTGAATGGGAGAGCGGGGAAGTGAGTCGGAGAGTGGGGAAGTGAATGTGGAGAGCGGGGAAGTGAATGGGAGAGTGGGAAACTGAAAGAGGAGAGTGCGGAAGTGAATGGGAGCCATGGGGAAGTGAATGGGAGGGTGTGTTAGTGAATGGGGAGAGCGGGGGAGTGAATGGGAGAGTGGGGAAGTGAATGGGGAGAGCGGGGAAGTGAATGGGAGGGCGGGGGAGTGAATGGGAGAGCGGAGAAGTGAATGGGAGAGCGGGGAAGTGAAAGGGAGAGCGGGGAAGTGAATGGGAGAGCGGAAGAGTGAATGGAAGAGTGGGGAAGTGAATGGGAGAGTTGGGAATTGAATGGGAGAGTGGGAGAGTGAATGGGAGAGTGGGGAAGTGAATGGGAGAGTGGGGAAGTATATGGGGAGCGCGGGAGAGTGAATGGGAGAGCGGAGAATTGAATGGGAGAGCGGGGAAGTGAAAGGGAGCGCGGGAAAGTGAATGGGAAAGCGGGAGAGTGAATGGGAGAGTGGGGAAGTGAATGGGAGAGCGGGGGAGTGAATGGACAGAGCGGGGGAGTGAATCGGAGAGTGGGGAAGTGAATGGGGAGAGCGGGGGAGTGAATGGGGTACTTGGGGAATTGAATGGGGAGAGCTGGGAAGTGAATGGGAGAGTGGGGAAGCGAATGGGGAGAGCGGGGGAGTGAATGGGAGACTGGGAAAGTAAATGGGAGAGCGGGAAGTGAATGGGGAGAGCGGGAGAGTGAATGGGAGAGTGGGGAAGTGAATGGGGAGAGTCGGGACGTGAATGGGAGAGCGGGAGAGTGAATGGGGAGACGGGAAGTGAATGGGAGAGGCGGGGAGTGAATGGACAGAGCGGGGGAGTGAATCGGAGAGTGGGGAAGTGAATGGGGAGAGCGGAAGAGTGAATGGGAGAGTGGGGAAGTGAATTGGAGAGTGGGGAAGTGAATGGGGAGAGTCGGGACGTGAATGGGAGAGCGGGGAAGTGAATTGGAGAGTGGGGGAGTGAATGGGGAGAGTCGGGACGTGAATGGGAGAGCGGGAGAGTGAATGGGGAGACAGGAAGTGACTGGGAGAGGCGGGGAGTGAATGGACAGAGCGGGGAAGTGAATGGGAGAGTGGGGAAGTGAATGGGAGAGCGGGAGAGTGAATGGGAGAGTGGGGAAGTGAATTGGAGAGTGGGGGAAGTGAATGGGGAGAGTCGGGACGTGAATGGGAGAGCGGGAGAGTGAATGGGGAGACGGGAAGTGAATGGGAGAGGCGGGGAGTGAATGGATAGAGCGGGGGAGTGAATCGGAGAGTGGGGAAGTGAATGGGGAGAGCGGGGGAGTGAATGGGGAGAGAGCGGGAGAGTGAATGGGAGAGCGGGGAAGTGAATGGGAGAGCGGGAGAGTGAATGGGAGAGTGGGGAAGTGAATTGGAGAGTGGGGAAGTGAATGGGGAGAGTCGGGACGTGAATGGGAGAGCGGGAGAGTGAATGAGGAGACGGGAAGTGAATGGGAGAGGCGGGGAGTGAATGGACAGAGCGGGGGAGGGAATCGGAGAGTGGGGAAGTGAATGGGGAGAGCGGGGAAGTGAATGGGAGACTGGGGAATTGAATGGGGAGAGCTGGGAAGTGAATGGGAGAGTGGGGAAGCGAATGGGGAGAGCGGGGGAGTGAATGGGAGACCGGGGGAAGTGAATGGGAGAGCAGGAGAGTGAATGGGAGAGTGGGGAAGTGAATGGAAGAGTTGGGAAGTTAATGGGAGTATAGGGAAGTGAATGGGAAAGTGGGGAAGTGAATGGTGAGAGTGGGGAAGTGAATGGGAGAGCGGCGGAGTGAATGGGAGAGTGGGGTTGTGAATGGGGAGAGTATGGAAGTGAATGGGGAGAGTGGGGGAGTGAATGGGGAGAGCGGGGAAGTGAATGGGGAGAGTATGGAAGTGAATGGGGAGAGCGGGGGAGTGAATGGGAGAGTGGGGAAGTGAATGGGGAGAGCGGGGGAGTGAAAGGGAGACTGGGGAAGTGAATGGGGAGAGCGGGGTAGACAGTGGGAGAGCGGGGAAGTGAATGGAAGAGCGGGGTAGTGAATGGGAGAGCGGGAAAGTGAATGGGGAGAGTGGGGAAGTGAATGGGAGAGCAGGGAAGTGAATGGGGAGAGTGAGGAAGTGAATGGGAGAGTGGGGAAGTGAATGGGGAGAGTGGGGGAGTGAATGGGGAGAGCAGGGGACTGAATGGGAGAGTGGGAAAGTGAATGGGGAGAGCCGGGGGGGGGGTGAATGGGAGAGCGGGGAAGTGAATGGGGAGAGCGGGGAAGTGAATGGCAGAGCCGGAGAGTGAATGGGAGAGTGAGGAATTGAATGGGGAGAGTGGGGAAGTGAATGGGGAGAGTGGGGAAGTGAATGGCGAGAGCGGGAGAGTGAGTGGGAGAGTGGGGAAGTGAATGGGGAGAGCGGGGAAGTGAATGGTAGAGTGGGGAAGTGAATGGGAGAGCGGGAGAGTGAATGGGAGAGTGGGGAAGTGAATGGGAGTGTGGGGAAGTGAATGGGAGAGTGGGGAAGATATGGGAGAGCGGGAATATGAATGGGAGAGCGGGGAAGTAAATGGGAGCATGGGGAAGTAAATGGGAGAGTGGGGAAGTGAATGGGAGAGTGGGGAAGTGAGTGGGAGAGTGGGGAAGTAAATGGGGAGAGCGGTGAAGTGAATGGGAGAGTGGGAAACTGAAAGAGGAGAGTGCGGAAGTGAATGGGAGCCCGGGGAAGTGAATGGGAGGGTGTGTTAGTGAATGGGGAGATCGGGGGAGTGAATCGGAGAGTGGGGAAGTGAATGGGGAGAGCGGGGGAGTGAATGGGGTACTTGGGGAATTGAATGGGGAGAGCTGGGAAGTGAATGGGAGAGTGGGGAAGCGAATGGGGAGAGCGGGAGAGTGAATGGGAGAGTGGGGAAGTGAATGGAAGAGTTGGGAAGTTAATGGGAGTATAGGGAAGTGAATGGGGAGAGCGGGGAAGTGAATGGGGAGAGTATGGAAGTGAATGGGGAGAGCGGGGGAGTGAATGGGAGAGTGGGGAAGAGAATGGGGAGAGCGGGGGAGTGAATGGGAGAGTGGGGAAGTGAATGGGGAGAGCGGGGGAGTGAATGGGAGACTGGGGAAGTGAATGGGGAGAGCGGGGTAGAGAATGGGAGAGCGGGGAAGTGAATGGGGAGAGCGGGGACTTGAATGGGGAGAGTATGGAAGTGAATGGGGTGAGCGGGGAAGTGAATGGGAGAACGGGGTTGTGAATGAGAGAGCGCAGAAGTGAATGGGAGGGTGTGTAAGTGAATGGGGAGAGCGGGGAAGTGAATGAGAGAGCAGGTAAGTGTATGGGAGAGCGGGGAAGTGTATGGGAGAGTGGGGAAGTGAATGGGAGAGTGGGGACGATATGGGAGAGCGGGAATATGAATGGGAGAGCGGGGAAGTGAATGGGAGCATGGGGAAGTAAATGGGAGAGTGGGGAAGTGAATGGGAGAGCGGGGAAGTGAATGGGAGAGTGGGAAACTGAAAGAGGAGAGTGCGGAAGTGAATGGGAGCCCGGGGAAGTTAATGGGAGGGTGTGTTTGTGAATGGGTAGAGAGGGGGAGTGAATGGGAGAGTGGGGAAGTGAATGCGGAGAGCGGGGAAGTGAATGGGAGAGCGGGGGAGTGAATGGGAGAGCGGAGAAGTGAATGGGAGAGCGGGGAAGTGAGAGGGAGAGCGGGGAAGTTAATGGGAGAGCGGAAGAGAGATTTGAAGAGTGGGGAAGTGAATGGGAGAGTTGGGAATTGAATGGGAGAGTGGGAGAGTGAATGGGAGAGTGGGGAAGTGAATGGGAGAGTGGGGAAGTATATGGGGAGCGCGGGAGTGTGAATGGGAGAGCGGAGAAGTGAATGGGAGAGCGGGGAAGTGAATGGGGAGAGTGGAGGAGTGAATGGGGAGAGCGGGGAAGTGAATGGGGAGAGCGGGAGGGTGAATGGGTGAGTGGGGAAGTGAATGGGGAGAGCGGGGAAGTGAATGGGAGAGTGGGGAAGTGAATGGAAGAGCGGGAGAGTGAATGGGAGAGTGGGGAAGTGAATGGGAGAGTGGGGAAGTGAATGGGGAGAGCCGGGATGTGAATGGGAGAGCGGGAGAGTGAATGGGGGAGTGGGGAAGTGAATGGGAGAGCGGGGGAGTAAATGGGGAGAGCGGGGGAGTTAATGGGGTAATTGGGGAATTGAATGGGGAGACCTGGGAAGTGAATGGGAGAGTGGGGAAGCGAATGGGGGGAGCGGGGGAGTGAATGGGAGAGTGGGGAAGTGAATGGAAGAGTTGGGAAGTTAATGGGAGTATAGGGAAGTGAATGGGAAAGTGGGGAAGTGAATGGTGAGAGTGGGGAAGTGAATGGGGAGAGTGGGGATGTGAATGGGGAGAGTGGGGAAGTGAATGGCGAGAGCGGGAGAGTGAGTGGGAGAGTGGGGAAGTGAATGGTGAGAGCGGGGAAGTGAATGGTAGAGTGGGGAAGTGAATGGTAGAGTGGGGAAGTGAATGGGAGAGCGGGAGAGTGAATGGGAGAGCGGGGAAGTGAATGGTAGAGTGGGGAAGTGAATGGGAGAGCGGGTGAATGAATGGGAGAGTGGGGAAGTGAATGGGAGAGTGGGGATGTGAATGGGAAAGAGGGGAAGATATGGGAGAGCGGGAATATGAATGGGAGAGCGGGGAAGTGAATGGGAGCATGGGGAAGTAAATGGGAGAGTGGGCAAGTGAATGGGGAGAGCGGGGGAGTGAATGGGAGAGTGGGGAAGTGAATGGAAGAGTTGGGAAGTTAATGGGAGTATAGGGAAGTGAATGGGAAAGTGGGGAAGTGAATGGTGAGAGTGGGGAAGTGAATGGGAGAGCGGCGGAGTGAATGGGAGAGTGGGGTTGTGAATGGGGAGAGTATGGAAGTGAATGGGGAGAGTGGGGGAGTGAATGGGGAGAGCGGGGAAGTGAATGGGGAGAGTATGGAAGTGAATGGGGAGAGCGGGGGAGTGAATGGGAGAGTGGGGAAGTGAATGGGGAGAGCGGGGGAGTGAATGGGAGAGCGGGGGAGTGAATGGGAGAGTGGGGTTGTGAATGGGAGAGCTGGGAAGTGAATGGGGAGAGCGGGGAAGTGAATGGGGAGAGTATGGAAGTGAATGGGGAGAGCGGGGGAGTGAATGGGAGAGTGGGGAAGAGAATGGGGAGAGCGGGGGAGTGAATGGGAGAGTGGGGAAGTGAATGGGGAGAGCGGGGGAGTGAATGGGAGACTGGGGAAGTGAATGGGGAGAGCGGGGTAGAGAATGGGAGAGCGGGGAAGTGAATGGGGAGAGCGGGGACTTGAATGGGGAGAGTATGGAAGTGAATGGGGTGAGCGGGGAAGTGAATGGGAGAGCGGGGGAGTGAATGGGAGAGCGGAGAAGTGAATGGGAGAGCGGGGAAGTGAATGGGAGAACGGGGTTGTGAATGAGAGAGCGCAGAAGTGAATGGGAGGGTGTGTAAGTGAATGGGGAGAGCGGGGAAGTGAATGAGAGAGCAGGTAAGTGTATGGGAGAGCGGGGAAGTGTATGGGAGAGTGGGGAAGTGAATGGGAGAGTGAGGACGATATGGGAGAGCGGGAATATGAATGGGAGAGCGGGGAAGTGAATGGGAGCATGGGGAAGTAAATGGGAGAGTGGGGAAGTGAATGGGAGAGCGGGGAAGTGAATGGGAGAGTGGGAAACTGAAAGAGGAGAGTGCGGAAGTGAATGGGAGCCCGGGGAAGTTAATGGGAGGGTGTGTTTGTGAATGGGTAGAGAGGGGGAGTGAATGGGAGAGTGGGGAAGTGAATGGGGAGAGCGGGGAAGTGAATGGGAGAGCGGGGGAGTGAATGGGAGAGCGGAGAAGTGAATGGGAGAGCGGGGAAGTGAGAGGGAGAGCGGGGAAGTTAATGGGAGAGCGGAAGAGAGATTTGAAGAGTGGGGAAGTGAATGGGAGAGTTGGGAATTGAATGGGAGAGTGGGAGAGTGAATGGGAGAGTGGGGAAGTGAATGGGAGAGTGGGGAAGTATATGGGGAGCGCGGGAGTGTGAATGGGAGAGCGGAGAAGTGAATGGGAGAGCGGGGAATTGAAAGGGAGCGCGGGGAAGTGAATGGGAGAGCGGGAGAGTGAATGGGAGAGTGGGGAAGTGAATGGGAGAGTGGGGGAGTGAATGGGGAGAGTCGGGACGTGAATGGGAGAGCGGGAGAGTGAATGGGGAGACAGGAAGTGACTGGGAGAGGCGGGGAGTGAATGGGGAGAGAGCGGGAGAGTGAATGGGAGAGCGGGGAAGTGAATGGGAGAGCGGGAGAGTGAATGGGAGAGTGGGGAAGTGAATTGGAGAGTGGGGAAGTGAGTGGGGAGAGTCGGGACGTGAATGGGAGAACGGGAGAGTGAATGGGGAGACGGGAAGTGAATGGGAGAGGCGGGGAGTGAATGGACAGAGCGGGGGAGTGAATCGGAGAGTGGGGAAGTGAATGGGGAGAGCGGGGAAGTGAATGGGAGACTGGGGAATTGAATGGGGAGAGCTGGGAAGTGAATGGGAGAGTGGGGAAGCGAATGGGGAGAGCGGGGGAGTGAATGGGAGACTGGGGAAGTGAATGGGAGAGCGGGAGAGTGAATGGGAGAGTGGGGAAGTGAATGGAAGAGTTGGGAAGTTAATGGGAGTATAGGGAAGTGAATGGGAAAGTGGGAAAGTGAATGGTGAGAGTGGGGAAGTGAATGGGAGAGCGGCGGAGTGAATGGGAGAGTGGGGTTGTGAATGGGGAGAGTATGGAAGTGAATGGGGAGAGTGGGGGAGTGAATGGGGAGAGCGGGGAAGTGAATGGGGAGAGTATGGAAGTGAATGGGGAGAGCGGGGGAGTGAATGGGAGAGTGGGGAAGTGAATGGGGAGAGCGGGGGAGTGAAAGGGAGACTGGGGAAGTGAATGGGGAGAGCGGGGTAGACAGTGGGAGAGCGTGGAAGTGAATGGAAGAGCGGGGTAGTGAATGGGAGAGCGGGAAAGTGAATGGGGAGAGTGGGGAAGTGAATGGGAGAGCAGGGAAGTGAATGGGGAGAGTGAGGAAGTGAATGGGAGAGTGGGGAAGTGAATGGGGAGAGTGGGGGAGTGAATGGGGAGAGCAGGGGACTGAATGGGAGAGTGGGAAAGTGAATGGGGAGAGCGGGGGGGGGGGTGAATGGGAGAGCGGGGAAGTGAATGGGGAGAGCGGGGAAGTGAATGGCAGAGCCGGAGAGTGAATGGGAGAGTGAGGAATTGAATGGGGAGAGTGGGGAAGTGAATGGGGAGAGTGGGGAAGTGAATGGCGAGAGCGGGAGAGTGAGTGGGAGAGTGGGGAAGTGAATGGGGAGAGCGGGGAAGTGAATGGTAGAGTGGGGAAGTGAATGGGAGAGCGGGAGAGTGAATGGGAGAGTGGGGAAGTGAATGGGAGTGTGGGGAAGTGAATGGGAGAGTGGGGAAGATATGGGAGAGCGGGAATATGAATGGGAGAGCGGGGAAGTAAATGGGAGCATGGGGAAGTAAATGGGAGAGTGGGGAAGTGAATGGGAGAGTGGGGAAGTGAGTGGGAGAGTGGGGAAGTAAATGGGGAGAGCGGTGAAGTGAATGGGAGAGTGGGAAACTGAAAGAGGAGAGTGCGGAAGTGAATGGGAGCCCGGGGAAGTGAATGGGAGGGTGTGTTAGTGAATGGGGAGATCGGGGGAGTGAATCGGAGAGTGGGGAAGTGAATGGGGAGAGCGGGGGAGTGAATGGGGTACTTGGGGAATTGAATGGGGAGAGCTGGGAAGTGAATGGGAGAGTGGGGAAGCGAATGGGGAGAGCGGGGGAGTGAATGGGAGACTGGTGAAGTGAATGGGAGAGCGGGAGAGTGAATGGGAGAGTGGGGAAGTGAATGGAAGAGTTGGGAAGTTAATGGGAGTATAGGGAAGTGAATGGGAAAGTGGGGAAGTGAATGGTGAGAGTGGGGAAGTGAATGGGAGAGCGGGGGAGTGAATGGGAGAGTGGGGTTGTGAATGGGAGAGCTGGGAAGTGAATGGGGAGAGCGGGGAAGTGAATGGGGAGAGTATGGAAGTGAATGGGGAGAGCGGGGGAGTGAATGGGAGAGTGGGGAAGAGAATGGGGAGAGCGGGGGAGTGAATGGGAGAGTGGGGAAGTGAATGGGGAGAGCGGGGGAGTGAATGGGAGACTGGGGAAGTGAATGGGGAGAGCGGGGTAGAGAATGGGAGAGCGGGGAAGTGAATGGGGAGAGCGGGGTCTTGAATGGGGAGAGTATGGAAGTGAATGAGGTGAGCGGGGAAGTGAATGGGAGAACGGGGTTGTGAATGAGAGAGCGCAGAAGTGAATGGGAGGGTGTGTAAGTGAATGGGGAGAGCGGGGAAGTGAATGAGAGAGCAGGTAAGTGTATGGGAGAGCGGGGAAGTGTATGGGAGAGTGGGGAAGTGAATGGGAGAGTGGGGACGATATGGGAGAGCGGGAATATGAATGGGAGAGCGGGGAAGTGAATGGGAGCATGGGGAAGTAAATGGGAGAGTGGGGAAGTGAATGGGAGAGCGGGGAAGTGAATGGGAGAGTGGGAAACTGAAAGAGGAGAGTGCGGAAGTGAATGGGAGCCCGGGGAAGTTAATGGGAGGGTGTGTTTGTGAATGGGTAGAGAGGGGGAGTGAATGGGAGAGTGGGGAAGTGAATGGGGAGAGCGGGGAAGTGAATGGGAGAGCGGGGGAGTGAATGGGAGAGCGGAGAAGTGAATGGGAGAGCGGGGAAGTGAGAGGGAGAGCGGGGAAGTTAATGGGAGAGCGGAAGAGAGATTTGAAGAGTGGGGAAGTGAATGGGAGAGTTGGGAATTGAATGGGAGAGTGGGAGAGTGAATGGGAAAGTGGGGAAGTGAATGGGAGAGTGGGGAAGTATATGGGGAGCGCGGGAGTGTGAATGGGAGAGCGGAGAAGTGAATGGGAGAGCGGGGAAGTGAAAGGGAGCGCGGGGAAGTGAATGGGAGAGCGGGAGAGTGAATGGGAGAGTGGGGAAGTGAATGGGAGAGTGGGGAAGTGAATGGGGAGAGCCGGGATGTGAATGGGAGAGCGGGAGAGTGAATGGGGGAGTGGGGAAGTGAATGGGAGAGCGGGGGAGTAAATGGGGAGAGCGGGGGAGTTAATGGGGTAATTGGGGAATTGAATGGGGAGAGCTGGGAAGTGAATGGGAGAGTGGGGAAGCGAATGGGGGGAGCGGGGGAGTGAATGGGAGACTGGGGAAGTGAATGGAAGAGTTGGGAAGTTAATGGGAGTATAGGGAAGTGAATGGGAAAGTGGGGAAGTGAATGGTGAGAGTGGGGAAGTGAATGGGAGAGCGGGGGAGTGAATGGGAGAACGGGGTTGTGAATGAGAGAGCGCAGACGTGAATGGGAGGGTGTGTAAGTGAATGGGGAGAGCGGGGAAGTGAATGAGAGAGCAGGTAAGTGTATGGGAGAGCGGGGAAGTGTATGGGAGAGTGGGGAAGTGAATGGGAGAGTGGGGAAGATATGGGAGAGCGGGAATATGAATGGGAGAGCGGGGAAGTGAATGGGAGCATGGGGAAGTAAATGGGAGAGTGGGGAAGTGAATGGGAGAGTGGGGAAGTGAATGGGAGAGTGGGAAACTGAAAGAGGAGAGTGCGGAAGTGAATGGGAGCCCGGGGAAGTTAATGGGAGGGTGTGTTTGCGAATGGGGAGAGCGGGGGAGTGAATGGGAGAGCGGGAAAGTGAATGGGGAGAGTGGGGAAGTGAATGGGAGAGCAGGGAAGTGAATGGGGAGAGTGGGGAAGTGAATGGGAGAGTGGGGAAGTGAATGGGGACAGTGGGGGAGTGAATGGGGAGAGCAGGGGACTGAATGGGAGAGTGGGAAAGTGAATGGAGAGAGCGGGAGGGGGTGAATGGGAGAGTGGGGAAGTGAATGGGGAGAGCGGGGAAGTGAATGGGAGAGCCGGAGAGTGAATGGGAGAGTGAGGAATTGAATGGGGAGAGTGGGGAAGTGAATGGGGAGAGTGGGGAAGTGAATGGCGAGAGCGGGAGAGTGAGTGGGAGAGTGGGGAAGTGAATGGGGAGAGCGGGGAAGTGAATGGTAGAGTGGGGAAGTGAATGGGAGAGCGGGAGAGTGAATGGGAGAGTGGGGAAGTGAATGGGAGAGTGGGGAAGATATGGGAGAGCGGGAATATGAATGGGAGAGCGGGGAAGTGAATGGGAGCATGGGGAAGTAAATGGGAGAGTGGGGAAGTGAATGGGAGGGTGTGTCGGTGAATGGGGAGAGCGGGGGAGTGAATGGGAGAGTGGGGAAGTGAGAGGGAGAGCGGGGAAGTGAATGGGAGAGCGGGGGAGTGAATGGGAGAGCGGAGAAGTGAATGGGAGAGCGGGAAGTGAAAGGGAGAGCGGGGAAGTGAATGGGAGAGCGGAAGAGTGAATGGAAGAGTGGGGAAGTGAATGGGAGAGTTGGGAATTGAATGGGAGAGTGGGAGAGTGAATGGGAGAGTGGGGAAGTGAATGGGAGAGCGGGGAAGTGAATGGGGAGAGCGGGGGAGTGAATGGGGAGAGCGGGGGAGTGAATGGGGTACTTGGGGAATTGAATGGGGAGAGCTGGGAAGTGAATGGAAGAGTGGGGAAGCGAATGGGGAGAGCGGGGGAGTGAATGGGAGACTGGGGAAGTGAATGGGAGAGTAGGAGAGTGAATGGGAGAGTGGGGAAGTGAATGGAAGAGTTGGGAAGTTAATGGGAGTACAGGGAAGTGAATGGGAAAGTGGGGAAGTGAATGGTGAGAGTTTGGAAGTGAATGGGGAGAGCGGGGGAGTGAATGGGAGAGTGGGGAAGTGAATGGGGAGAGCGGGGGAGAGAATGGGAGACTGGGGAAGTGAATGGGGAGAGCGGGGTAGAGAATGGGAGAGCGGGGAAGTGAATGGGGAGAGCGGGGAATTGAATGGGGAGAGTATGGAAGTGAATGGGGTGAGCGGGGAAGTGAATGGGAGAACGGGGTTGTGAATGAGAGAGCGCAGAAGTGAATGGGAGGGTGTGTAAGTGAATGGGGAGAGCGGGGAAGTGAATGAGAGAGCAGATAAGTGTATGGGAGAGCGGGGAAGTGTATGGGAGAGTGGGGAAGTGAATGGGAGAGTGGGGAAGATATGGGAGAGCGGGAATATGAATGGGAGAGCGGGGAAGTGAATGGGAGCATGGGGAAGTAAATGGGCGAGTGGGGAAGTGAATGGGAGAGTGGGGAAGTGAATGGGAGAGTGGGAAACTGAAAGAGGAGAGTGCGGAAGTGAATGGGAGCCCGGGGAAGTTAATGGGAGGGTGTGTTAGTGAATGGGGAGAGCGGGGGAGTGAATGGGAGAGTGGGGAAGTGAATGGGGAGAGCGGTGAAGTGAATGGGACAGCGGGGGAGTGAATGGGAGAGCGGAGAAGTGAATGGGAGAGCGGGGAATTGAGAGGGAGAGCGGGGAGTGAATGGGAGAGCGGAAGAGCGAATTGAAGAGTGGGGAAGTGAATGGGAGAGTTGGGAATTGAATGGGAGAGTGGGAGAGTGAATGGGAGCGCGGGAGAGTGAATGGGAGACTGGGGAAGTGAATGGGAGAGCGAGAGAGTGAATGGGAGAGTGGGGAAGTGAATGGAAGAGTTGGGAAGTTAATGGGAGTATAGGGAAGTAAATGGGAAAGTGGGGAAGTGAATGGTGAGAGTGGGGAAGTGAATGGGAGAGCGGGGGAGTGAATGGGAGAGTGGGGAAGTGAATGGGAGAGCGGGGAAGTGAATGGGGAGAGCGGGGAAGATATGGGAGAGCGGGAATATGAATGGGAGAGCGGGGAAGTGAATGGGAGCATGGGGAAGTAAATGGGAGAGTGGGGACGTGAATGGGAGAGCGGGGAAGTGAATGGGAGAGCGGGGAAGTGAATGGGAAAGTGGGGAAGATATGGGAGAGCGGGAATATGAATGGGAGAGCGGGGAAGTGAATGGGAGAGTGGGGAAGTGAATGGGAGAGCGGGGAAGTGAATGGGGAGAGCGGGGAAGATATGGGAGAGCGGGAATATGAATGGGAGAGCGGGGAAGTGAATGGGAGCATGGGGAAGTAAATGGGAGAGTGGGGACGTGAATGGGAGAGCGGGGAAGTGAATGGGAGAGTGGGAAACTGAAAGCGGAGAGTGCGGAAGTGAATGGGAGCCCAGGGAAGTTAATGGGAGGGTGTGTTTGTGAATGGGGAGAGCGGGGGAGTGAATGGGAGAGTGGGGAAGTGAATGGGGAGAGCGGGGGAGTGAAAGGGAGACTGGGCAAGTGAATGGGGAGAGCGGGGTAGACAGTGGGAGAGCGGGGAAGTGAATGGAAGAGCAGGGTAGTGAATTGGAGAGCGGGAAAGTGAATGGGGAGAGTGGGGAAGTGAATGGGAGAGCAGGAAAGTGAATGGGGAGAGTGGGGAAGTGAATGGGAGAGTGGGGAAGTGAATGGGGAGAGTGGGGGAGTGAATGGGGAGAGCAGGGGACTGAATGGGAGAGTGGGGAAGTGAATGGGGAGAGTGGGGGAGTGAATGGGGAGAGCAGGGGAATGAATGGGAGAGTGGGAAAGTGAATGGGGAGAGCGGGGGGGTGAATGGGAGAGTGGGGAAGTGAATGGGGAGAGCGGGGAAGTGAATGGGAGAGCCGGAGAGTGAATGGGAGAGTGAGGAATTGAATGGGGAGAGTGGGGAAGTGAATGGGGAGAGTGGGGAAGTGAATGGCGAGAGCGAGAGAGTGAGTGGGAGAGTGGGGAAGTGAATGGGGAGAGCGGGGTAGACAGTGGGAGAGCGGGGAAGTGAATGGAAGAGCGGGGTAGTGAATGGGAGAGCGGGAAAGTGAATGGGGAGAGTGGGGAAGTGAATGGGAGAGCAGGGAATTGAATGGGGAGAGTGGGGAAGTGAATGGGAGAGTGGGGAAGTGAATGAGGAGAGTGGGGGAGTGAATGGGGAGAGCAGGGGACTGAATGGGAGAGTGGGAAACTGAATGGGGAGAGCGGGAGCGGTGAATGGGAGAGTGGGGAAGTGAATGGGGAGTGCGGGGAAGTGAATGGGAGCGCCGGAGAGTGAATGGGAGAGTGAGGAATTGAATGGGGAGAGTGGGGAAGTGAATGGGGAGAGTGGGGAAGTGAATGGCGAGAGCGGGAGAGTGAGTGGGAGAGTGGGGAAGTGAATGGGGAGAGCGGGGAAGTGAATGGTAGAGTGGGGAAGTGAATGGGAGAGCGGGAGAGTGAATGGGAGAGTGGGGAAGTGAATGGGAGAGCGGGGAAGTGAATGGGAAAGTGGGGAAGATATGGGAGAGCGGGAATATGAATGGGAGAGCGGGGAAGTGAATGGGAGCATGGGGAAGTAAATGGGAGAGTGGGGAAGTGAATGGGAGAGCGGGGAAGTGAGTCGGAGAGTGGGGAAGTAAATGGGGAGAGTGGGGAAGACAGTGGGAGAGTGGGGAAGTGAATGGGAGAGCGGGGGAGTGAATGGGAGAGCGGAGAAGTGAATGGGAGAGTGGGGAAGTATATGGGGAGCGCGGGAGAGTGAATGGGAGAGCGGAGAATTGAATGGGAGAGCGGGGAAGTGAAAGGGAGCGCGGGAAAGTGAATGGGAGAGCGGGAGAGTGAATGGGAGAGTGGGGAAGTGAATGGGAGAGCGGGGGAGTGAATGGACAGAGCGGGGGAGTGAATCGGAGAGTAGGGAAGTGAATCGGGAGAGCGGGGGAGTGAATGGGGTACTTGGGGAATTGAATGGGGAGAGCTGGGAAGTGAATGGGAGAGTGGGGAAGCGAATGGGGAGAGCGGGCGAGTGAATGGGAGAGTGGGGAAGTGAATTGGAGAGCGGGGAAGTGAATTGGAGAGTGGGGGAGTGAATGGGGAGAGTCGGGACGTGAATGGGAGAGCGGGAGAGTGAATGGGGAGACAGGAAGTGACTGGGAGAGGCGGGGAGTGAATGGACAGAGCGGGGAAGTGAATGGGAGAGTGGGGAAGTGAATGGGAGAGCGGGAGAGTGAATGGGAGAGTGGGGAAGTGAATTGGAGAGTGGGGAAGTGAATGGGGAGAGTCGGGACGTGAATGGGAGAGCGGGAGAGTGAATGGGGAGACGGGAAGTGAATGGGAGAGGCGGGGAGTGAATGGACAGAGCGGGGGAGTGAATGGGAGACTGGGGAATTGAATGGGGAGAGCTGGGAAGTGAATGGGAGAGTGGGGAAGCGAATGGGGAGAGCGGGGGAGTGAATGGGAGACTGGTGAAGTGAATGGGAGAGCGGGAGAGTGAATGGGAGAGTCGGGACGTGAATGGGAGAGTGGGGAAGTGAATGGGGAGAGCGGGGAAGTGAATGGGAGACTGGGGAATTGAATGGGGAGAGCTGGGAAGTGAATGGGAGAGTGGGGAAGCGAATGGGGAGAGCGGGGGAGTGAATGGGAGACTGGTGAAGTGAATGGGAGAGCGGGAGAGTGAATGGGAGAGTGGGGAAGTGAATGGAAGAGTTGGGAAGTTAATGGGAGTATAGGGAAGTGAATGGGAAAGTGGGGAAGTGAATGGAGAGAGTGGGGAAGTGAATGGGAGAGCGGGGGAGTGAATGGGAGAGTGGGGTTGTGAATGGGAGAGCTGGGAAGTGAATGGGGAGAGCGGGGAAGTGAATGGGGAGAGTATGGAAGTGAATGGGGTGAGCGGGGGAGTGAATGGGAGAGTGGGGAAGTGAATGGGGAGAGCGGGGGAGTGAATGGGAGAGTGGGGAAGTGAATGGGGAGAGCGGGGGAGTGAATGGGAGACTGGGGAAGTGAATGGGGAGAGCGGGGTAGAGAATGGGAGAGCGGGGAAGTGAATGGGGAGAGCGGGGAATTGAATGGGGAGAGTATGGAAGTGAATGGGGTGAGCGGGGAAGTGAATGGGAGAACGGGGTTGTGAATGAGAGAGCGCAGAAGTGAATGGGAGGGTGTGTAAGTGAATGGGGAGAGCGGGGAAGTGAATGAGAGAGCAGGTAAGTGTATGGGAGAGCGGGGAAGTGTATGGGAGAGTGGGGAAGTGAATGGGAGAGTGGGGAAGATATGGGAGAGCGGGAATATGAATGGGAGAGCGGGGAAGTGAATGGGAGCATGGGGAAGTAAATGGGAGAGTGGGGAAGTGAATGGGAGAGCGGGGAAGTGAATGGGAGAGTGGGAAACTGAAAGAGGAGAGTGCGGAAGTGAATGGGAGCCCGGGCAAGTTAATGGAAGGGTGTGTTTGTGAATGGGGAGAGAGGGGGAGTGAATGGGAGAGTAGGGAAGTGAATGGGGAGAGCGGGGAAGTGAATGGGAGAGCGGGGGAGTGAATGGGAGAGCGGAGAAGTGAATGGGAGAGCGGGGAAGTGAGAGGGAGAGCGGGGAAGTGAATGGGAGAGCGGAAGAGCGAATTGAAGAGTGGGGAAGTGAATGGGAGAGTTGGGAATTGAATGGGAGAGTGGGAGAGTGAATGGGTGAGTGGGGAAGTGAATGGGAGAGTGGGGAAGTATATGGGGAGCGCGGGAGTGTGAATGGGAGAGCGGAGAAGTGAATGGGAGAGCGGGGAAGTGAAAGGGAGCGCGGGGAAGTGAATGGGAGAGCGGGAGAGTGAATGGGAGAGTGGGGAAGTGAATGGGAGAGTGGGGAAGTGAATGGGGATTGCCGGGATGTGAATGGGAGAGCGGGAGAGTGAATGGGGGAGTGGGGAAGTGAATGGGAGAGCGGGGGAGTAAATGGGGAGAGCGGGGGAGTTAATGGGGTAATTGGGGAATTGAATGGGGAGAGCTGGGAAGTGAATGGGAGAGTGGGGAAGCGAATGGGGAGAGCGGGGGAGTGAATGGGAGACTGGGGAAGTGAATGGGAGAGCGAGAGAGTGAATGGGAGAGTGGGGAAGTGAATGGAAGAGTTGGGAAGTTAATGGGAGTATAGGGAAGTGAATGGGAAAGTGGGGAAGTGAATGGTGAGAGTGGGGAAGTGAATGGGAGAGCGGGGGAGTGAATGGGAGAACGGGGTTGTGAATGAGAGAGTGCAGACGTGAATGGGAGGGTGTGTAAGTGAATGGGGAGAGCGGGGAAGTGAATGAGAGAGCAGGTAAGTGTATTGGAGAGCGGGGAAGTGTATGGGAGAGTGGGGAAGTGAATGGGAGAGTGGGGAAGATATGGGAGAGCGGGAATATGAATGGGAGAGCGGAGAAGTGAATGGGAGCATGGGGAAGTAAATGGGAGAGTGGGAAAGTGAATGGGAGAGTGGGGAAGTGAATGGGAGAGTGGGAAACTGAAAGAGGAGAGTGCGGAAGTGAATGGGAGCCCGGGGAAGTTAATGGGAGGGTGTGTTTGCGAATGGGGAGAGCGGGGGAGTGAATGGGAGAGCGGGAAAGTGAATGGGGAGAGTGGGGAAGTGAATGGGAGAGCAGGGAAGTGATTGGGGAGAGTGGGGAAGTGAATGGGAGAGTGGGGAAGTGAATGGGGACATTGGGGAGTGAATGGGGAGAGCAGAGGACTGAATGGGAGAGTGGGAAAGTGAATGGAGAGAGCGGGAGGGGGTGAATGGGAGAGTGGGGAAGTGAATGGGGAGAGCGGGGAAGTGAATGGGAGAGCCGGAGAGTGAATGGGAGAGTGAGGAATTGAATGGGGAGAGTGGGGAAGTGAATGGGGAGAGTGGGGAAGTGAATGGCAAGAGCGGGAGAGTGAGTGGGAGAGTGGGGAAGTGAATGGGGAGAGCGGGGAAGTGAATGGTAGAGCGGGAGAGTGAATGGGAGAGTGGGGAAGTGAATGGGAGAGTGGGGAAGTGAATGGGAGAGTGGCGAAGATATGGGAGAGCGGGAATATGAATGGGAGAGCGGGGAAGTGAATGGGAGCATGGGGAAGTAAATGGGAGAGTGGGGAAGTGAATGGGAGGGTGTGTTAGTGAATGGGGAGAGCGGGGGAGTGAATGGGAGAGTGGGGAAGTGAGAGGGAGAGCGGGGAAGTGAATGGGAGAGCAGGGGAGTGAATGGGAGAGCGGAGAAGTGAATGGGAGAGCGGGAAGTGAAAGTGAGAGCGGGTAAGTGAATGGGAGAGTGGAAGAGTGAATTGAAGAGTGGGGAAGTGAATGGGAGAGTTGGGAATTGAATGGGAGAGTGGGAGAGTGAATGGGAGAGAGGGGAAGTGAATGGGAGAGTGGGGAAGTATATGGGGAGCGCGGGAGAGTGAATGGGAGAGCGGAGAAGTGAACGGGAGAGCGGGGAAGTGAAAGGGAGCGCAGGGAAGTTAATGGGAGAGTGGGGAAGTGAATGGGAGAGCGGGGGAGTGAATGGACAGAGCGGGGGAGTGAATCGGAGAGTGGGGAAGTGAATGGGGAGAGCGGGGGAGTGAATGGGAGAGTGGGGAAGTGAATGGGGAGAGCGGGGTAGTGAATGGGGTACTTGGGGAATTGAATGGGGAGCGCTGGGAAGTGAATGGGAGAGTGGGGAAGCGAATGGGGAGAGCGGGGGAGTGAATGGGAGACTGGGGAAGTGAATGGGAGAGTAGGAGAGTGAATGGGAGAGTGGGGAAGTGAATGGAAGAGTTGGGAAGTTAATGGGAGTATAGGGAAGTGAATGGGAAAGTGGGGAAGTGAATGGTGAGAGTGGGGAAGTGAATTGGAGAGTGGGGAAGTGAATGGGGAGAGCGGGGAAGTGAATGGGGAGAGTATGGAAGTGAATGGGGAGAGCGGGGGAGTGAATGGGGAGAGCGGGGAAGTGAATGGGAGAGCCGGAGAGTGAATGGGAGAGTGAGGAATTGAATGGGGAGAGTGGGGAAGTGAATGGGGAGAGTGGGGAAGTGAATGGCGAGAGCGGGAGAGTGAGTGGGAGAGTGGGGAAGTGAATGGGGAGAGCGGGGAAGTGATTGGTAGAGTGGGGAAGTGAATGGGAGAGCGGGAGAGTGAATGGGAGAGTGGGGAAGTGAATGGGAGTGTGGGGAAGTGAATGGGAGAGTGGGGAAGATATGGGAGAGCGGGAATATGAATGGGAGAGCGGGGAAGTGAATGGGAGCATGGGGAAGTAAATGGGAGAGTGGGGAAGTGAATGGGAGAGTGGGGAAGTGAGTGGGAGAGTGGGGAAGTAAATGGGGAGAGCGGTGAAGTGAATGGGAGAGTGGGAAACTGAAAGAGGAGAGTGCGGAAGTGAATGGGAGCCCAGGGAAGTGAATGGGAGGGTGTGTTAGTGAATGGGGAGAGCGGGGGAGTGAATCGGAGAGTGGGGAAGTGAATGGGAGAGCGGGGGAGTGAATGGGAGAGCGGAGAAGTGAATGGGAGAGCGGGGAGGTGAAAGGGAGAGCGGGGAAGTGAATGGGAGAGCGGAAGAGTGAATGGAAGAGTGGGGAAGTGAATGGGAGAGTTGGGAATTGAATGGGAGAGTGGGAGAGTGAATGGGAGAGTGGGGAAGTGAATGGGAGAGTGGGGAAGTATATGGGGAGCACGGGAGAGTGAATGGGAGAGCGGAGAAGTGAATGGGAGAGCGGGGAAGTGAAAGGGAGTGCAGGGAAGTGAATGGGAGAGCGGGAGAGTGAATGGGAGAGTGGGGAAGTGAATGGGGTACTTGGGGAATTGAATGGGGAGAGCTGGGAAGTGAATGGGAGAGTGGGGAAGCGAATGGGGAGAGCGGGGGAGTGAATGGGAGACTGGTGAAGTGAAAGGGAGAGCAGGAGAGTGAATGGGAGACTGGGGAAGTGAATGGAAGAGTTGGGAAGTTAATGGGAGTATAGGGAAGTGAATGGGAAAGTGGGGAAGTGAATGGTGAGAGTGGGGAAGTGAATAGGAGAGCCGGGGAGTGAATGGAAGAGTGGGGTTGTGAATGGGAGAGCGGGGAAGTGAATGGGGAGAGCGGGGAAGTGAATGGGGAGAGTATGGAAGTGAATGGGGTGAGCGGGGGAGTGAATGGGAGAGTGGGGAAGCGAATGGGGAGAGCGGGGGAGTGAATGGGAGACTGGGGAAGTGAATGGGGAGAGCGGGGAAGAGAATGGGAGAGCGGGGAAGTGAATGGGGAGAGCGGGGATTTGAATGGGGAGAGTATGGAAGTGAATGGGGTGAGCGGGGAAGTGAATGGGAGAACGGGGTTGTGAATGAGAGAGCGCAGAAGTGAATGGGAGGGTGTGTAAGTGAATGGGGAGAGCGGGGAAGTGAATGAGAGAGCAGGTAAGTATATGGGAGAGCGGGGAAGTGTATGGGAGAGTGGGGAAGTGAATGGGAGAGTGGGGAAGATATGGGAGAGCGGGAATATGAATGGGAGAGCGGGGAAGTGAATGGGAGCATGGGGAAGTAAATGGGAGAGTGGGGAAGTGAATGGGAGAGCGGGGAAGTGAATGGGAGAGTGGGAAACTGAAAGAGGAGAGTGCGGAAGTGAATGGGAGCCCGGGGAAGTTAATGGGAGGCTGTGTTTGTGAATGGGGAGAGCGGGGGAGTGAATGGGAGAGTGGGGAAGTGAATGGGGAGAGCGGGGAAGTGAATGGGAGAGCGGGGGAGTGAATGGGAGAGCGGAGAAGTGAATGGGAGAGCGGGGACGTGAGAGGGAGAGCGGGGAAGTGAATGGGAGAGCGGAAGAGCGAATTGAAGAGTGGGGAAGTGAATGGGAGAGTTGGGAATTGAATGGGAGAGTGGGAGAGTGAATGGGAGAGTGGGGAAGTGAATGGGAGAGTGGGGAAGTGAATTGGGGAGAGCCGGGATGTGAATGGGAGAGCGGGAGAGTGAATGGGGGAGTGGGGAAGTGAAAGGGAGAGCGGGGAAGTGAATGGGAGAGCGGGAGAGTGAATGGGAGAGTGGGGAAGTGAATGGGAGAGTGGGGAAGTGAATGGGGAGAGCCGGGATGTGAATGGGAGAGCGGGAGAGTGAATGGGGGAGTGGGAAAGTGAATGGGAGAGCGGGGAAGTGAAAGGGAGAGCGGGGAAGTGAATGGGAGAGCGGGAGAGTGAATGGGAGAGTGGGGAAGTGAATGGGAGAGTGGGGAAGTGAATGGGGAGAGCCGGGATGTGAATGGGAGAGCGGGAGAGTGAATGGGGGAGTGGGGAAGTGAATGGGAGAGCCGGGGAGTGAATGGACAGAGCGAAGGTGTGAATCGGAGAGTGGGGAAGTGAATGGGGAGAGCGGGGGAGTGAATGGGGTAATTGGGGAATTGAATGGGGAGAGCTGGTAAGTGAATGGGAGAGTGGGGAAGCGAATGGGGAGAGCGGGGGAGTGAATGGGAGACTGGGGAAGTGAATGGGAGAGCGAGAGAGTTAATGGGAGAGTGGGGAAGTGAATGGAAGAGTTGGGAAGTTAATGGGAGTATAGGGAAGTGAATGGGAAAGTGGGGAAGTGAATGGTGAGAGTGGGGAAGTGAATGGGAGAGCGGGGGAGTGAATGGGAGAACGGGGTTGTGAATGAGAGAGCGCAGAAGTGAATGGGAGGGTGTATAAGTGAATGGGGAGAGCGGGGAAGTGAATGAGAGAGCAGGTAAGTGTATGGGAGAGTGGGGAAGTGTATGGGAGAGTGGGGAAGTGAATGGGAGAGTGGGGAAGATATGGGAGAGCGGGAATATGAATGGGAGAGTGGGGAAGTGAATGGGAGCATGGGGAAGTAAATGGGAGAGTGGGGAAGTGAATGGGAGAGCGGGGAAGTGAATGGGAGAGTGGGAAACTGAAAGAGGAGAGTGCGGAAGTGAATGGGAGCCCGGGGAAGTTAATGGGAGGGTGTGTTTGTGAATGGGGAGAGAGGGGGAGTGAATGGGAGAGTGGGGAAGTGAATGGGGAGAGCGGGGAAGTGAATGGGAGAGCGGGGGAGTGAATGGGAGAGCGGAGAAGTGAATGGGAGAGCGGGGGAGTGAAAGGGAGACTGGGGAAGTGAATGGGGAGAGCGGGGTAGACAGTGGGAGAGCGGGAAAGTGAATGGGGAGAGTGGGGAAGTGAATGGGAGAGCAGGGAAGTGAATGGGGAGAGTGGGGAAGTGAATGGGAGAGTGGGGAAGTGAATGGGGAGAGTGGGGGAGTGAATGGGGAGAGCAGGGGACTGAATGGGAGAGTGGGAAAGTGAATGGGGAGAGCGGGGAAGTGAATGGGAGAGCCGCAGAGTGAATGGGAGAGTGAGGAATTGAATGGGGAGAGTGGGGAAGTGAATGGGGAGAGTGAGTGGGAGAGTGGGGAAGTGAATGCGGAGAGCGGGGTAGACAGTGGGAGAGCGGGGAAGTGAATGGATGAGCGGGGTAGTGAATGGGAGAGCGGGAAAGTGAATGGGGAGAGTGGGGAAGTGAATGGGAGAGCAGGGAAGTGAATGGGGAGAGTGGGGAAGTGAATGGGAGAGTGGGGAAGTGAATGGGGAGAGTGGGGGAGTGAATGGGGAGAGCGGGAGAGTGAGTGGGAGAGTGTGGAAGTGAATGGGGAGAGCGGGGAAGTGAATGGTAGAGTGGGGAAGTGAATGGGAGAGCGGGAGAGTGAATGGGAGAGTTGGGAAGTGAATGGGAGAGTGGGGAAGTGAATGGGAGAGTGTGGAAGATATGGGAGAGCGGGAATATGAATGGGAGAGCGGGGAAGTGAATGGGAGCATGGGGAAGTAAATGGGAGAGTGGGGAAGTGAATGGGAGAGCGGGGAAGTGAGTCGGAGAGTGGGGAAGTGAATGGGGAGAGTGGGGGAGTGAATGGGGAGAGCACGGGTCTGAATGGGAGAGTGGGAAAGTGAATGGGGAGAGCGGGGAAGTGAATGGGAGAGCGGGAAAGTGAATGGGGAGAGTGGGGAAGTGAATGGGAGAGCAGGGAAGTGAATGGGGAGAGTGGGGAAGTGATTGGGGAGAGTGGGGAAGTGAATGGCGAGAGCGGGAGAGTGAGTGGGAGAGTGGGGAAGTGAATGGGGAGAGCGGGGAAGACAGTGGGAGAGCGGGGAAGTGAATGGAAGAGCGGGGTAGTGAATGGGAGAGCGGGAAAGTGAATGGGGAGAGTGGGGAAGTGAATGGGAGAGCAGGGAAGTGAATGGGGAGAGTGGGGAAGTGAATGGGAGAGAGGGGAAGTGAATGGGGAGAGTGGGGGAGTGTTTGGGGAGAGCGGGAGAGTGAGTGGGAGAGTGGGGAAGTGAATGGGGAGAGCGGGGAAGTGAATGGTAGAGTGGGGAAGCGAATGGGGAGAGCGGTGGAGTGAATGGGAGACTGGGGAAGTGAATGGGAGAGCGGGAGAGTGAATGGGAGAGTGGGGAAGTGAATGGAAGAGTTGGGAAGTTAATGGGAGTATAGGGAAGTGAATGGGAAAGTGGGGAAGTGAATGGTGAGAGTGGGGAAGTGAATGGGAGAGCAGCGGAGTGAATGGGAGAGTGGGGTTGTGAATGGGGAGAGTATGGAAGTGAATGGGGAGAGTGGGGAAGTGAATGGGAGAGCCGGAGAGTGAATGGGAGAGTGAGGAATTGAATGGGGAGAGTGGGGAAGTGAATGGGGAGAGTGGGGAAGTGAATGGCGAGAGCAGGAGAGTGAGTGGGAGAGTGGGGAAGTGAATGGGGAGAGCGGGGAAGTGAATGGTAGAGTGGGGAAGTGAATGGGAGAGCGGGAGAGTGAATGGGAGAGTGGGGAAGTGAATGGGAGAGTGGGGAAGTGAATGGGAGAGTGGGGAAGATATGGGAGAGCGGGAATATGAATGGGAGAGCGGGGAAGTGAATGGGAGCATGGGGAAGTAAATGGGAGAGTGGGGAAGTGAATGGGAGAGCGGGGAAGTGAGTGGGAGAGTGGGGAAGTAAATGGGGAGAGCGGTGAAGTGAATGGGAGAGTGGGAATATGAAAGAGGAGAGTGCGGAAGTGAATGGGAGCCCGGGGAAGTGAATGGGAGGGTGTGTTAGTGAATGGGGAGAGCGGGGGAGTGAATCGGAGAGTGGAGAAGTGAATGGGGAGAGCGGGGGAGTGAATGGGGTACTTGGGGAATTGAATGGGGAGAGCTGGGAAGTGAATGGGAGAGTGGGGAAGCGAATGGGGAGAGCGGGGGAGTGAATGGGAGACTGGTGAAGTGAATGGGAGAGTGGGAGAGTGAATGGGAGAGTGGGGAAGTGAATGGAAGAGTTGGGAAGTTAATGGGAGTATAGGGAAGTGAATGGGAAAGTGGGGAAGTGAATGGTGAGAGTGGGGAAGTGAATGGGAGAGCGGGGGAGTGAATGGGAGAGTGGGGTTGTGAATGGGAGAGCGGGGAAGTGAATGGGGAGAGCGGGGAAGTGAATGGGGAGAGCAGGGAAGTGAATGGGAGAGCCGGAGAGTGAATGGGAGAGTGAGGAATTGAATGGGGAGAGTGGGGAAGTGATTGGGGTGAGTGGGGAAGTGAATGGCGAGAGCGGGAGAGTGAGTGGGAGAGTGGGGAAGTGAATGGGGAGAGCGGGGAAGACAGTGGGAGAGCGGGGAAGTGAATGGAAGAGCGGGGTAGTGAATGGGAGAGCGGGAAAGTGAATGGGGAGAGTGGGGAAGTGAATGGGAGAGCAGGGAAGTGAATGGGGAGAGTGGGGAAGTGAATGGGAGAGAGGGGAAGTGAAATGGGAGAGTGGGGGAGTGAATGGGGAGAGCGGGAGAGTGAGTGGGAGAGTGGGGAAGTGAATGGGGAGAGCGGGGAAGTAAATGGTCGAGTGGGGAAGTGAATGGGAGAGTGGGGAAGTGAATGGGTGCGTGGGGAATTGAATGGGGAGAGCGGGGGAGTGAATGGGGTACATGGGGAATTGAATGGGGAGAGCTGGGAAGTGAATGGGAGAGTGGGGAAGTGAATGGGGAGAGCGGGGGAGTGAATGGGAGACTGGTGAAGTGAATGGGAGAGCGGGAGAGTGAATGGGAGAGTGGGGAAGTGAATGGAAGAGTTGGGAAGTTAATGGGAGTATAGGGAAGTGAATGGGAAAGTGGGGAAGTGAATGGTGAGAGTGGGGAAGTGAATGGGAGAGCAGCGGAGTGAATGGGAGAGGGGGGTTGTGAATGGGGAGAGTATGGAAGTGAATGGGGAGAGTGGGGGAGTGAATGGGGAGAGCGGGGAAGTGAATGGGGAGAGTATGGAAGTGAATGGGGAGAGCCGGGGAGTGACTGGGAGAGTGGTGAAGTGAATGGGGAGAGCGGGGGAGTGAAAGGGAGACTGGGGAAGTGAATGGGGAGAGCGGGGTAGACAGTGGGAGAGCGGGGAAGTGAATGGAAGAGCGGGGTAGTGAATGGGAGAGCGGGAAAGTGAATGGGGAGAGTGGGGAAGTGAATGGGAGAGCGGGGAAGTGAATGGGGAGAGTGGGGGAGTGAATGGGGAGAGCAGGGGACTGAATGGGAGAGTGGGAAAGTGAATGGGGAGAGCGGGGGGGGGGGGGTGAATGGGAGAGCGGGGAAGTGAATGGGGAGAGCGGGGAAGTGAATGGGAGAGCCGGAGAGTGAATGGGAGAGTGAGGAATTGAATGGGGAGAGTGGGGAAGTGAATGGGGAGAGTGGGGAAGTGAATGGCGAGAGCGGGAGAGTGAGTGGGAGAGTGGGGAAGTGAATGGGGAGAGCGGGGAAGTGAATGGTAGAGTGGGGAAGTGAATGGGAGAGCGGGAGAGTGAATGGGAGAGTGGGGAAGTGAATGGGAGAGTGGGGAAGTGAATGGGAGAGTGGGGAAGATATGGGAGAGCGGGAATATGAATGGGAGAGCGGGGAAGTGAATGGGAGCATGGGGAAGTAAATGGGAGAGTGGGGAAGTGAATGGGAGAGCGGGGAAGTGAGTGGGAGAGTGGGGAAGTAAATGGGGAGAGCGGTGAAGTGAATGGGAGAGTGGGAATATGAAAGAGGAGAGTGCGGAAGTGAATGGGAGCCCGGGGAAGTGAATGGGAGGGTGTGTTAGTGAATGGGGAGAGCGGGGGAGTGAATCGGAGAGTGGAGAAGTGAATGGGGAGAGCGGGGGAGTGAATGGGGTACTTGGAGAATTGAATGGGGAGAGCTGGGAAGTGAATGGGAGAGTGGGGAAGCGAATGGGGAGAGCGGGGGAGTGAATGGGAGACTGGTGAAGTGAATGGGAGAGTGGGAGAGTGAATGGGAGAGTGGGGAAGTGAATGGAAGAGTTGGGAAGTTAATGGGAGTATAGGGAAGTGAATGGGAAAGTGGGGAAGTGAATGGTGAGAGTGGGGAAGTGAATGGGAGAGCGGGGGAGTGAATGGGAGAGTGGGGTTGTGAATGGGAGAGCGGGGAAGTGAATGGGGAGAGCGGGGAAGTGAATGGGGAGAGCGGGGAAGTGAATGGGAGAGCCGGAGAGTGAATGGGAGAGTGAGGAATTGAATGGGGAGAGTGGGGAAGTGATTGGGGTGAGTGGGGAAGTGAATGGCGAGAGCGGGAGAGTGAGTGGGAGAGTGGGGAAGTGAATGGGGAGAGCGGGGAAGACAGTGGGAGAGCGGGGAAGTGAATGGAAGAGCGGGGTAGTGAATGGGAGAGCGGGAAAGTGAATGGGGAGAGTGGGGAAGTGAATGGGAGAGCAGGGAAGTGAATGGGGAGAGTGGGGAAGTGAATGGGAGAGAGGGGAAGTGAAATGGGAGAGTGGGGGAGTGAATGGGGTGAGCGGGAGAGTGAGTGGGAGAGTGGGGAAGTGAATGGGGAGAGCGGGGAAGTAAATGGTAGAGTGGGGAAGTGAATGGGAGAGTGGGTAAGTGAATGGGAGAGTGGGGAAGTGAATGGGAGAGTGGGGAAGATATGGGAGAGTGGGGAAGTGAATGGGAGAGTGGGGAAGATATGGGAGAGCGGGAATATGAATGGGAGAGCGGGGAAATGAATGGGAGCATGGGGAAGTAAATGGGAGAGTGGGGAAGTGAATGGGAGAGCGGGGAAGTGAGTCGGAGAGTGGGGAAGTAAATGGGGAGAGTGGTGAAGTGAATGGGAGAGTGGGAAACTGAAAGAGGAGAGTGCGGAAGTGAATGGGAGCCCGGGGAAGTGAATGGGAGGGTGTGTTAGTGAATGGGGAGAGCGGGGGAGTGAATGGGAGAGTGGGGAAGTGAATGGGGAGAGCGGGGAAGTGAATGGGAGAGCGGGGGAGTGAATGGGAGAGCGGAGAAGTGAATGGGAGAGCGGAAGAGTGAATTGAAGAGTGGGGAAGTGAATGGGAGAGTTGGGAATTGAATGGGAGAGTGGGAGAGTGAATGGGAGAGTGGGGAAGTGAATGGGAGAGTGGGGAAGTATATGGGGAGCGCGGGAGAGTGAATGGGAGAGCGGAGAAGTGAATGGGAGAGCGGGGAAGTGAAAGGGAGCGCGGGGAAGTGAATGGGAGAGCGGGAGAGTGAATGGGAGAGTGGGGAAGTGAATTGGAGAGTGGGGAAGTGAATGGGGAGAGTCGGGACGTGAATGGGAGAGCGGGAGAGTGAATGGGGAGACGGGAAGTGAATGGGAGAGGCGGGGAGTGAATGGACAGAGCGGGGGAGTGAATCGGAGAGTGGGGAAGTGAATGGGGAGAGCGGGGGAGTGAATGGGAGACTGGGGATTTGAATGGGGAGAGCTGGGAAGTGAATGGGAGAGTGGGGAAGCAAATGGGGAGAGCGGTGGAGTGAATGGGAGACTGGGGAAGTGAATGGGAGAGCGGGAGAGTGAATCGGAGAGTGGGGAAGTGAATGGAAGAGTTGGGAAGTTAATGGGAGTATAGGGAAGTGAATGGGAAAGTGGGGAAGTGAATGGTGAGAGTGGGGAAGTGAATGGGAGAGCGGCGGAGTGAATGGGAGAGTGGGGTTGTGAATGGGGAGAGTATGGAAGTGAATGGGGAGAGTGGGGGAGTGAATGGGGAGAGCGGGGAAGTGAATGGGGAGAGTATGGAAGTGAATGGGGAGAGCGGGGGAGTGACTGGGAGAGTGGGGAAGTGAATGGGGAGAGCGGGGGAGTGAAAGGGAGACTGGGGAGTGAATGGGGAGAGCGGGGTAGACAGTGGGAGAGCGGGGAAGTGAATGGAAGAGCGGGGTAGTGAATGGGAGAGCGGGAAAGTGAATTGGGGGAGTGGGGAAGTGAATGGGAGAGTGGGGAAGTGAATGGGGAGAGCGGGGGAGTGAATGGGGAGAGCAGGGGACTGAATGGGAGAGTGGGAAAGTGAATGGGGAGAGCGGGGGGGGGGGGGTGAATGGGAGAGCGGGGAAGTGAATGGGGAGAGCGGGGAAGTGAATGGGAGAGCCGCAGAGTGAATGGGAGAGTGAGGAATTGAATGGGGAGAGTGGGGAAGTGAATGGGGAGAGTGGGGAAGTGAATGGCGAGAGCGGGAGAGTGAGTGGGAGAGTGGGGAAGTGAATGGGGAGAGCGGGGAAGTGAATGGTAGAGTGGGGAAGTGAATGGGAGAGCGGGAGAGTGAATGGGAGAGTGGGGAAGTGAATGGGAGAGTGGGGAAGTGAATGGGAGAGTGGGGAAGATATGGGAGAGCGGGAATATGAATGGGAGAGCGGGGAAGTGAATGGGAGCATGGGGAAGTAAATTGGAGAGTGGGGAAGTGAATGGGAGAGCGGGGAAGTGAGTGGGAGAGTGGGGAAGTAAATGGGGAGAGCGGTGAAGTGAAAGGGAGAGTGGGAATCTGAAAGAGGAGAGTGCGGAAGTGAATGGGAGCCCGGGGAAGTGAATGGGAGGGTGTGTTAGTGAATGGGGAGAACGGGGGAGTGAATCGGACAGTGGAGAAGTGAATGGGGAGAGCGGGGGAGTGAATGGGGTACTTGGGGAATTGAATGGGGAGAGCTGGGAAGTGAATGGGAGAGTGGGGAAGCGAATGGGGAGAGCGGGGGAGTGAATGGGAGACTGGTGAAGTGAATGGGAGAGTGGGAGAGTGAATGGGAGAGTGGGGAAGTGAATGGAAGAGTTGGGAAGTTAATGGGAGTATAGGGAAGTGAATGGGAAAGTGGGGAAGTGAATGGTGAGAGTGGGGAAGTGAATGGGAGAGCGGGGGAGTGAATGGGAGAGTGGGGTTGTGAATGGGAGAGCAGGGAAGTGAATGGGGAGAGCGGGGAAGTGAATGGGGAGAGTATGGAAGTGAATGGGGAGAGCGGGGTAGTGAATGGGAGAGTGGGGTTGTGAATGGGAGAGCGGGGAAGTGAATGGGGAGTGTGGGGAAGTGAATGGGGAGAGCGGGGGACTGAATGGGAGACTGGGGAAGTGAATGGGGAGAGCGGGGTTGAGAATGGGAGAGCGGGGAAGTGAATGGGGAGAGCGGGGAATTGAATGGGGAGAGTATGGAAGTTAATGGGGTGAGCGGGGAAGTGAATGGGAGAACGGGGTTGTGAATGAGAGAGCGCAGAAGTGAATTGGAGGGTGTGTAAGTGAATGGGGAGAGCGGGGAAGTGAATGAGAGAGCAGGTAAGTGTATGGGAGAGTGGGGAAGTGTATGGGAGAGTGGGGAAGTGAATGGGAGAGTGGGGAAGATATGGGAGAGCGGGAATATGAATGGGAGAGCGGGGAGGTGATTGGGAGCATGGGGAAGTAAATGGGAGATTGGAGAAGTGAATGGGAGAGCGGGGAAGTGAATGGGAGAGTGGGAAACTGAAAGAGGAGAGTGCGGAAGTGAATGGGAGCCCGGGGAAGTTAATGGGAGGGTGTGTTTGTGAATGGGGAGAGCGGGGGAGTGAATGGGAGAGTGGGGAAGTGAATGGGGAGAGCGGGGAAGTGAATGGGAGAGCGGGGGAGTGAATGGGAGAGCGGAGAAGTGAATGGGAGAGCGGGGAAGTGAGAGGGAGAGCGGAGAAGTGAATGGGAGAGCGGAAGAGCGAATTGAAGAGTGGGGAAGTGAATGGGAGAGTTGGGAATTGAATGGGAGAGTGGGAGAGTGAATGGGAGAGTGGGGAAGTGAATGGGAGAGTGGGGAAGTATATGGGGAGCGCGGGAGAGTGAATGGGAGTGCGGAGAAGTGAATGGGAGAGCGGGTAAGTGAAAGGGAGCGCGGGGAAGTGAATGGGAGAGCGGGAGAGTGAATGGGAGAGTGGGGAAGTGAATGGAAGAGTTGGGAAGTTAATGGGAGTATAGGGAAGAGAATGGGAGAGTGGGGAAGTGAATGGGAGAGCGGCGGAGTGAATGGGAGAGTGGGGTTGTGAATGAGAGAGCGCAGAAGTGAATGGGAGGGTGTGTAAGTGAATGGGGAGAGCGGGGAAGTGAATGAGAGAGCAGGTAAGTGTATGGGAGAGCGGGGAAGTGTATGGGAGAGTGGGGAAGTGAATGGGAGAGTGGGGAAGATATGGGAGAGCGGGAATATGAATGGGAGAGCGGGGAAGTGAATGGGAGCATGGGGAAGTAAATGAGAGAGTGGGGAAGTGAATGGGAGAGTTGGGAAGTGAATGGGAGAGTGGGAAACTGAAAGAGGAGAGTGCGGAAGTGAATGGGAGCCCGGGGAAGTTAATGGGAGGGTGTGTTAGTGAATGGGGCGAGCGGGGGAGTGAATGGGAGAGTGGGGAAGTGAATGGGGAAAGCGGGGGAGTGAAAGGGAGACTGGGGAAGTGAAAGGGGAGAGCGGGGTAGACAGTGGGAGAGCGGGGAAGTGAATGGAAGAGCGGGGTAGTGAATGGGAGAGTGTTAAAGTGAATGGGGAGAGTGAGGAAGTGAATGGGAGAGCAGGGAAGTGAATGGGGAGAGTGGGGAAGTGAATGGGAGAGTGGGGAAGTGAATGGGGAGGGTGGGGGAGTGAATGGGGAGAGCAGGGGACTGAATGGGAGAGTGGGAAAGTGAATGGGGAGAGCGGGGCGGGGGTGAATGGGAGAGCGGGGAAGTGAATGGGGAGAGCGGGGAAGTGAATGAGAGAGCCGGAGAGTGAATGGAAGAGTGAGGAATTGAATGGGGAGAGTGGGGAAGTGAATGGGGAGAGTGGGGAAGTGAATGGCGAGAGCGGGAGAGTGAGTGGGAGAGTGGGGAAGTGAATGGGGAGAGCGGGGAATTGAATGGTAGAGTGGGGAAGTGAATGGGGGAGCGGGAGAGTGAATGGGAGAGTGGGGAAGTGAATGGGAGAGTCGGGAAGTGAATGGGAGAGTGGGGAAGATATGGGAGAGCGGGAATATGAATGGGAGAGCGGGGAAGTGAATGGGAGCATGGGGAAGTAAATGGAAGAGTGGGGAAGTGAATGGGAGGGTGTGTTAGTGAATGGGGAGAGCGGGGGAGTGAATGGGAGAGTGGGGAAGTGAGAGGGAGAGCGGGGAAGTGAATGGGAGAGCGGGGGAGTGAATGGGAGAGCGGAGAAGTGAATGGGAGAGCGGGGAAGTGAAAGGGAGAGCGGGGAAGTGAATGGGAGAGCGGAAGAGTGAATGGAAGAGTGGGGAAGTGAATGGGAGAGTTGGGAATTGAATGGCAGAGTGGGAGAGTGAATGGGAGAGTGGGGAAGTGAATGGGCAAGTGGGTTAGTATATGGGGAGCGCGGGAGAGTGAATGGGAGAGCGGAGAAGTGAATGGGAGAGCGGGGAAGTGAAAGGGAGCGCAGGGAAGTGAATGGACAGAGCGGAGGAGAGAATCGGAGAGTGGGGAAGTGAATGGGGAGAGCGGGGGAGTGAATGGGGAGAGCGAGAGAGTGAATGGGAGAGTGGGGAAGTGAATGGAAGAGTTGGGAAGTTAATGGGAGTATAGGGAAGTGAATGGGAAAGTGGGGAAGTGAATGGTGAGAGTGGGGAAGTGAATGGGAGAGCGGGGGAGTGAATGGGAGAACGGGGTTGTGAATGAGAGAGCGCAGAAGTGAATGGGAGGGTGTGTAAGTGAATGGGGAGAGCGGGGAAGTGAATGAGAGAGCAGGTAAGTGTATGGGAGAGCGGGGAATTGTATGGGAGAGTGGGGAAGATATGGGAGAGCGGGAATATGAATGGGAGAGTGGGGAAGTGAATGGGAGCATGGGGAAGTAAATGGGAGAGTGGGGAAGTGAATGGGAGAGCGGGGAAGTGAATGGGAGAGTGGGAAATTGAAAGAGGAGAGTGCGGAAGTGAATGGGAGCCCGGGGAAGTTAATGGGAGGGCGTGTTTGTGAATGGGGAGAGCGGGGGAGTGAATGGGAGAGTGGGGAAGTGAATGGGGAGAGCGGGGTAGACAGTGGGAGAGCGGGGAAGTGAATGGAAGAGCGGGGTAGTGAATGGGAGAGCGGGAAAGAGAATGGGGAGAGTGGGGAAGTGAATGGGAGAGCAGGGAAATGAATGGGGAGAGTGGGGAAGTGAATGGGAGAGTGGGGAAGTGAATGGGGAGAGTGGGGGAGTGAATGGGGAGAGCAGGGGACTGAATGGGAGAGTGGGAAAGTGAATGGGGAGAGCGGGGGGGGGGGGGGTGAATGGGAGAGTGGGGAAGTGAATGGGGAGAGCGGGGAAGCGAATGGGAGAGCCGGAGAGTGAATGGGAGAGTGAGGAATTGAATGGGGAGAGTGGGGAAGTGAATGGGGAGAGTGGGGAAGTGAATGGCGAGAGCGGGAGAGTGAGTGGGAGAGTGGGGAAGTGAATGGGGAGAGCGGGGAAGTGAATGGTAGAGTGGGGAAGTGAATGGGAGAGCGGGAGAGTGAATGGGAGAGTGGGGAAGTGAATGGGAGAGTGGGGAAGTGAATGGGAGAGTGGGGAAGTAAATGGGAGAGTGGGGAAGTGAATGGGATGGTGTGTTAGTGAATGGGGAGAGCGGGGGAGTGAATGGGAGAGTGGGGAAGTGAGAGGGAGAGCGGGGAAGTGAATGGGAGAGCGGGGGAGTGAATGGGAGAGCGGGGAAGTGAAAGGGAGAGCGGGGAAGTGAATGGGAGAGCGGAAGAGTGAATGGAAGACTGGGGAAGTGAATGGGAGAGTTGGGAATTGAATGGGAGAGTGGGAGAGTGAATGGGAGAGTGGGGAAGTGAATGGGAGAGTGGGGAAGTATATGGGGAGCGCGGGAGAGTGAATGGGAGAGTGGAGAAGTGAATGGGAGAGCAGGGAAGTGAAAGGGAGCGCAGGGAAGTGAATGGGAGAGCGGGAGAGTGAATGGGAGAGTGGGGAAGTGAATGGGAGAGTGGGGGAGTGAATGGACAGAGCGGGGGAGTGAATCGGAGAGTGGGGAAGTGAATGGGGAGAGCGGGGGAGTGAATGGGGTACTTGGGGAATTGAATGGGGAAAGCTGGGAAGTGAATGGGAGAGTGGGGAAGCGAATGGGGAGAGCGGGGGAGTGAATGGGAGACTGGGGAAGTGAATGGGAGAGCGGGAGAGTGAATGGGAGAGTGGGGAAGTGAATGGAAGAGTTGGGATGTTAATGGGAGTATAGGGAAGTGAATGGGAAAGTGGGGAAGTGAATGGTGAGAGTGGGGAAGTGAATGGGAGAGCGGGGAAATGAATGGGGAGAGCGGGGAGAGTGAATGGGAGAGTGGGGAAGTGAATGGGAGAGTGGGGAAGTGAATGGGAGAGTGGGGAAGTAAATGGGAGAGTGGGGAAGTGAATGGGAGGGTGTGTTAGTGAATGGGGAGAGCGGGGGAGTGAATGGGAGAGTGGGGAAGTGAGAGGGAGAGCGGGGAAGTGAATGGGAGAGCGGGGGAGTGAATGGGAGAGCGGAGAAGTGAATGGGAGAGTGGGGAAGTGAATGGGAGAGTGGGGAAGTAAATGGGAGAGTGGGGAAGTGAATGGGAGGGTGTGTTAGTGAATGGGGAGAGCGGGGGAGTGAATGGGAGAGTGGGGAAGTGAGAGGGAGAGCGGGGAAGTGAATGGGAGAGCGGGGGAGTGAATGGGAGAGCGGAGAAGTGAATGGGAGAGCGGGGAAGTGAAAGGGAGAGCGGGGAAGTGAATGGTAGAGCGGAAGAGTGAATGGAAGACTGGGGAAGTGAATGGGAGAGTTGGGAATTGAATGAGAGAGTGGGAGAGTGAATGGGAGAGTGGGGAAGTGAATGGGAGAGTGGGGAAGTATATGGGGAGCGCGGGAGAGTGAATGGGAGAGCGGAGAAGTGAATGGGAGAGCGGGGAAGTGAAAGGGAGCGCAGGGAAGTGAATGGGAGAGCGGGAGAGTGAATGGGAGAGTGGGGAAGTGAATGGGAGAGTGGGGGAGTGAATGGACAGAGCGGGGGAGTGAATCGGAGAGTGGGGAAGTGAATGGGGAGAGCGGGGGAGTGCATGGGGTACTTGGGGAATTGAATTGGGAAAGCTGGGAAGTGAATGGGAGAGTGGGGAAGCGAATGGGGAGAGCGGGGGAGTGAATGGGAGAGTGGGGAAGTGGATGGAAGAGTTGGGATGTTAATGGGAGTAAAGGGAAGTGAATGGGAAAGTGGGGAAGTGAATGGTGAGAGTGGGGAAGTGAATGGGAGAGCGGGGAAGTGAATGGGGAGAGCGGGGTGAGTGAATGGGAGAGTGGGGAAGTGAATGGGAGAGTGGGGAAGTGAATGGGAGAGTGGGGAAGTAAATGGGAGAGTGGGGAAGTGAATGGGAGGGTGTGTTAGTGAATGGGAGAGTGGGGAAGTGAAAGGGAGAGCGGGGAAGTGAATGGGAGAGCGGGGGAGTGAATGGGAGAGCGGAGAAGTGAATGGGAGAGCGGGGAAGTGAAAGGGAGAGTGGGGAAGTGAATGGGAGAGCGGAAGAGTGAATGGAAGAGTGGGGAAGTGAATGGGAGAGTTGGGAATTGAATGGGAGAGTGGGAGAGTGAATGGGAGAGTGGGGAAGTGAATGGGAGAGTGGGGAAGTATATGGGGAGAGCGGGAGAGTGAATGGGAGAGCAGAGAAGTGAATGGGAGACTGGGGAAGTGAATGGGAGTGTGTGTTAGTGAATGGGGAGAGCGGGGGAGTGAATGGGAGAGTGGGGAAGTGAGAGGGAGAGCGGGGAAGTGAATGGGAGACCGGGGGAGTGAATGGGAGAGCGGAGAAGTGAATGGGAGAGTGGGGAAGTGAATGGGAGAGTGGGGAAGTAAATGGGAGAGTGGGCAAGTGAATAGGAGGGTGTGTTACTGAATGGGGAGAGCGGGGGAGTGAATGGGAGAGTGGGGAAGTGAGAGGGAGAGCGGGGAAGTGAATGGGAGAGCGGGGGAGTGAATGGGAGAGCGGAGAAGTGAATGGGAGAGCGGGGAAGTGAAAGGGAGAGCGGGGAAGTGAATTGGAGAGCGGAAGAGTGAATGGAAGACTGGGGAAGTGAATGGGAGAGTTGGGAATTGAATGGGAGAGTGGGAGAGTGAATGGGAGAGTGGGGAAGTGAATGGGAGAGTGGGGAAGTATATGGGGAGCGCGGGAGAGTGAATGGGAGAGCGGAGAAGTGAATGGGAGAGCGGGGAAGTGAAAGGGAGCGCAGGGAAGTGAATGGGAGAGCGGGAGAGTGAATGGGAGAGTGGGGAAGTGAATGGGAGAGTGGGGGAGTGAATCGGAGAGTGGGGAAGTGAATGGGGAGAGCGGGGGAGTGCATGGGGTACTTGGGGAATTGAATGGGGAAAGCTGGGAAGTGAATGGGAGAGTGGGGAAGCGAATGGGGAGAGCGGGGGAGTGAATGGGAGAGTGGGGAAGTGGATGGAAGAGTTGGGATGTTAATGGGAGTAAAGGGAAGTGAATGGGAAAGTGGGGAAGTGAATAGTGAGAGTGGGGAAGTGAATGGGAGAGCGGGGAAGTGAATGGGGAGAGCGGGGAGAGTGAATGGGAGAGTGGGGAAGTGAATGGGAGAGTGGGGAAGTGAATGGGAGAGTGGGGAAGTAAGTGGGAGAGTGGGGAAGTGAATGGGAGGGTGGGGAAGTAAATGGGAGAGTGGGGAAGTGAATGGGAGGGTGTGTTAGTGAATGGGAGAGTGGGGAAGTGAAAGGGAGAGCGGGGAAGTGAATGGGAGAGCGGGGGAGTGAATGGGAGAGCGGAGAAGTGAATGGGAGAGCAGAAGAGTGAATGGAAGAGTGGGGAAGTGAATGGGAGAGTTGGGAATTGAATGGGAGAGTGGGAGAGTGAATGGGAGAGTGGGGAAGTGGATGGAAGAGTTGGGATGTTAATGGGAGTAAAGGGAAGTGAATGGGAAAGTGGGGAAGTGAATGGTGAGAGTGGGGAAGTGAATGGGAGAGCGGGGAAGTGAATGGGGAGAGCGGGGAGAGTGAATGGGAGAGTGGGGAAGTGAATGGGAGAGTGGGGAAGTGAATGGGAGAGTGGGGAAGTAAATGGGAGAGTGGGGAAGTGAATGGGAGGGTGTGTTAGTGAATGGGAGAGTGGGGAAGTGAAAGGGAGAGCGGGGAAGTGAATGGGAGAGCGGGGGAGTGAATGGGAGAGCGGAGAAGTGAATGGGAGAGCGGGGAAGTGAAAGGGAGAGCGGGGAAGTGAATGGGAGAGCAGAAGAGTGAATGGAAGAGTGGGGAAGTGAATGGGAGAGTTGGGAATTGAATGGGAGAGTGGGAGAGTGAATGGGAGAGTGGGGAAGTGAATAGGAGAGTGGGGAAGTATATGGGGAGAGCGGGAGAGTGAATGGGAGAGCGGAGAAGTGAATGGGAGAGCGGGGAAGTGAAAGGGAGCGCAGGGAAGTGAATGGGAGAGCGGGAGAGTGAATGGGAGAGTGGGGAAGTGAATGGGAGAGCGGGGGAGTGAATGGACAGAGCGGGGGAGTGAATCGGAGAGTGGGGAAGTGAATGGGGAGAGCGGGGGAGTGAATGGGGTACTTGGGGAATTGAATGGGGAAAGCTGGGAAGTGAATGGGAGAGTGGGGAAGTGAATGGGGAGAGCGGGGGAGTGAATGGGAGACTGGGGAAGTGAATGGGAGAGCGGGAGTGTGAATGGGAGAGTGGGGAAGTGAATGGAAGAGTTGGAAAGTTAATGGGAGTATAGGGAAGTGAATGGGAAAGTGGGGAAGTGAATGGTGAGAGTGGGGAAGTGAATGGGAGAGCGGGGAAGTGAATGGGGAGAGCGGGGAAGTGAAAGGGAGAGCGGGGAAGTGAATGGGAGAGCGGAAGAGGGAATTGAAGAGTGGGGAAGTGAATGGGAGAGTTGGGAATTGAATGGGAGAGTGGGAGAGTGAATGGGAGAGTGGGGAAGTGAATGGGAGAGTGGGGAAGTATATGGGGAGCGCGGGAGAGTGAATGGGAGAGCGGACAAGTGAATGGGAGAGCAGGGAAGTGAAAGGGAGCGCAGGGAAGTGAATGGGAGAGCGGGAGAGTGAATGGGAGAGTGGGGAAGTGAATGGGAGAGTGGGGGAGTGAATGGACAGAGCGGGGGAGTGAATCGGAGAGTGGGGACGTGAATGGGGAGAGCGGGGGAGTGAATGGGGTACTTGGGGAATTGAATGGGGAAAGCTGGGAAGTGAATGGGAGAGTGGGGAAGCGAATGGGGAGAGCGGGGGAGTGAATGGGAGACTGGGGAAGTGAATGGGAGAGCGGGAGAGTGAATGGGAGAGTGGGGAAGTGAATGGAAGAGTTGGGATGTTAATGGGAGTATAGGGAAGTGAATGGGAAAGTGGGGAAGTGAATGGGAGAGCGGGGAAGTGAATGGGGAGAGCGGGGAGAGTGAATGGGAGAGTGGGGAAGTGAATGGGAGAGTGGGGAAGTGAATGGGAGAGTGGGGAAGTAAATGGGAGAGTGGGGACGTGAATGGGAGGGTGTGTTAGTGAATGGGGAGAGCGGGGGAGTGAATGGGAGAGTGGGGAAGTGAGAGGGAGAGCGGGGAAGTGAATGGGAGAGCGGGGGAGTGAATGGAAGAGCGGAGAAGTGAATGGGAGAGTGGGGAAGTGAATGGGAGAGTGGGGAAGTAAATGGGAGAGTGGGGAAGTGAATGGGAGGGTGTGTTAGGGAATGGGGAGAGCGGGGGAGTGAATGGGAGAGTGGGGAAGTGAGAGGGAGAGCGGGGAAGTGAATGGGAGAGCGGGGGAGTGAATGGGAGAGCGGAGAAGTGAATGGGAGAGCGGGGAAGTGAAAGGGAGAGCGGGGAAGTGAATGGGAGAGCGGAAGAGTGAATGGAAGACTGGGGAAGTGAATGGGAGAGTTGGGAATTGAATGGGAGAGTGGGAGAGTGAATGGGAGAGTGGGGAAGTGAATGGGAGAGTGGGGAAGTATATGGGGAGCGCGGGAGAGTGAATGGGAGAGCGGAGAAGTGAATGGGAGAGCGGGGAAGTGAATGGGAGAGTGGGGGAGTGAATGGACAGAGCCGGGGAGTGAATCGGAGAGTGGGGAAGTGAATGGGGAGAGCGGGGGAGTGCATGGGGTACTTGGGGAATTGAATGGGGAAAGCTGGGAAGTGAATGGAAGAGTGGGGAAGCGAATGGGGAGAGCGGGGGAGTGAATGGGAGAGTGGGGAAGTGGATGGAAGAGTTGGGATGTTAATGGGAGTATAGGGAAGTGAATGGGAAAGTGGGGAAGTGAATGGTGAGAGTGGGGAAGTGAATGGGAGAGCGGGGAAGTGAATGGGGAGAGCGGGAAGAGTGAATGGGAGAGTGGGGAAGTGAATGGGAGAGTGGGGACGTGAATGGGAGAGTGGGGAAGTAACTGGGAGAGTGGGGAAGTGAATGGGAGGGTGTGTTAGTGAATGGGGAGAGCGGGGGAGTGAATGGGAGAGTGGGGAAGTGAAAGGGAGAGCGGGGAAGTGAATGGGAGAGCGGGGGAGTGAATGGGAGAGCGGAGAAGTGAATGGGAGAGCGGGGAAGTGAAAGGGAGAGCGGGGAAGTGAATGGGAGAGCAGAAGAGGGAATTGAAGAGTGGGGAAGTGAATGGGAGAGTTGGGAATTGAATGGGAGAGTGGGAGAGTGAATGGGAGAGTGGGGAAGTGAATGGGAGAGTGGGGAAGTATATGGGGAGAGCGGGAGAGTGAATGGGAGAGCGGAGAAGTGAATGGGAGAGCGGGGAAGTGAAAGGGAGCGCAGGGAAGTGAATGGGAGAGCGGGAGAGTGAATGGGAGAGTGGGGAAGTGAATGGGAGAGCGGGGGAGTGAATGGACAGAGCGGGGGAGTGAATCGGAGAGTGGGGAAGTGAATGGGGAGAGCGGGGGAGTGAATGGGGTACTTGGGGAATTGAATGGGGAAAGCTGTGAAGTGAATGGGAGAGTGGGGAAGCGAATGGGGAGAGCGGGGGAGTGAATGGGAGACTGGGGAAGTGAATGGGAGAGCGGGAGAGTGAATGGGAGAGTGGGGAAGTGAATGGAAGAGTTGGAAAGTTAATGGGAGTATAGGGAAGTGAATGGGAAAGTGGGGAAGTGAATGGTGAGAGTGGGGAAGTGAATGGGAGAGCGGGGAAGTGAATGGGGAGAGCGGGGAAGATATGGGAGAGCGGGAATATGAATGGGAGAGCGGGGAAATGAATGGGAGCATGGGGAAGTAAATGGGAGAGTGGGGAAGTGAATGGGAGAGCGGGGAAGTGAGTGGAAGAGTGGGGAAGTAAATGGGGAGAGTGGTGAAGTGAATGGGAGAGTGGGAAACTGAAAGAGGAGAGTGCGGAAGTGAATGGGAGCCCGGGGAAGTGAATGGGAGGGTGTGTTAGTGAATGGGGAGAGCAGGGGAGTGAATGGTAGAGTGGGGAAGTGAATGGGGAGAGCGGGGGAGTGAATGGGAGAGCGGAGAAGTGAATGGGAGAGCGGGGGAGTGAATGGGAGAGCGGAGAAGTGAATGGGAGAGCGGGGAAGTGAAAGCGAGAGTGGGGAAGTGAATGGGAGAGCGGGGAAGTGAAAGGGAGCGCGGGGAAATGAATGGGAGAGCGGGAGAGTGAATGGGAGAGTGGGGAAGTGAATGGGAGAGTGGGGAAGTGAATGGGGAGACTCGGGACGTGAATGGGAGAGCGGGAGAGTGAATCGGAGAGTGGGGAAGTGAATGGGGAGAGCGGGGGAGTGAATGGGAGACTGGGGAATTGAATGGGGAGAGCTGGGAAGTGAATGGGAGAGTGGGGAAGCGAATGGGGAGAGCGGGGTAGTGAATGGGAGACTGGGGAAGTGAATGGGAGAGCGGGAGAGTGAATGAGAGAGTGGGGAAGTGAATGGAAGAGTTGGAAAGTTAATGGGAGTATAGGGAAGTGAATGGGAAAGTGGGGAAGTGAATGGTGAGAGTGGGGAAGTGAATGGGAGAGCGGGGGAGGGAATGGGAGAGTGGGGTTGTGAATGGGAGAGCGGGGAAGTGAATGGGGAGAGCGGGGAAGTGAAAGGGGAGAGTATGGAAGTGAATGGGGAGAGCGGGGGAGTGAATGGGAGAGTGGGGAAGTGAATGGGGAGAGCGGGGGAGTGAAAGGGAGACTGGGGAAGTGAATGGTGAGAGCGGGGTAGAGAATGGGAGAGCGGGGAAGTGAATGGGGAGAGCGGGGAATTGAATGGGGAGAGTATGGAAGTTAATGGGGTGAGCGGGGAAGTGAATGAGAGCAGGTAAGTGTATGGGAGAGCGGGGTAGTGAATCGGAGAGTGGGGAAGTGAATGAGAGAGCGGGGTAGTGAATGGAAGAGCGGGGTAGTGAATGGGAGAGCGGAAAAGTGAATGGGGAGAGTGGGGAAGTGAATAGGAGAGCAGGGAAGTGAATGGGGAGAGTGGGGAAGTGAATGGGGAGAGTGGGGAAGTGAATGGGGAGAGCAGGGGAGTGAATGGGAGAGTGGGGAAGTGAATGGGGAGAGCGGGGGGGGTGAATGGGAGAGTGGGGAAGTGAATGGGGAGAGCGGGAAAGTGAATGGGGAGAGCGGGGAAGTGCATGGGAGAGCGGGGATGTGAATGGGAGAGCGGGAGAGTGAATGGGAGAGTGGGTAAGTGAATGGGGAGAGCGGGGATGTGAATGGGAGAGCGGTGATGTGAATGGGAGAGCGGGGAAGTGAATGGGAGAGTGGGGAAGATATGGGAGAGCGGGAATATGAATGGGAGTGCGGGGAAGTGAATGAGAGAGATCAGAAGTGAATGGGGAGAGCGGGGGTAGGGGTGGGAGAGTGGGGATGTGAATGGGAGTGAGGGGAAGTAAATGGGAGAGTGGGGAAGTGAATGGGAGGGTGGGGAAGTAAATGGGAGAGTGGGGAAGTGAATGGGAGGGTGTGTTAGTGAATGGGAGAGTGGGGAAGTGAAAGGGAGAGCGGGGAAGTGAATGGGAGAGCGGGGGAGTGAATGGGAGAGCGGAGAAGTGAATGGGAGAGCAGAAGAGTGAATGGAAGAGTGGGGAAGTGAATGGGAGAGTTGGGAATTGAATGGGAGAGTGGGAGAGTGAATGGGAGAGTGGGGAAGTGGATGGAAGAGTTGGGATGTTAATGGGAGTAAAGGGAAGTGAATGGGAAAGTGGGGAAGTGAATGGTGAGAGTGGGGAAGTGAATGGGAGAGCGGGGAAGTGAATGGGGAGAGCGGGGAGAGTGAATGGGAGAGTGGGGAAGTGAATGGGAGAGTGGGGAAGTGAATGGGAGAGTGGGGAAGTAAATGGGAGAGTGGGGAAGTGAATGGGAGGGTGTGTTAGTGAATGGGAGAGTGGGGAAGTGAAAGGGAGAGCGGGGAAGTGAATGGGAGAGCGGGGGAGTGAATGGGAGAGCGGAGAAGTGAATGGGAGAGCGGGGAAGTGAAAGGGAGAGCGGGGAAGTGAATGGGAGAGCAGAAGAGTGAATGGAAGAGTGGGGAAGTGAATGGGAGAGTTGGGAATTGAATGGGAGAGTGGGAGAGTGAATGGGAGAGTGGGGAAGTGAATGGGAGAGTGGGGAAGTATATGGGGAGAGCGGGAGAGTGAATGGGAGAGCGGAGAAGTGAATGGGAGAGCGGGGAAGTGAAAGGGAGCGCAGGGAAGTGAATGGGAGAGCGGGAGAGTGAATGGGAGAGTGGGGAAGTGAATGGGAGAGCGGGGGAGTGAATGGACAGAGCGGGGGAGTGAATCGGAGAGTGGGGAAGTGAATGGGGAGAGCGGGGGAGTGAATGGGGTACTTGGGGAATTGAATGGGGAAAGCTGGGAAGTGAATGGGAGAGTGGGGAAGCGAATGGGGAGAGCGGGGGAGTGAATGGGAGACTGGGGAAGTGAATGGGAGAGCGGGAGAGTGAATGGGAGAGTGGGGAAGTGAATGGAAGAGTTGGAAAGTTAATGGGAGTATAGGGAAGTGAATGGGAAAGTGGGGAAGTGAATGGTGAGAGTGGGGAAGTGAATGGGAGAGCGGGGAAGTGAATGGGGAGAGCGGGGAAGTGAAAGGGAGAGCGGGGAAGTGAATGGGAGAGCGGAAGAGGGAATTGAAGAGTGGGGAAGTGAATGGGAGAGTTGGGAATTGAATGGGAGAGTGGGAGAGTGAATGGGAGAGTGGGGAAGTGAATGGGAGAGTGGGGAAGTATATGGGGAGCGCGGGAGAGTGAATGGGAGAGCGGAGAAGTGAATGGGAGAGCAGGGAAGTGAAAGGGAGCGCAGGGAAGTGAATGGGAGAGCGGGAGAGTGAATGGGAGAGTGGGGAAGTGAATGGGAGAGTGGGGGAGTGAATGGACAGAGCGGGGGAGTGAACCGGAGAGTGGGGACGTGAATGGGGAGAGCGGGGGAGTGAATGGGGTACTTGGGGAATTGAATGGGGAAAGCTGGGAAGTGAATGGGAGAGTGGGGAAGCGAATGGGGAGAGCGGGGGAGTGAATGGGAGACTGGGGAAGTGAATGGGAGAGCGGGAGAGTGAATGGGAGAGTGGGGAAGTGAATGGAAGAGTTGGGATGTTAATGGGAGTATAGGGAAGTGAATGGGAAAGTGGGGAAGTGAATGGTGAGAGTGGGGAAGTGAATGGGAGAGCGGGGAAGTGAATGGGGAGAGCGGGGAGAGTGAATGGGAGAGTGGGGAAGTGAATGGGAGAGTGGGGAAGTGAATGGGAGAGTGGGGAAGTAAATGGGAGAGTGGGGAAGTGAATGGGAGGGTGTGTTAGTGAATGGGGAGAGCGGGGGAGTGAATGGGAGAGTGGGGAAGTGAGAGGGAGAGCGGGGAAGTGAATGGGAGAGCGGGGGAGTGAATGGGAGAGCGGAGAAGTGAATGGGAGAGTGGGGAAGTGAATGGGAGAGTGGGGAAGTAAATGGGAGAGTGGGGAAGTGAATGGGAGGGTGTGTTAGTGAATGGGGAGAGCGGGGGAGTGAATGGGAGAGTGGGGAAGTGAGAGGGAGAGCGGGGAAGTGAATGGGAGAGCGGGGGAGTGAATGGGAGAGCGGAGAAGTGAATGGGAGAGCGGGGAAGTGAAAGGGAGAGCGGGGAAGTGAATGGGAGAGCGGAAGAGTGAATGGAAGACTGGGGAAGTGAATGGGAGAGTTGGGAATTGAATGGGAGAGTGGGAGAGTGAATGGGAGAGTGGGGAAGTGAATGGGAGAGTGGGGAAGTATATGGGGAGCGCGGGAGAGTGAATGGGAGAGCGGAGAAGTGAATGGGAGAGCGGGGAAGTGAATGGGAGAGTGGGGGAGTGAATGGACAGAGCCGGGGAGTGAATCGGAGAGTGGGGAAGTGAATGGGGAGAGCGGGGGAGTGCATGGGGTACTTGGGGAATTGAATGGGGAAAGCTGGGAAGTGAATGGAAGAGTGGGGAAGCGAATGGGGAGAGCGGGGGAGTGAATGGGAGAGTGGGGAAGTGGATGGAAGAGTTGGGATGTTAATGGGAGTATAGGGAAGTGAATGGGAAAGTGGGGAAGTGAATGGTGAGAGTGGGGAAGTGAATGGGAGAGCGGGGAAGTGAATGGGGAGAGCGGGAAGAGTGAATGGGAGAGTGGGGAAGTGAATGGGAGAGTGGGGACGTGAATGGGAGAGTGGGGAAGTAACTGGGAGAGTGGGGAAGTGAATGGGAGGGTGTGTTAGTGAATGGGGAGAGCGGGGGAGTGAATGGGAGAGTGGGGAAGTGAAAGGGAGAGCGGGGAAGTGAATGGGAGAGCGGGGGAGTGAATGGGAGAGCGGAGAAGTGAATGGGAGAGCGGGGAAGTGAAAGGGAGAGCGGGGAAGTGAATGGGAGAGCGGAAGAGTGAATGGAAGAGTGGGGAAGTGAATGGGAGAGTTGGGAATTGAATGGGAGAGTGGGAGAGTGAATGGGAGAGTGGGGAAGTGAATGGGAGAGTGGGGAAGTATATGGGGAGAGCGGGAGAGTGAATGGGAGAGCGGAGAAGTGAATGGGAGAGCGGGGAAGTGAAAGGGAGCGCAGGGAAGTGAATGGGAGAGCGGGAGAGTGAATGGGAGAGTGGGGAAGTGAATGGGAGAGCGGGGGAGTGAATGGACAGAGCGGAGGAGTGAATCGGAGAGTGGGGAAGTGAATGGGGAGAGCGGGGGAGTGAATGGGGTACTTGGGGAATTGAATGGGGAAAGCTGTGAAGTGAATGGGAGAGTGGGGAAGCGAATGGGGAGAGCGGGGGAGTGAATGGGAGAGTGGGGAAGTGAAAGGGAGAGCGGGGAAGTGAATGGGAGAGCGGGGGAGTGAATGGGAGAGCGGAGAAGTGAATGGGAGAGCGGGGAAGTGAAAGGGAGAGCGGGGAAGTGAATGGGAGAGCAGAAGAGGGAATTGAAGAGTGGGGAAGTGAATGGGAGAGTTGGTAATTGAATGGGAGAGTGGGAGAGTGAATGGGAGAGTGGGGAAGTGAATGGGAGAGTGGGGAAGTATATGGGGAGAGCGGGAGAGTGAATGGGAGAGCGGAGAAGTGAATGGGAGAGCGGGGAAGTGAAAGGGAGCGCAGGGAAGTGAATGGGAGAGCGGGAGAGTGAATGGGAGAGTGGGGAAGTGAATGGGAGAGCGGGGGAGTGAATGGACAGAGCGGGGGAGTGAATCGGAGAGTGGGGAAGTGAATGGGGAGAGCGGGGGAGTGAATGGGGTACTTGGGGAATTGAATGGGGAAAGCTGTGAAGTGAATGGGAGAGTGGGGAAGCGAATGGGGAGAGCGGGGGAGTGAATGGGAGACTGGGGAAGTGAATGGGAGAGCGGGAGAGTGAATGGGAGAGTGGGGAAGTGAATGGAAGAGTTGGAAAGTTAATGGGAGTATAGGGAAGTGAATGGGAAAGTGGGGAAGTGAATGGTGAGAGTGGGGAAGTGAATGGGAGAGCGGGGAAGTGAATGGGGAGAGCGGGGAAGATATGGGAGAGCGGGAATATGAATGGGAGAGCGGGGAAATGAATGGGAGCATGGGGAAGTAAATGGGAGAGTGGGGAAGTGAATGGGAGAGCGGGGAAGTGAGTGGAAGAGTGGGGAAGTAAATGGGGAGAGTGGTGAAGTGAATGGGAGAGTGGGAAACTGAAAGAGGAGAGTGCGGAAGTGAATGGGAGCCCGGGGAAGTGAATGGGAGGGTGTGTTAGTGAATGGGGAGAGCAGGGGAGTGAATGGTAGAGTGGGGAAGTGAATGGGGAGAGCGGGGGAGTGAATGGGAGAGCGGAGAAGTGAATGGGAGAGCGGGGGAGTGAATGGGAGAGCGGAGAAGTGAATGGGAGAGCGGGGAAGTGAAAGCGAGAGTGGGGAAGTGAATGGGAGAGCGGGGAAGTGAAAGGGAGCGCGGGGAAATGAATGGGAGAGCGGGAGAGTGAATGGGAGAGTGGGGAAGTGAATGGGAGAGTGGGGAAGTGAATGGGGAGACTCGGGACGTGAATGGGAGAGCGGGAGAGTGAATCGGAGAGTGGGGAAGTGAATGGGGAGAGCGGGGGAGTGAATGGGAGACTGGGGAATTGAATGGGGAGAGCTGGGAAGTGAATGGGAGAGTGGGGAAGCGAATGGGGAGAGCGGGGTAGTGAATGGGAGACTGGGGAAGTGAATGGGAGAGCGGGAGAGTGAATGAGAGAGTGGGGAAGTGAATGGAAGAGTTGGAAAGTTAATGGGAGTATAGGGAAGTGAATGGGAAAGTGGGGAAGTGAATGGTGAGAGTGGGGAAGTGAATGGGAGAGCGGGGGAGGGAATGGGAGAGTGGGGTTGTGAATGGGAGAGCGGGGAAGTGAATGGGGAGAGCGGGGAAGTGAAAGGGGAGAGTATGGAAGTGAATGGGGAGAGCGGGGGAGTGAATGGGAGAGTGGGGAAGTGAATGGGGAGAGCGGGGGAGTGAAAGGGAGACTGGGGAAGTGAATGGTGAGAGCGGGGTAGAGAATGGGAGAGCGGGGAAGTGAATGGGGAGAGCGGGGAATTGAATGGGGAGAGTATGGAAGTTAATGGGGTGAGCGGGGAAGTGAATGAGAGCAGGTAAGTGTATGGGAGAGCGGGGTAGTGAATCGGAGAGTGGGGAAGTGAATGAGAGAGCGGGGTAGTGAATGGAAGAGCGGGGTAGTGAATGGGAGAGCGGAAAAGTGAATGGGGAGAGTGGGGAAGTGAATAGGAGAGCAGGGAAGTGAATGGGGAGAGTGGGGAAGTGAATGGGGAGAGTGGGGAAGTGAATGGGGAGAGCAGGGGAGTGAATGGGAGAGTGGGGAAGTGAATGCGGAGAGCGGGGGGGGTGAATGGGAGAGTGGGGAAGTGAATGGGGAGAGCGGGAAAGTGAATGGGGAGAGCGGGGAAGTGCATGGGAGAGCGGGGATGTGAATGGGAGAGCGGGAGAGTGAATGGGAGAGTGGGTAAGTGAATGGGGAGAGCGGGGATGTGAATGGGAGAGCGGTGATGTGAATGGGAGAGCGGGGAAGTGAATGGGAGAGTGGGGAAGATATGGGAGAGCGGGAATATGAATGGGAGTGCGGGGAAGTGAATGAGAGAGATCAGAAGTGAATGGGGAGAGCGGGGGTAGGGGTGGGAGAGTGGGGATGTGAATGGGAGTGAGGGGAAGAGAATGAGAGAGCAGGGTCGAGAATGGGAGTGTGGGGCAATGGATGGGAGAGCGGAAAGTGAACGGGGAGAGTGGGGAAGTGAATGGGGAGAGCAGGAGAGTGAATGGGAGAGTGGGGAAGTGAATGGGGAGAGCGGGGAAGTGAAAGAGAGAGCGGGGAAGTGAATGGGGAGAGTTGGGAAGTGAATGGGAGAGCGGGAGAGTGAATGGGAGAGTTGGGAAGTGAATGGGGAGAGCGGACATGTGAATGGGAGAGCGGGAGAGTGAATGGGAGAGTGGGGAAGTGAATGGGAGAGTGGGGAAGATATGGGAGAGCGGGAATATGAATGGGAGTGCGGGGAAGTGAATGGGAGAGCGGGGACGTGAATGGGAGAGTGGGGAAGTGAATGGGAGCGTGGGGAAGATATAGGAGAGCGGGAATATGAATGGGAGAGCGGGAGAGTGAATGGGAGAGCGGGGAATTGAATGGGAGAGTGGTGAAGTGAATGGGGAGAGTGGGCAAGTGAATGAATAGTGCGGGGAAGTGAATGGGGAGAGTGGGGAAGTGAATGGGGAGAGCGGGGGAGTGAATGGGAGAGTGGGGAAGTGAATGGGGAGAGCGGGGGAGTGAATGGGAGAGTGGGGAAGTGAATGGGGAGAGCGGGGGAGTGAATGGGAGAGTGGAGAAGTGAATGGGGAGAGCGGGGGAGTGAATGGGAGAGCGGGGAAGCGAATAGGGAGAGCGGGGGAGTGAATGGGAGAGTAGAGAAGTGAATGGGGAGAGCGGGGGAGTGAATGGGAGAGTGGAGAAGTGAATGGGAGAGCGGGGAAGTGAATGGGAGAGTGGGGAAGTGAATGGGGAGAGCGGGGGAGTGAATGGGGAGAGCGGGGGAGTGAATGGGAGAGTGGGCAAGTGAATGAAGAGCGCGGGGAAGTGAATGGGAGAGCGGGGGAGTGAATGGGGAGAGTGGGGAAGTGAATGGGGAGAGCGGGGGTGAGAATGGGAGAGTGGGGAAGTGAATGGGGAGAGCGGGGGAGTGAATGGGAGATTGGGGAAGTGAATGGGGAGAGCGGGGGAGTGAATGGGAGAGTGGAGAAGTGAATGGGGAGAGCGGGGGAGTGAATGGGAGAGCGGGGAGTGAATGGGAGACTGGGGAAGTGAATGGGAGAGCGGGAGAGTGAATGGGAGAGTGGGGAAGTGAATGGAAGAGTTGGAAAGTTAATGGGAGTATAGGGAAGTGAATGGGAAAGTGGGGAAGTGAATGGTGAGAGTGGGGAAGTGAATGGGAGAGCGGGGAAGTGAATGGGGAGAGCGGGGAAGTGAAAGGGAGAGCGGGGAAGTGAATGGGAGAGCGGAAGAGGGAATTGAAGAGTGGGGAAGTGAATGGGAGAGTTGGGAATTGAATGGGAGAGTGGGAGAGTGAATGGGAGAGTGGGGAAGTGAATGGGAGAGTGGGGAAGTATATGGGGAGCGCGGGAGAGTGAATGGGAGAGCGGAGAAGTGAATGGGAGAGCAGGGAAGTGAAAGGGAGCGCAGGGAAGTGAATGGGAGAGCGGGAGAGTGAATGGGAGAGTGGGGAAGTGAATGGGAGAGTGGGGGAGTGAATGGACAGAGCGGGGGAGTGAATCGGAGAGTGGGGACGTGAATGGGGAGAGCGGGGGAGTGAATGGGGTACTTGGGGAATTGAATGGGGAAAGCTGGGAAGTGAATGGGAGAGTGGGGAAGCGAATGGGGAGAGCGGGGGAGTGAATGGGAGACTGGGGAAGTGAATGGGAGAGCAGGAGAGTGAATGGGAGAGTGGGGAAGTGAATGGAAGAGTTGGGATGTTAATGGGAGTATAGGGAAGTGAATGGGAAAGTGGGGAAGTGAATGGTGAGAGTGGGGAAGTGAATGGGAGAGCGGGGAAGTGAATGGGGAGAGCGGGGAGAGTGAATGGGAGAGTGGGGAAGTGAATGGGAGAGTGGGGAAGTGAATGGGAGAGTGGGGAAGTAAATGGGAGAGTGGGGAAGTGAATGGGAGGGTGTGTTAGTGAATGGGGAGAGCGGGGGAGTGAATGGGAGAGTGGGGAAGTGAGAGGGAGAGCGGGGAAGTGAATGGGAGAGCGGGGGAGTGAATGGGAGAGCGGAGAAGTGAATGGGAGAGTGGGGAAGTGAATGGGAGAGTGGGGAAGTAAATGGGAGAGTGGGGAAGTGAATGGGAGGGTGTGTTAGTGAATGGGGAGAGCGGGGGAGTGAATGGGAGAGTGGGGAAGTGAGAGGGAGAGCGGGGAAGTGAATGGGAGAGCGGGGGAGTGAATGGGAGAGCGGAGAAGTGAATGGGAGAGCGGGGAAGTGAAAGGGAGAGCGGGGAAGTGAATGGGAGAGCGGAAGAGTGAATGGAAGACTGGGGAAGTGAATGGGAGAGTTGGGAATTGAATGGGAGAGTGGGAGAGTGAATGGGAGAGTGGGGAAGTGAATGGGAGAGTGGGGAAGTATATGGGGAGCGCGGGAGAGTGAATGGGAGAGCGGAGAAGTGAATGGGAGAGCGGGGAAGTGAATGGGAGAGTGGGGGAGTGAATGGACAGAGCCGGGGAGTGAATCGGAGAGTGGGGAAGTGAATGGGGAGAGCGGGGGAGTGCATGGGGTACTTGGGGAATTGAATGGGGAAAGCTGGGAAGTGAATGGAAGAGTGGGGAAGCGAATGGGGAGAGCGGGGGAGTGAATGGGAGAGTGGGGAAGTGGATGGAAGAGTTGGGATGTTAATGGGAGTATAGGGAAGTGAATGGGAAAGTGGGGAAGTGAATAGTGAGAGTGGGGAAGTGAATGGGAGAGCGGGGAAGTGAATGGGGAGAGCGGGAAGAGTGAATGGGAGAGTGGGGAAGTGAATGGGAGAGTGGGGACGTGAATGGGAGAGTGGGGAAGTAACTGGGAGAGTGGGGAAGTGAATGGGAGGGTGTGTTAGTGAATGGGGAGAGCGGGGGAGTGAATGGGAGAGTGGGGAAGTGAAAGGGAGAGCGGGGAAGTGAATGGGAGAGCGGGGGAGTGAATGGGAGAGCGGAGAAGTGAATGGGAGAGCGGGGAAGTGAAAGGGAGAGCGGGGAAGTGAATGGGAGAGCGGAAGAGTGAATGGAAGAGTGGGGAAGTGAATGGGAGAGTTGGGAATTGAATGGGAGAGTGGGAGAGTGAATGGGAGAGTGGGGAAGTGAATGGGAGAGTGGGGAAGTATATGGGGAGAGCGGGAGAGTGAATGGGAGAGCGGAGAAGTGAATGGGAGAGCGGGGAAGTGAAAGGGAGCGCAGGGAAGTGAATGGGAGAGCGGGAGAGTGAATGGGAGAGTGGGGAAGTGAATGGGAGAGCGGGGGAGTGAATGGACAGAGCGGGGGAGTGAATCGGAGAGTGGGGAAGTGAATGGGGAGAGCGGGGGAGTGAATGGGGTACTTGGGGAATTGAATGGGGAAAGCTGTGAAGTGAATGGGAGAGTGGGGAAGCGAATGGGGAGAGCGGGGGAGTGAATGGGAGACTGGGGAAGTGAATGGGAGAGCGGGAGAGTGAATGGGAGAGTGGGGAAGTGAATGGAAGAGTTGGAAAGTTAATGGGAGTATAGGGAAGTGAATGGGAAAGTGGGGAAGTGAATGGTGAGAGTGGGGAAGTGAATGGGAGAGCGGGGAAGTGAATGGGGAGAGCGGGGAAGATATGGGAGAGCGGGAATATGAATGGGAGAGCGGGGAAATGAATGGGAGCATGGGGAAGTAAATGGGAGAGTGGGGAAGTGAATGGGAGAGCGGGGAAGTGAGTGGAAGAGTGGGGAAGTAAATGGGGAGAGTGGTGAAGTGAATGGGAGAGTGGGAAACTGAAAGAGGAGAGTGCGGAAGTGAATGGGAGCCCGGGGAAGTGAATGGGAGGGTGTGTTAGTGAATGGGGAGAGCAGGGGAGTGAATGGTAGAGTGGGGAAGTGAATGGGGAGAGCGGGGGAGTGAATGGGAGAGCGGAGAAGTGAATGGGAGAGCGGGGGAGTGAATGGGAGAGCGGAGAAGTGAATGGGAGAGCGGGGAAGTGAAAGCGAGAGTGGGGAAGTGAATGGGAGAGCGGGGAAGTGAAAGGGAGCGCGGGGAAATGAATGGGAGAGCGGGAGAGTGAATGGGAGAGTGGGGAAGTGAATGGGAGAGTGGGGAAGTGAATGGGGAGACTCGGGACGTGAATGGGAGAGCGGGAGAGTGAATCGGAGAGTGGGGAAGTGAATGGGGAGAGCGGGGGAGTGAATGGGAGACTGGGGAATTGAATGGGGAGAGCTGGGAAGTGAATGGGAGAGTGGGGAAGCGAATGGGGAGAGCGGGGTAGTGAATGGGAGACTGGGGAAGTGAATGGGAGAGCGGGAGAGTGAATGAGAGAGTGGGGAAGTGAATGGAAGAGTTGGAAAGTTAATGGGAGTATAGGGAAGTGAATGGGAAAGTGGGGAAGTGAATGGTGAGAGTGGGGAAGTGAATGGGAGAGCGGGGGAGGGAATGGGAGAGTGGGGTTGTGAATGGGAGAGCGGGGAAGTGAATGGGGAGAGCGGGGAAGTGAAAGGGGAGAGTATGGAAGTGAATGGGGAGAGCGGGGGAGTGAATGGGAGAGTGGGGAAGTGAATGGGGAGAGCGGGGGAGTGAAAGGGAGACTGGGGAAGTGAATGGTGAGAGCGGGGTAGAGAATGGGAGAGCGGGGAAGTGAATGGGGAGAGCGGGGAATTGAATGGGGAGAGTATGGAAGTTAATGGGGTGAGCGGGGAAGTGAATGAGAGCAGGTAAGTGTATGGGAGAGCGGGGTAGTGAATCGGAGAGTGGGGAAGTGAATGAGAGAGCGGGGTAGTGAATGGAAGAGCGGGGTAGTGAATGGGAGAGCGGAAAAGTGAATGGGGAGAGTGGGGAAGTGAATAGGAGAGCAGGGAAGTGAATGGGGAGAGTGGGGAAGTGAATGGGGAGAGTGGGGAAGTGAATGGGGAGAGCAGGGGAGTGAATGGGAGAGTGGGGAAGTGAATGGGGAGAGCGGGGGGGGTGAATGGGAGAGTGGGGAAGTGAATGAGGAGAGCGGGAAAGTGAATGGGGAGAGCGGGGAAGTGCATGGGAGAGCGGGGATGTGAATGGGAGAGCGGGAGAGTGAATGGGAGAGTGGGTAAGTGAATGGGGAGAGCGGGGATGTGAATGGGAGAGCGGTGATGTGAATGGGAGAGCGGGGAAGTGAATGGGAGAGTGGGGAAGATATGGGAGAGCGGGAATATGAATGGGAGTGCGGGGAAGTGAATGAGAGAGATCAGAAGTGAATGGGGAGAGCGGGGGTAGGGGTGGGAGAGTGGGGATGTGAATGGGAGTGAGGGGAAGAGAATGAGAGAGCAGGGTCGAGAATGGGAGTGTGGGGCAATGGATGGGAGAGCGGAAAGTGAACGGGGAGAGTGGGGAAGTGAATGGGGAGAGCAGGAGAGTGAATGGGAGAGTGGGGAAGTGAATGGGGAGAGCGGGGAAGTGAAAGAGAGAGCGGGGAAGTGAATGGGGAGAGTTGGGAAGTGAATGGGAGAGCGGGAGAGTGAATGGGAGAGTTGGGAAGTGAATGGGGAGAGCGGACATGTGAATGGGAGAGCGGGAGAGTGAATGGGAGAGTGGGGAAGTGAATGGGAGAGTGGGGAAGATATGGGAGAGCGGGAATATGAATGGGAGTGCGGGGAAGTGAATGGGAGAGCGGGGACGTGAATGGGAGAGTGGGGAAGTGAATGGGAGCGTGGGGAAGATATAGGAGAGCGGGAATATGAATGGGAGAGCGGGAGAGTGAATGGGAGAGCGGGGAATTGAATGGGAGAGTGGTGAAGTGAATGGGGAGAGTGGGCAAGTGAATGAATAGTGCGGGGAAGTGAATGGGGAGAGTGGGGAAGTGAATGGGGAGAGCGGGGGAGTGAATGGGAGAGTGGGGAAGTGAATGGGGAGAGCGGGGGAGTGAATGGGAGAGTGGGGAAGTGAATGGGGAGAGCGGGGGAGTGAATGGGAGAGTGGAGAAGTGAATGGGGAGAGCGGGGGAGTGAATGGGAGAGCGGGGAAGCGAATGGGGAGAGCGGGGGAGTGAATGGGAGAGTAGAGAAGTGAATGGGGAGAGCGGGGGAGTGAATGGGAGAGTGGAGAAGTGAATGGGAGAGTGGGGAAGTGAATGGGGAGAGCGGGGGAGTGAATGGGGAGAGCGGGGGAGTGAATGGGAGAGTGGGCAAGTGAATGAAGAGCGCGGGGAAGTGAATGGGAGAGCGGGGGAGTGAATGGGGAGAGTGGGGAAGTGAATGGGGAGAGCGGGGGTGAGAATGGGAGAGTGGGGAAGTGAATGGGGAGAGCGGGGGAGTGAATGGGAGATTGGGGAAGTGAATGGGGAGAGCGGGGGAGTGAATGGGAGAGTGGAGAAGTGAATGGGGAGAGCGGGGGAGTGAATGGGAGAGCGGGGAGTGAATGGGAGAGCGGGGAAGTGAATGGGGAGAGCGGGGGAGTGAATGGGGAGAGCGGGGGAGTGAATGGGAGAGAGGGGGAGTGAATGGGGAGAGCGGGGGAGTGAATGGGAGAGTGGAGATGTGAATGGGGAGAGTGGGGGGGGGAAAGGGAGAGTGGGGAAGTGAATGGGAGAGTGGAGAAGTGAATGGGGAGAGTGGGGAAGTGAATGGGAGAGTGGGGAAGTGAATGGGGAGACCGGGGGAGTGAATGGGAGAGAGGGGGAGTGAATGGGGAGAGCGGGGAAGTGAATGGTAGCGCGGGGAAGTGAATGCGAGAGTGGGGAAGTGAAAGGGAGAGCGGGGAAGTGAATGGGAGTGTAGGGAATTGAATGGGAGAGTGGTGAAATGAATGGGAGAGTGGGGAAGATATGGGAGAGCGGGAATATGAATGGGAGAGCGGGGAAGTGAATGGGAGCACGGGGAAATGAATGGGAGAGTGGGGAAGTATATGGGAGAGTGTAGGGAAGTGAATGGAAGAGTGGGGAAGTGAATGGGAGAGCGGGGAAGATATGGGAGAGCGGGAATATGAATGGGAGAGCGGGGAAGTGAATGGGAGCACGGGGAAATGAATGGGAGAGTGGAGAAGTGAATGGGGAGAGTGGGAAAGTGAATGGGAGTTTGGGGAACTGAATGGGGAGAGCGGGGAAGTGAATGGGAGAGGGGGGAAGTGAATGGGGAGAGTGGGGCAGTGAATGGGAGTACAGGGAAGTGAATGGGAGAACTGAGAGATGAATGGGAGTGCGGGGAAGTGAATGCGAGAGTGGGGAAGTGGATGGGAGAGCGGGGAAGTGAATGGGAGTATAGGGAAGTGAATGGGAGAGTGGGGAAGTGAATGGGAGAGAGGGAGAGTGAATGGGAGTGTGGGGAAGTGAATGCGGTGAGCGGGGAATTGAATGGGAGAGTGGGGAAGTGAATGGGGTGAGTGGGGAAGTGAATGGGAGTATAGGGAAGTGAATGGGAGAGCGGGGAAGTGAATGGGAGAGTAGGGCAGTGAATGGGAGCCTGGGGAAGTGAATGGGAGAGTGGGGAAGATATGGGAGAGCGGGAATATGAATGGGAGAGCGGGGAAGTGAATGGGAGAGTGGGAGATTGAATGGGGAGAGTTGGGAAATGAATGCGGAGCGTGGGGAAGTGAATGGGAGAGCGCGGAAGTGAAGGTGAGAGCGGGGTAGTGAATGGGAGAGCGGGAAAGTGAATGGAAGAGTGGGGAAGTAAATGTGAGAGCGAGGTTGTGAATGGGAGCGCGGGCAGTGAATGGGAGAGCGCAGACGTAAATGGGAGAGTGTGTAAATGAATGGGGAGAGCGGGGGAAGGAGTGGAAGAGTGGGGAAGTGAATGGGAGTGAGTGGAAGAGAATTGGAGAGCAGGGGCGTGAATGGGAGAGCGGGGCAATGAATGGGAGAGCGGGGTAGTGAATGGGAGAGTGGGGAAGAGAATGGGAGAGCAGGAGCGTGAATAGGAGAGCGGGGCAATGAATGGGAGAGCGGGAGAGTGAATGGGAGGGTGTGGAAGTTAATGGGGAGAGCGGGGAAGTGAATGGGAGAGTGGGGAAGTGAATGGGGAGAGTGGGGGAGTGAATGGGAGAGTGGGGAAGTGAATGGGGTGAGCGGGGAAGTGAATGGGGAGAGCGGGGAGAGTGAATGGGAGAGTGGGGAAGTGAATGGGAGAGTGGGGAAGTGAATGGGAGAGTGGGGAAGTAAATGGGAGAGTGGGGAAGTGAATGGGAGGGTGTGTTAGTGAATGGGGAGAGCGGGGAAGTGAATGGGAGAGTGGTGAAGTGAATGGGTGAACGGGGGAGTGAATGGGAGAGTGGGGAAGTGAATGGGAGAGAGGGAGAGTGAATGGGAGTGTGGGGAAGTGAATGCGGTGAGCGGGGAATTGAATGGGAGAGTGGGGAAGTGAATGGGGTGAGTGGGGAAGTGAATGGGAGTATAGGGAAGTGAATGGGAGAGCGGGGAAGTGAATGGGAGAGTAGGGCAGTGAATGGGAGCCTGGGGAAGTGAATGGGAGAGTGGGGAAGATATGGGAGAGCGGGAATATGAATGGGAGAGCGGGGAAGTGAATGGGAGAGTGGGAGATTGAATGGGGAGAGTTGGGAAATGAATGCGGAGCGTGGGGAAGTGAATGGGAGAGCGCGGAAGTGAAGGTGAGAGCGGGGTAGTGAATGGGAGAGCGGGAAAGTGAATGGAAGAGTGGGGAAGTAAATGTGAGAGCGAGGTTGTGAATGGGAGCGCGGGCAGTGAATGGGAGAGCGCAGACGTAAATGGGAGAGTGTGTAAATGAATGGGGAGAGCGGGGGAAGGAGTGGAAGAGTGGGGAAGTGAATGGGAGTGAGTGGAAGAGAATTGGAGAGCAGGGGCGTGAATGGGAGAGCGGGGCAATGAATGGGAGAGCGGGGTAGTGAATGGGAGAGTGGGGAAGAGAATGGGAGAGCAGGAGCGTGAATAGGAGAGCGGGGCAATGAATGGGAGAGCGGGAGAGTGAATGGGAGGGTGTGGAAGTTAATGGGGAGAGCGGGGAAGTGAATGGGAGAGTGGGGAAGTGAATGGGGAGAGTGGGGGAGTGAATGGGAGAGTGGGGAAGTGAATGGGGTGAGCGGGGAAGTGAATGGGAGAGCGGGAGAGTGAATGGGAGAGTTGGGAAATGAATGGGGAGAGTGGGGGAGTGAATGGGAGAGTGGGGAAGTGAATGGGGCGAGCGGGGGAGTTAATGGGAGAGTGGGGAAGTGAATGGGGTGAGCGGGGAAGTGAATGGGAGAGTGGTGAAGTGAATGGGTGAACGGGGGAGTGAATGGGAGAGTGGGGAAGTGAATGGGGTGAGCGGGGAAGTGAATGGGAGAGTGGTGAAGTGAATGGGAGAGCGGGGAAGTGAATGGGAGAGTGGAGAAGTGAATGGGAGAGCGGGAGAGTGAATGGGAGAGTGGGGAAGTGAATGGGAGAGTGGGGGATTGAATGGGAGAGTGGGGAAATGAATGGGGAGAGTGGGGGAGTGAATGGGAGAGTGGGGAAGTGAATGGGGTGAGCGGGGGAGTGAATGAGAGAGTGGGGAAGTGAATGGGGTGAGCGGGGAAGTGAATGGGAGAGTGGTGAAGTGAATGGGAGAGCGGGGGAGTGAATGGGAGAGTGGAGAAGTGAATGGGAGAGCGGGAGAGTGAATGGGAGAGTGGGGAAGTGAATGGGAGAGCGGGGGAGTGAATGGGAGAATGGGGAAGTGAATGGGGTGAGCGGGGAAGTGAATGGAAGAGTGGGGAAGTGAATGGGAGAGCGGGGAAGTGAATGGGAGAGCAGCGAATTGAATGGGAGAGTGGGTAAGTGAATGGGAGAGCGGGGAAGTGAATGGAAGAGCGGGGAAGTGAATGGGAGAGCGGGGAAGTGAATGGGAGAGTAGGGAAGTGAATGGGAGAGCGGGAGAGTGAATGGGAGAGTGGTGAAGTGAATGGGAGAGCGGGAGAGTGAATGGGAGAGCGTGGAAGCGAATGGGAGAGCGAGGGAGTGAATGGGAGAATGGGGAAGTGAATGGGGTGAGCGGGGAAGTGAATGGGAGAGTGGGGAAGTGAATGGGAGAGCGGGGAAGTGAATGGCTAGAGCGGCGAATTGAATGGGAGAGTGGGTAAGTGAATGGGAGAGCGGGGAAGTGAATGGAAGAGCGGGGAAGTGAATGGGAGAGCGGGGAAGTGAATGCGAGAGCAGGGAATTGAATGGGAGAGTAGGGAAGTGAATGGGAGAGCGGGAGAGTGAATGGGAGAGTGCTGAAGTGAATGGGAGAGTGGGGAAGTGAATGGGGGAGCGGGAGAGTGAATGGGAGAATGGGGAAGTGAATGGGGTGAGCGGGGAAGTGAATGGGAGAGTGGGGAAGTGAATGGGAGGGTGTGTAAGTGAATGGGGAGAGAAGGGGAGTGAATGGGGGAATGGGGATGTGAATGAGAGAGTGGGGAAGTGAATGGGAGAGCGGGGAGTCAATGCGAGAGTGGGGAAGTGAATGGGAGAGCGGGGGAGTGAATGGGAGAGTGGGGAAGTGAATGGGAGAGCGGGGAAGTGAATGGGAGAGCAGGGAATTGAATGGGAGAGTGGGGAAGATATGGGAGACCAGAGAGGTGAATGGGAGAGTGGGGAAGTGAATGGGAGAGTGGGGAAGTGAATGGGAGGGTGTGTAAGTGAATGGGGAGAGAAGGGGAGTGAATGGGGGAATGGGGATGTGAATGAGAGAGTGGGGAAGTGAATGGGAGAGCGGGGAGTCAATGCGAGAGTGGGGAAGTGAATGGGAGAGCGGGGGAGTGAATGGGAGAGTGGGGAAGTGAATGGGAGAGCGGGGAAGTGAATGGGAGAGCAGGGAATTGAATGGGAGAGTGGGGAAGTGAATGGGGAGAGCGGGGAAGTGATTGAGAGAGTGGGGAAGTAAATGGGGAGAGCGGGGAAGTGAATGGGAGCCCGGGAAAGTGAATGGGAGAGTGGAGAAGTGAATGGGAGTATAGGGAAGTAAATGGGAGACCTGGGAAGTGAATGGGAGAGTGGGGAAGTGAATGGGAGAGTGGGGAAGTGAATGGCTAGAGCGGGGAAGTGTATGGGAGTACAGGGAAGTGAATGGGATTATACGGAAGTGAATGGGAGTGTGGGGAAGTGAATGGGAGTATAAGGAAATGATTGGGAGACCTTGGAGGTGAAGGGGAGAGCGGGGAAGTGAATGGGAGAGCGGGAGAGTGAATGGGAGAATGGGGAAGTGAATGGGGTGAGCGGGGAAGTGAATGGGAGAGTGGGGAAGTGAATGGGAGAGCGGGGGAGTGAATGGGAGAGTGGGGAAGTGAATGGGAGAGCGGGGAAGTGAATGGGAGAGCAGGGAATTGAATGGGAGAGTGGGGAAGATATGGGAGAGCTGGAATGTGAATGGGAGAGCGGGGAAGTGAATGGGAGACCAGGGAGGTGAATGGGAGAGTGGGGAAGTGAATGGGAGAGTGGGGAAGTGAATGGGAGGGTGTGTAAGTGAATGGGGAGAGAAGGGGAGTGAATGGGAGAATGGGGATGTGAATGAGAGAGTGGGGAAGTGAATGGGAGAGCGGGGGAGTCAATGGGAGAGTGGGGAAGTGAATGGGAGAGCGGGGGAGTGAATAGGAGAGTGGGGAAGTGAATGGGAGAGCGGGGAAGTGAATGGGAGAGCAGGGAATTGAATGGGAGAGTGGGGAAGTGAATGGGGAGAGCGGGGAAGTGATTGAGAGAGTGGGGAAGTAAATGGGGAGAGCGGGGAAGTGAATGGGAGCCCGGGAAAGTGAATGGGAGAGTGGAGAAGTGAATGGGAGTATAGGGAAGTAAATGGGAGACCTGGGAAGTGAATGGGAGACTGGGGAAGTGAATGGGAGAGTGGGGAAGTGAATGGCTAGAGCGGGGAAGTGTATGGGAGTGCAGGGAAGTGAATGGGAGTATACGGAAGTGAATGGGAGTGTGGGGAAGTGAATGGGAGTATAAGGAAATGATTGGGAGACCTTGGAGGTGAATGGGAGAGCGGGGAAGTGAGTGGGAGAGCGGGGAAGTGAATGGGAGAGCGGGAAAGTGAATGGGTGCGCTGGGGAGTGAATGGGAGAGTGGGGAAGTGAATGGGAGAGCGGGGGAGTGAATGGGAGAGTGGAGAAGTGAATACGAGTATAGGGAAGTAAATGGGAGACCTGGGAAGTGAATGGGAGAGTGGGGAAGTGAATGGGAGTGCAGGGAAGTGAATGGGAGTATAGGGAAGTGAATGGGAGTGTGGGGAAGTGAATGGGAGTATAAGGAAATGATTGGGAGACCTTGGAGGTGAATGGGAGAGCGGGGAAGTGAGTGGGAGAGCGGGGAAGTGAATGGGAGAGCGGGAAAGTGAATGGGTGCGCTGGGGAGTGAATGGGAGATTGGGGAAGTGAATGGGGTGAGCGGGGAAGTGAATGGGAGAGTGGGGAAGTGAATGGGAGAGCGGGGAAGTGAATGGGAGAGCAGCGAATTGAATGGGAGAGTGGGTAAGTGAATGGGAGAGCGGGAAAGTGAATGGAAGAGCGGGGAAGTGAATGGGAGAGCGGGGAAGTGAATGGGAGAGTAGGGAAGTGAATGGGAGAGCGGGAGAGTGAATGGGAGAGTGGTGAAGTGAATGGGAGAGCGGGAGAGTGAATGGGAGAGCGTGGAAGCGAATGGGAGAGCGAGGGAGTGAATGGGAGAATGGGGAAGTGAATGGGGTGAGCGGGGAAGTGAATGGGAGAGTGGGGAAGTGAATGGGAGAGCGGGGAAGTGAATGGCTAGAGCGGCGATTTGAATGGGAGAGTGGGTAAGTGAATGGGAGAGCGGTGAAGTGAATGGAAGAGCGGGGAAGTGAATGGGAGAGCGGGGAAGTGAATGCGAGAGCAGGGAATTGAATGGGAGAGTAGGGAAGTGAATGGGAGAGCGGGAGAGTGAATGGGAGAGTGCTGAAGTGAATGGGAGAGTGGGGAAGTGAATGGGAGAGCGGGAGAGTGAATGGGAGAATGGGGAAGTGAATGGGGTGAGCGGGGAAGTGAATGGGAGAGTGGGGAAGTGAATGGGAGAGCGGGGAAGTGAATGGGAGAGCAGGGAATTGAATGGGAGAGTGGGAAGATATGGGAGAGCTGGAATGTGAATGGGAGAGCGGGGAAGTGAATGGGAGACCAGGGAGGTGAATGGGAGAGTGGGGAAATGAATGGGAGAGTGGGGAAGTGAATGGGAGGGTGTGTAAGTGAATGGGGAGAGAAGGGGAGTGAATGGGAGAATGGGGATGTGAATGAGAGAGTGGGGAAGTGAATGGGAGAGCGGGGAGTCAATGGGAGAGGGGGGAAGTGAATGGGAGAGCGGGGGAGTGAATGGGAGAGTGGGGAAGTGAATGGGAGAGCGGGTAAGTGAATGGGAGAGCAGGGAATTGAATGGGAGAGTGGGGAAGTGAATGGGGAGAGCGGGGAAGTGATTGAGAGAGTGGGGAAGTAAATGGGGAGAGCGGGGAAGTGAATGGGAGCCCGGGAAAGTGAATGGGAGAGTGGAGAAGTGAATGGGAGTATAGGGAAGTAAATGGGAGACCTGGGAAGTGAATGGGAGAGTGGGGAAGTGAATGGGAGAGTGGGGAAGTGAATGGCTAGAGCGGGGAAGTGTATGGGAGTGCAGGGAAGTGAATGGGATTATACGGAAGTGAATGGGAGTGTGGGGAAGTGAATGGGAGTATAAGGAAATGATTGGCAGACCTTGGAGGTGAAGGGGAGAGCGGGGAAGTGAATGGGAGAGCGGGAGAGTGAATGGGAGAATGGGGAAGTGAATGGGGTGAGCGGGGAAGTGAATGGGAGAGTGGGGAAGTGAATGGGAGAGCGGGGGAGTGAATGGGAGAGTGGGGAAGTGAATGGGAGAGCGGGGAAGTGAATGGGAGAGCAGGGAATTGAATGGGAGAGTGGGGAAGATATGGGAGAGCTGGAATGTGAATGGGAGAGTGGGGAAGTGAATGGGAGACCAGGGAGGTGAATGGGAGAGTGGGGAAGTGAATGGGAGAGTGGGGAAGTGAATGGGAGGGTGTGTAAGTGAATGGGGAGAGAAGGGGAGTGAATGGGAGAATGGGGATGTGAATGAGAGAGTGGGGAAGTGAATGGGAGAGCGGGGGAGTCAATGGGAGAGTGGGGAAGTGAATGGCTAGAGCGGGGAAGTGTATGGGAGTGCAGGGAAGTGAATGGGAGTATACGGAAGTGAATGGGAGTGTGGGGAAGTGAATGGGAGTGTGGGGAAGTGAATGGGAGTATAAGGAAATGATTGGGAGACCTTGGAGGTGAATGGGAGAGCGGGGAAGTGAGTGGGAGAGCGGGGAAGTGAATGGGAGAGCGGGAAAGTGAATGGGTGCGCTGGGGAGTGAATGGGAGAGTGGGGAAGTGAATGGGAGAGCGGGGGAGTGAATGGGAGAGTGGAGAAGTGAATGGGAGTATAGGGAAGTAAATGGGAGACCTGGGAAGTGAATGGGAGAGTGGGGAAGTGAATGGGAGAGCGGGGAAGTGAATGGGAGTATAGGGAAGTGAATGGGAGTGTGGGGAAGTGAATGGGAGTATAAGGAAATGATTGGGAGACCTTGGAGGTGAATGGGAGAGCGGGAAAGTGAGTGGGAGAGCGGGGAAGTGAATGGGAGAGCGGGAAAGTGAATGGGTGCGCTGGGGAGTGAATGGGAGATTGGGGAAGTGAATGGGAGAGCGGGGGAGTGCATGGGAGTGCGGGTCAATGAATGGGAGAGCGGGGGAGTGAATGGGAGAGCGGGGAAGTGAATGGGAGAGTGGGGAAGTGAATGGGGAGAGAAGGGGAGTGAATGGGAGAATGGGGAAGTGAATGAGAGAGTGGGGAAGTGAATGGGAGAGCGGGGGAGTGAATGGGAGAGCGGGGGAGTGAATGGGAGAGCGGGGCAATGAATGGGAGAGTGGGGAAGTGAATGGGGAGAGTGGGAGAGTGAATGGGAGAGTGGGGAAGTGAATGGGGAGAGCGGGAAAGTGAATGGGGAGAGTGGGGAAGTGAATGGGGGGAGCGGGAGAGTGAATGGGAGAGTGGGGAAGTGAATGGGGAGAGTGGGGGAGTGAATGGGAGAGCGGAGAAGTGAATGGGGAGAGCGGGGAAGTGAATGGGGAGAGTGGGGAAGTGAATGGGGGGAGCGGGAGAGTGAATGGGAGAGTGGGGAAGTGAATGGGGAGAGCGGGAAAGTCAATGGGAGAACGGGGTGGTGAATGGAGAGAGGGGGAGAGTGAATGGGAGAGTGGAAAAGTGAATGGGGAGAGCCGGGAAGTGAATGGGGAGAGCGGAGAAGTGAATGGGAGAGTGGGGAAGTGAATGGGAGTGTAGGGAATTGAATGGGAGCGTGGGGAAGTGAATGGGAGTATAGGGAAGTGAATGGGAGACCTGGGAAGTGAATGTGAGGGCGGGGAAGTGAATGGGAGTGCGGGAAAGTGAATGGGAGTGTGGGGAAGTGAATGGGAGAGCGGGGAAGTGAATGGGAGTATAGGTAAGTGAATGGGAGAGTGGGGAAGTGAATGGGAGAGTGGGGAAGATATGGGAGAACGGGAATATGAATGGGAGAGCGGGGAAGTGAATGAGAGCACGGGGAAGTGAATGGGAGAGCAGGGAAGTGAATGGGAGAGTGGGTAAGATATGGGAGAGCGGGAATATGAATGGGAGAACGGGGAAGTGAATGGGAGAGCACGGGAAAGTGAATGGGAGAGTGGGGAAGTGAATGGGAGGTTAGGGAAGTGAATGGGGAGAGTGGGGAAGTGAATGGGAGAGTGGGGAAGATATGGGAGAGCCGAAATATGAATGGGAGAGCGGGGAAGTGAATAGGGAGAGTGGGGAAGTGAATGGGGAGAGTGGGAGGGTGAATGGGAGAGTGGGGAAGTGAATGGGGAGAGCGGGTAAGTGAATGGGAGAGTGGAGAAGTGAATGGGGAGAGCGGGGAAGTGAATGGGAGAGTGGGGATGTGAATGGGGAGACTGGGGAAGTGAATGGGAGCCCGGGGAAGTGAATGGGTGAGTGGGGAAGTGAATGGGAGAGCGGGGAAATGAATGGGAGAGCGGGGGAGTGAATGGGAGAGTGGGGAAGTGAATGGGGAGACTGGGGAATTGAATGGGAGCCGGGGGAAGTGAATCGGAGACTGGGGAAGTGAATGGGAGAGCGGGGGACTGAATGGGAGAGCGGGTCAATGAATGGGAGAGCGGGGGAGTGAATGGGAGAGCGGGGATGTGAATGGGAGAGTGGGGAAGTATATGGCTGCGCGGGGGAGTGAATGGGAGATTGGGGAAGTGAATGGGAGAGCGGGGGAGTGAATGGGAGAGCGGGTCAATGAATGGGAGAGCGGGGGAGTGAATGGGAGAGCGGGGAAGTGAATGGGAGAGTGGGGAAGTATATGGCTGCGCTGGGGAGTGAATGGGAGATTGGGGAAGTGAATGGGAGAGCGGGGAAGTGAATGGGAGAGCGGGTCAATGAATGGGAGAGCAGGGAAGTGAATGGGAGAGTGGGGAAGTATATGGGAGCGCGGGGGAGTGAATGGGAGAGCGGAGAAGTGAATGGGGAGAGCGGGGGAGTGAATGGGAGAGTGGAAAAGTGAATGGGGAGAGCGGTGGAGTGAATAGGAGAGTGGGGAAGTGAATGGGGAGAGCGGGGGAGTGAATGGGAGAGTGGGGAAGTGAATGGGGAGACCGGGGGAGTGAATGGGAGAGTGGGGAAGTGAATGGGGAGAGCGGGGGAGTGAATGGGAGAGTGGAGAAGTGAATGGGGAGAGCGGGGGAGTGAATGGGAGAGCGGGGGAGTGAATGGGAGAGCAGGGAAGTGAATGGGGAGAGCGGGGGAGTGAATGGGAGAGTGGAGAAGTGAATGGGGAGAGAAGGGGAGTGAATGGGAGAATGGGGATGTGAATGAGAGAGTGGGGGAGTGAATAGGAGAGTGGGGAAGTGAATGGGAGAGCGGGAAAGTGAATGGGTGCGCTGGGGAGTGAATGGGAGAGTGGGGAAGTGAATGGGAGAGCGGGGGAGTGAATGGGAGAGTGGAGAAGTGAATACGAGTATAGGGAAGTAAATGGGAGACCTGGGAAGTGAATGGGAGAGTGGGGAAGTGAATGGGAGTGCAGGGAAGTGAATGGGAGTATAGGGAAGTGAATGGGAGTGTGGGGAAGTGAATGGGAGTATAAGGAAATGATTGGGAGACCTTGGAGGTGAATGGGAGAGCGGGGAAGTGAGTGGGAGAGCGGGGAAGTGAATGGTAGAGCGGGAAAGTGAATGGGTGCGCTGGGGAGTGAATGGGAGATTGGGGAAGTGAATGGGGTGAGCGGGGAAGTGAATGGGAGAGTGGGGAAGTGAATGGGAGAGCGGGGAAGTGAATGGGAGAGCAGCGAATTGAATGGGAGAGTGGGTAAGTGAATGGGAGAGCGGGAAAGTGAATGGAAGAGCGGGGAAGTGAATGGGAGAGCGGGGAAGTGAATGGGAGAGTAGGGAAGTGAATGGGAGAGCGGGAGAGTGAATGGGAGAGTGGTGAAGTGAATGGGAGAGCGGGAGAGTGAATGGGAGAGCGTGGAAGCGAATGGGAGAGCGAGGGAGTGAATGGGAGAATGGGGAAGTGAATGGGGTGAGCGGGGAAGTGAATGGGAGAGTGGGGAAGTGAATGGGAGAGCGGGGAAGTGAATGGCTAGAGCGGCGATTTGAATGGGAGAGTGGGTAAGTGAATGGGAGAGCGGTGAAGTGAATGGAAGAGCGGGGAAGTGAATGGGAGAGCGGGGAAGTGAATGCGAGAGCAGGGAATTGAATGGGAGAGTAGGGAAGTGAATGGGAGAGCGGGAGAGTGAATGGGAGAGTGCTGAAGTGAATGGGAGAGTGGGGAAGTGAATGGGAGAGCGGGAGAGTGAATGGGAGAATGGGGAAGTGAATGGGGTGAGCGGGGAAGTGAATGGGAGAGTGGGGAAGTGAATGGGAGAGCGGGGAAGTGAATGGGAGAGCAGGGAATTGAATGGGAGAGTGGGAAGATATGGGAGAGCTGGAATGTGAATGGGAGAGCGGGGAAGTGAATGGGAGACCAGGGAGGTGAATGGGAGAGTGGGGAAATGAATGGGAGAGTGGGGAAGTGAATGGGAGGGTGTGTAAGTGAATGGGGAGAGAAGGGGAGTGAATGGGAGAATGGGGATGTGAATGAGAGAGTGGGGAAGTGAATGGGAGAGCGGGGAGTCAATGGGAGAGTGGGGAAGTGAATGGGAGAGCGGGGGAGTGAATGGGAGAGTGGGGAAGTGAATGGGAGAGCGGGGAAGTGAATGGGAGAGCAGGGAATTGAATGGGAGAGTGGGGAAGTGAATGGGGAGAGCGGGGAAGTGATTGAGAGAGTGGGGAAGTAAATGGGGAGAGCGGGGAAGTGAATGGGAGCCCGGGAAAGTGAATGGGAGAGTGGAGAAGTGAATGGGAGTATAGGGAAGTAAATGGGAGACCTGGGAAGTGAATGGGAGAGTGGGGAAGTGAATGGGAGAGTGGGGAAGTGAATGGCTAGAGCGGGGAAGTGTATGGGAGTGCAGGGAAGTGAATGGGATTATACGGAAGTGAATGGGAGTGTGGGGAAGTGAATGGGAGTATAAGGAAATGATTGGCAGACCTTGGAGGTGAAGGGGAGAGCGGGGAAGTGAATGGGAGAGCGGGAGAGTGAATGGGAGAATGGGGAAGTGAATGGGGTGAGCGGGGAAGTGAATGGGAGAGTGGGGAAGTGAATGGGAGAGCGGGGGAGTGAATGGGAGAGTGGGGAAGTGAATGGGAGAGCGGGGAAGTGAATGGGAGAGCAGGGAATTGAATGGGAGAGTGGGGAAGATATGGGAGAGCTGGAATGTGAATGGGAGAGTGGGGAAGTGAATGGGAGACCAGGGAGGTGAATGGGAGAGTGGGGAAGTGAATGGGAGAGTGGGGAAGTGAATGGGAGGGTGTGTAAGTGAATGGGGAGAGAAGGGGAGTGAATGGGAGAATGGGGATGTGAATGAGAGAGTGGGGAAGTGAATGGGAGAGCGGGGGAGTCAATGGGAGAGTGGGGAAGTGAATGGCTAGAGCGGGGAAGTGTATGGGAGTGCAGGGAAGTGAATGGGAGTATACGGAAGTGAATGGGAGTGTGGGGAAGTGAATGGGAGTGTGGGGAAGTGAATGGGAGTATAAGGAAATGATTGGGAGACCTTGGAGGTGAATGGGAGAGCGGGGAAGTGAGTGGGAGAGCGGGGAAGTGAATGGGAGAGCGGGAAAGTGAATGGGTGCGCTGGGGAGTGAATGGGAGAGTGGGGAAGTGACTGGGAGAGCGGGGGAGTGAATGGGAGAGTGGAGAAGTGAATGGGAGTATAGGGAAGTAAATGGGAGACCTGGGAAGTGAATGGGAGAGTGGGGAAGTGAATGGGAGAGCGGGGAAGTGAATGGGAGTATAGGGAAGTGAATGGGAGTGTGGGGAAGTGAATGGGAGTATAAGGAAATGATTGGGAGACCTTGGAGGTGAATGGGAGAGCGGGAAAGTGAGTGGGAGAGCGGGGAAGTGAATGGGAGAGCGGGAAAGTGAATGGGTGCGCTGGGGAGTGAATGGGAGATTGGGGAAGTGAATGGGAGAGCGGGGGAGTGCATGGGAGTGCGGGTCAATGAATGGGAGAGCGGGGGAGTGAATGGGAGAGCGGGGAAGTGAATGGGAGAGTGGGGAAGTGAATGGGGAGAGAAGGGGAGTGAATGGGAGAATGGGGAAGTGAATGAGAGAGTGGGGAAGTGAATGGGAGAGCGGGGGAGTGAATGGGAGAGCGGGGGAGTGAATGGGAGAGCGGGGCAATGAATGGGAGAGTGGGGAAGTGAATGGGGAGAGTGGGAGAGTGAATGGGAGAGTGGGGAAGTGAATGGGGAGAGCGGGAAAGTGAATGGGGAGAGTGGGGAAGTGAATGGGGGGAGCGGGAGAGTGAATGGGAGAGTGGGGAAGTGAATGGGGAGAGTGGGGGAGTGAATGGGAGAGCGGAGAAGTGAATGGGGAGAGCGGGGAAGTGAATGGGGAGAGTGGGGAAGTGAATGGGGGGAGCGGGAGAGTGAATGGGAGAGTGGGGAAGTGAATGGGGAGAGCGGGAAAGTCAATGGGAGAACGGGGTGGTGAATGGAGAGAGGGGGAGAGTGAATGGGAGAGTGGAAAAGTGAATGGGGAGAGCCGGGAAGTGAATGGGGAGAGCGGAGAAGTGAATGGGAGAGTGGGGAAGTGAATGGGAGTGTAGGGAATTGAATGGGAGCGTGGGGAAGTGAATGGGAGTATAGGGAAGTGAATGGGAGACCTGGGAAGTGAATGTGAGGGCGGGGAAGTGAATGGGAGTGCGGGAAAGTGAATGGGAGTGTGGGGAAGTGAATGGGAGAGCGGGGAAGTGAATGGGAGTATAGGTAAGTGAATGGGAGAGTGGGGAAGTGAATGGGAGAGTGGGGAAGATATGGGAGAACGGGAATATGAATGGGAGAGCGGGGAAGTGAATGAGAGCACGGGGAAGTGAATGGGAGAGCAGGGAAGTGAATGGGAGAGTGGGTAAGATATGGGAGAGCGGGAATATGAATGGGAGAACGGGGAAGTGAATGGGAGAGCACGGGAAAGTGAATGGGAGAGTGGGGAAGTGAATGGGAGGTTAGGGAAGTGAATGGGGAGAGTGGGGAAGTGAATGGGAGAGTGGGGAAGATATGGGAGAGCCGAAATATGAATGGGAGAGCGGGGAAGTGAATAGGGAGAGTGGGGAAGTGAATGGGGAGAGTGGGAGGGTGAATGGGAGAGTGGGGAAGTGAATGGGGAGAGCGGGTAAGTGAATGGGAGAGTGGAGAAGTGAATGGGGAGAGCGGGGAAGTGAATGGGAGAGTGGGGATGTGAATGGGGAGACTGGGGAAGTGAATGGGAGCCCGGGGAAGTGAATGGGTGAGTGGGGAAGTGAATGGGAGAGCGGGGAAATGAATGGGAGAGCGGGGGAGTGAATGGGAGAGTGGGGAAGTGAATGGGGAGACTGGGGAATTGAATGGGAGCCGGGGGAAGTGAATCGGAGACTGGGGAAGTGAATGGGAGAGCGGGGGACTGAATGGGAGAGCGGGTCAATGAATGGGAGAGCGGGGGAGTGAATGGGAGAGCGGGGATGTGAATGGGAGAGTGGGGAAGTATATGGCTGCGCGGGGGAGTGAATGGGAGATTGGGGAAGTGAATGGGAGAGCGGGGGAGTGAATGGGAGAGCGGGTCAATGAATGGGAGAGCGGGGGAGTGAATGGGAGAGCGGGGAAGTGAATGGGAGAGTGGGGAAGTATATGGCTGCGCTGGGGAGTGAATGGGAGATTGGGGAAGTGAATGGGAGAGCGGGGAAGTGAATGGGAGAGCGGGTCAATGAATGGGAGAGCAGGGAAGTGAATGGGAGAGTGGGGAAGTATATGGGAGCGCGGGGGAGTGAATGGGAGAGCGGAGAAGTGAATGGGGAGAGCGGGGGAGTGAATGGGAGAGTGGAAAAGTGAATGGGGAGAGCGGTGGAGTGAATAGGAGAGTGGGGAAGTGAATGGGGAGAGCGGGGGAGTGAATGGGAGAGTGGGGAAGTGAATGGGGAGACCGGGGGAGTGAATGGGAGAGTGGGGAAGTGAATGGGGAGAGCGGGGGAGTGAATGGGAGAGTGGAGAAGTGAATGGGGAGAGCGGGGGAGTGAATGGGAGAGCGGGGGAGTGAATGGGAGAGCGGGGAAGTGAATGGGGAGAGCGGGGGAGTGAATGGGAGAGTGGAGAAGTGAATGGGGAGAGCGGGGGAGTGAATGGGAGAGTGGAGAAGTGAATGGGAGAGCGGGGAAGTGAATGGGGAGAGCGGGGGAGTGACTGGGAGAGTGGAGATGTGAATGGGGAGAGTGGGGGAGTGAATGGGAGAGTGGAGAAGTGAATGGGGAGAGTGGGGAAGAGAATGGGAGAGTGGAGAAGTGAATGGGGAGAGTGGGGAAGTGAATGGGAGAGCAGGCGAGTGAATGGGAGAGAGGGGGAGTGAATGGGGAGAGCGGGGAAGTGAATGGGGAGAGCGGGGGAGTGAATGGGAGAGAGGGGGAGTGAATGGGGAGAGCGGGGAAGTGAATGGGAGCGCGGGGAAGTGAATGCGAGAGTGGGGAAGTGAAAGGGAGAGCGGGGAAGTGAATGGCAGAGCGGGGAAGTGAATGGGAGAGTTGGGAAGTGAATGGGAGAGTTGGGAAGTGAATGGGAGTGTAGGGAAGTGAATGGGAGAGTGTGGAAGTGAATGGGGAGAGTGGGGAAGTGAATGGGGAGAGCGGGGAGTGAATAGGAGAGTAGGGAAGTGAATGGGGAGAGCGGGGAAGTGAATGGGAGAGCGGGAGATTGAATGGGGAGAGTGGGGAAGTGAATGGGGAGAGTGGGGAAGTGAATGGGGAGAGTGGGAGGGTGAATGGGAGAGTGGGGAAGTGAATGGTGAGAGCGGGTAAGTGAATGGGGGAGTGGAGAAGTGAATGGGGAGAGCGGGGAAGTAAATGGGAGAGTTGGGAAGTGAATGGGGAGAGTGGGGAAGTGAATGGGAGTATAGGGAAGTGAATGGGAGAACTGAGAGATGAATGGGAGTGCGGGGAAGTGAATGCGAGAGTGGGGAAGTGGATGGGAGAGCGGGGAAGTGAATGGGAGTATAGGGAAGTGAATGGGAGAGTGGGGAAGTGAATGGGAGAGAGGGAGAGTGAATGGGAGTGTGGGGAAGTGAATGCGGAGAGCGGGGAATTGAATGGGAGAGTGGGAAAGTGAATGGGGTGAGTGGGGAAGTGAATGGGAGTATAGGGAAGTGAATGGGAGAGCGGGGAAGTGAATGGGAGAGTAGGGCAGTGAATGGGAGCCTGGGGAAGTGAATGGGAGAGTGGGGAAGATTTGGGAGAGCGGGAATATGAATGGGAGAGCGGGGAAGTGAATGGGAGACTGGGAGATTGAATAGGGAGAGTGGGGAAATGAATGCGAAGCGTGGGGAAGTGAATGGGAGAGCGCGGAAGTGAAGGTGAGAGCGGGGTAGTGAATGGGAGAGCGGGAAAGTGAATGGGAGAGTGGGGAAGTAAATGTGAGAGCGAGGTTGTGAATGGGAGCGCGGGGAAGTGAATGGGAGAGCGCAGACGTAAATGGGAGAGTGTGTAAGTGAATGGGGAGAGCGCGGGAAGGAGTGGAAGAGTGGGGAAGTGAATGGGAGTGAGGGGAAGAGAATGGGAGAGCAGGGGCGTGAATGGGAGAGCGGGGCAACGAATGGGAGAGCGGGTTAGTGAATGGGAGAGTGGGGAAGAGAATGGGAGAGCAGGAGCGTGAATAGGAGAGCGGGGCAATGAATGGGAGAGCGGGAGAGTGAATGGGAGAGTGGGGAAGAGAATGGGAGAGCAGGAGCGTGAATAGGAGAGCGGGGCAATGAATGGGAGAGCGGGAGAGTGAATGGGAGAGTGGGGAAGTGAATGGGGAGAGCGGGGAAGTGAATGGGAGGGTGGGGAAGTGAATGGGGAGAGTGGGGGAGTGAATGGGAGAGTGGGGAAGTGAATGGGGTGAGCGGGGAAGTGAATGGGAGAGCGGGGAAGTGAATGGGAGAGTGGGGAAATGAATGGGGAGAGTGGGGGAGTGAATGGGGAGAGCGGGGAAGTGAATGGGAGGGTGGGGAAGTGAATGGGGAGAGTGGGGGAGTGAATGGGAGAGTGGGGAAGTGAATGGGGTGAGCGGGGAAGTGAATGGGAGAGCAGGGAATTGAATGGGAGAGTGGGGAAGATATGGGAGAGCTGGAATGTGAATGGGAGAGCGGGGAAGTGAATGGGAGACCAGGGAGGTGAATGGGAGAGTGGGGAAATGAATGGGAGAGTGGGGAAGTGAATGGGAGGGTGTGTAAGTGAATGGGGAGAGAAGGGGAGTGAATGGGAGAATGGGGATGTGAATGAGAGAGTGGGGAAGTGAATGGGAGAGCGGGGAGTCAATGGGAGAGTGGGGAAGTGAATGGGAGAGCGGGGGAGTGAATGGGAGAGTGGGGAAGTGAATGGGAGAGCGGGGAAGTGAATGGGAGAGCAGGGAATTGAATGGGAGAGTGGGGAAGTGAATGGGGAGAGCGGGGAAGTGATTGAGAGAGTGGGGAAGTAAATGGGGAGAGCGGGGAAGTGAATGGGAGCCCGGGAAAGTGAATGGGAGAGTGGAGAAGTGAATGGGAGTATAGGGAAGTAAATGGGAGACCTGGGAAGTGAATGGGAGAGTGGGGAAGTGAATGGGAGAGTGGGGAAGTGAATGGCTAGAGCGGGGAAGTGTATGGGAGTGCAGGGAAGTGAATGGGATTATACGGAAGTGGGAGTGTGGGGAAGTGAATGGGAGTATAAGGAAATGATTGGCAGACCTTGGAGGTGAAGGGGAGAGCGGGGAAGTGAATGGGAGAGCGGGAGAGTGAATGGGAGAATGGGGAAGTGAATGGGGTGAGCGGGGAAGTGAATGGGAGAGTGGGGAAGTGAATGGGAGAGCGGGGGAGTGAATGGGAGAGTGGGGAAGTGAATGGGAGAGCGGGGAAGTGAATGGGAGAGCAGGGAATTGAATGGGAGAGAGGGGAAGATATGGGAGAGCTGGAATGTGAATGGGAGAGCGGGGAAGTGAATGGGAGACCAGGGAGGTGAATGGGAGAGTGGGGAAGTGAATGGGAGAGTGGGGAAGTGAATGGGAGGGTGTGTAAGTGAATGGGGAGAGAAGGGGAGTGAATGGGAGAATGGGGATGTGAATGAGAGAGTGGGGAAGTGAATGGGAGAGCGGGGGAGTCAATGGGAGAGTGGGGAAGTGAATGGCTAGAGCGGGGAAGTGTATGGGAGTGCAGGGAAGTGAATGGGAGTATACGGAAGTGAATGGGAGTGTGGGGAAGTGAATGGGAGTGTGGGGAAGTGAATGGGAGTATAAGGAAATGATTGGGAGACCTTGGAGGTGAATGGGAGAGCGGGGAAGTGAGTGGGAGAGCGGGGAAGTGAATGGGAGAGCGGGAAAGTGAATGGGTGCGCTGGGGAGTGAATGGGAGAGTGGGGAAGTGAATGGGAGAGCGGGGGAGTGAATGGGAGAGTGGAGAAGTGAATGGGAGTATAGGGAAGTAAATGGGAGACCTGGGAAGTGAATGGGAGAGTGGGGAAGTGAATGGGAGAGCGGGGAAGTGAATGGGAGTATAGGGAAGTGAATGGGAGTGTGGGGAAGTGAATGGGAGTATAAGGAAATGATTGGGAGACCTTGGAGGTGAATGGGAGAGCGGGAAAGTGAGTGGGAGAGCGGGGAAGTGAATGGGAGAGCGGGAAAGTGAATGGGTGCGCTGGGGAGTGAATGGGAGATTGGGGAAGTGAATGGGAGAGCGGGGGAGTGCATGGGAGAGCGGGTCAATGAATGGGAGAGCGGGGGAGTGAATGGGAGAGCGGGGAAGTGAATGGGAGAGTGGGGAAGTGAATGGGGAGAGAAGGGGAGTGAATGGGAGAATGGGGAAGTGAATGAGAGAGTGGGGAAGTGAATGGGAGAGCGGGGGAGTGAATGGGAGAGCGGGGGAGTGAATGGGAGAGCGGGGCAATGAATGGGAGAGTGGGGAAGTGAATGGGGAGAGTGGGAGAGTGAATGGGAGAGTGGGGAAGTGAATGGGGAGAGCGGGAAAGTGAATGGGGAGAGTGGGGAAGTGAATGGGGGGAGCGGGAGAGTGAATGGGAGAGTGGGGAAGTGAATGGGGAGAGTGGGGGAGTGAATGGGAGAGCGGAGAAGTGAATGGGGAGAGCGGGGAAGTGAATGGGGAGAGTGGGGAAGTGAATGGGGGGAGCGGGAGAGTGAATGGGAGAGTGGGGAAGTGAATGGGGAGAGCGGGAAAGTCAATGGGAGAACGGGGTGGTGAATGGAGAGAGGGGGAGAGTGAATGGGAGAGTGGAAAAGTGAATGGGGAGAGCCGGGAAGTGAATGGGGAGAGCGGAGAAGTGAATGGGAGAGTGGGGAAGTGAATGGGAGTGTAGGGAATTGAATGGGAGCGTGGGGAAGTGAATGGGAGTATAGGGAAGTGAATGGGAGACCTGGGAAGTGAATGTGAGGGCGGGGAAGTGAATGGGAGTGCGGGAAAGTGAATGGGAGTGTGGGGAAGTGAATGGGAGAGCGGGGAAGTGAATGGGAGTATAGGTAAGTGAATGGGAGAGTGGGGAAGTGAATGGGAGAGTGGGGAAGATATGGGAGAACGGGAATATGAATGGGAGAGCGGGGAAGTGAATGAGAGCACGGGGAAGTGAATGGGAGAGCAGGGAAGTGAATGGGAGAGTGGGGAAGATATGGGAGAGCGGGAATATGAATGGGAGAGCGGGGAAGTGAATGGGAGAGCACGGGAAAGTGAATGGGAGAGTGGGGAAGTGAATGGGAGGTTAGGGAAGTGAATGGGGAGAGTGGGGAAGTGAATGGGAGAGTGGGGAAGATATGGGAGAGCCGAAATATGAATGGGAGAGCGGGGAAGTGAATAGGGAGAGTGGGGAAGTGAATGGGGAGAGTGGGAGGGTGAATGGGAGAGTGGGGAAGTGAATGGGGAGAGCGGGTAAGTGAATGGGAGAGTGGAGAAGTGAATGGGGAGAGCGGGGAAGTGAATGGGAGAGTGGGGATGTGAATGGGGAGACTGGGGAAGTGAATGGGAGCCCGGGGAAGTGAATGGGTGAGTGGGGAAGTGAATGGGAGAGCGGGGAAATGAATGGGAGAGCGGGGGAGTGAATGGGAGAGTGGGGAAGTGAATGGGGAGACTGGGGAATTGAATGGGAGCCGGGGGAAGTGAATCGGAGACTGGGGAAGTGAATGGGAGAGCGGGGGACTGAATGGGAGAGCGGGTCAATGAATGGGAGAGCGGGGGAGTGAATGGGAGAGCGGGGATGTGAATGGGAGAGTGGGGAAGTATATGGCTGCGCGGGGGAGTGAATGGGAGATTGGGGAAGTGAATGGGAGAGCGGGGGAGTGAATGGGAGAGCGGGTCAATGAATGGGAGAGCGGGGGAGTGAATGGGAGAGCGGGGAAGTGAATGGGAGAGTGGGGAAGTATATGGCTGCGCTGGGGAGTGAATGGGAGATTGGGGAAGTGAATGGGAGAGCGGGGAAGTGAATGGGAGAGCGGGTCAATGAATGGGAGAGCAGGGAAGTGAATGGGAGAGTGGGGAAGTATATGGGAGCGCGGGGGAGTGAATGGGAGAGCGGAGAAGTGAATGGGGAGAGCGGGGGAGTGAATGGGAGAGTGGAAAAGTGAATGGGGAGAGCGGTGGAGTGAATAGGAGAGTGGGGAAGTGAATGGGGAGAGCGGGGGAGTGAATGGGAGAGTGGGGAAGTGAATGGGGAGACCGGGGGAGTGAATGGGAGAGTGGGGAAGTGAATGGGGAGAGCGGGGGAGTGAATGGGAGAGTGGAGAAGTGAATGGGGAGAGCGGGGGAGTGAATGGGAGAGCGGGGGAGTGAATGGGAGAGCGGGGAAGTGAATGGGGAGAGCGGGGGAGTGAATGGGAGAGTGGAGAAGTGAATGGGGAGAGCGGGGGAGTGAATGGGAGAGTGGAGAAGTGAATGGGAGAGCGGGGAAGTGAATGGGGAGAGCGGGGGAGTGACTGGGAGAGTGGAGATGTGAATGGGGAGAGTGGGGGAGTGAATGGGAGAGTGGAGAAGTGAATGGGGAGAGTGGGGAAGAGAATGGGAGAGTGGAGAAGTGAATGGGGAGAGTGGGGAAGTGAATGGGAGAGCAGGCGAGTGAATGGGAGAGAGGGGGAGTGAATGGGGAGAGCGGGGAAGTGAATGGGGAGAGCGGGGGAGTGAATGGGAGAGAGGGGGAGTGAATGGGGAGAGCGGGGAAGTGAATGGGAGCGCGGGGAAGTGAATGCGAGAGTGGGGAAGTGAAAGGGAGAGCGGGGAAGTGAATGGCAGAGCGGGGAAGTGAATGGGAGAGTTGGGAAGTGAATGGGAGAGTTGGGAAGTGAATGGGAGTGTAGGGAAGTGAATGGGAGAGTGTGGAAGTGAATGGGGAGAGTGGGGAAGTGAATGGGGAGAGCGGGGAGTGAATAGGAGAGTAGGGAAGTGAATGGGGAGAGCGGGGAAGTGAATGGGAGAGCGGGAGATTGAATGGGGAGAGTGGGGAAGTGAATGGGGAGAGTGGGGAAGTGAATGGGGAGAGTGGGAGGGTGAATGGGAGAGTGGGGAAGTGAATGGTGAGAGCGGGTAAGTGAATGGGGGAGTGGAGAAGTGAATGGGGAGAGCGGGGAAGTAAATGGGAGAGTTGGGAAGTGAATGGGGAGAGTGGGGAAGTGAATGGGAGTATAGGGAAGTGAATGGGAGAACTGAGAGATGAATGGGAGTGCGGGGAAGTGAATGCGAGAGTGGGGAAGTGGATGGGAGAGCGGGGAAGTGAATGGGAGTATAGGGAAGTGAATGGGAGAGTGGGGAAGTGAATGGGAGAGAGGGAGAGTGAATGGGAGTGTGGGGAAGTGAATGCGGAGAGCGGGGAATTGAATGGGAGAGTGGGAAAGTGAATGGGGTGAGTGGGGAAGTGAATGGGAGTATAGGGAAGTGAATGGGAGAGCGGGGAAGTGAATGGGAGAGTAGGGCAGTGAATGGGAGCCTGGGGAAGTGAATGGGAGAGTGGGGAAGATTTGGGAGAGCGGGAATATGAATGGGAGAGCGGGGAAGTGAATGGGAGACTGGGAGATTGAATAGGGAGAGTGGGGAAATGAATGCGAAGCGTGGGGAAGTGAATGGGAGAGCGCGGAAGTGAAGGTGAGAGCGGGGTAGTGAATGGGAGAGCGGGAAAGTGAATGGGAGAGTGGGGAAGTAAATGTGAGAGCGAGGTTGTGAATGGGAGCGCGGGGAAGTGAATGGGAGAGCGCAGACGTAAATGGGAGAGTGTGTAAGTGAATGGGGAGAGCGCGGGAAGGAGTGGAAGAGTGGGGAAGTGAATGGGAGTGAGGGGAAGAGAATGGGAGAGCAGGGGCGTGAATGGGAGAGCGGGGCAACGAATGGGAGAGCGGGTTAGTGAATGGGAGAGTGGGGAAGAGAATGGGAGAGCAGGAGCGTGAATAGGAGAGCGGGGCAATGAATGGGAGAGCGGGAGAGTGAATGGGAGAGTGGGGAAGAGAATGGGAGAGCAGGAGCGTGAATAGGAGAGCGGGGCAATGAATGGGAGAGCGGGAGAGTGAATGGGAGAGTGGGGAAGTGAATGGGGAGAGCGGGGAAGTGAATGGGAGGGTGGGGAAGTGAATGGGGAGAGTGGGGGAGTGAATGGGAGAGTGGGGAAGTGAATGGGGTGAGCGGGGAAGTGAATGGGAGAGCGGGGAAGTGAATGGGAGAGTGGGGAAATGAATGGGGAGAGTGGGGGAGTGAATGGGAGAGTGGGTAAGTGAATGGGGTGAGCGGGGGAGTGAATGGGAGAGTGGGGAAGTGAATGGGGTGAGCGGGGTAGTGAATGGGAGAGTGGTGAAGTGAATGGGAGAGCGGGGGAGTGAATGGGAGAGTGGGGAAGTGAATGGGGTGAGCGGGGAAGTGAATGGGAGAGTGGGGAAGTGAATGGGAGAGTGGGGAAATGAATGGGGAGAGTGGGGGAGTGAATGGGAGAGTGGTGAAGTGAATGGGGTGAGCAGGGGAGTGAATGGGAGAGTGGGGAAGTGAATGGGGTGAGCGGGGAAGTGAATGGGAGAGTGGTGAAGTGAATGGGAGAGCGGGGGAGTGAATGGGAGAGTGGGGAAATGAATGGGGAGAGTGGGGGAGTGAATGGGAGAGTGGGGAAGTGAATGGGGTGAGCGGCGAAGTGAATGGGAGAGTGGTGAAGTGAATGGGAGAGCGGGGGAGTGAATGGGAGAGTGGTGAAGTGAATGGGAGAGCGGGGAATTGAATGGGAGAGTGGGGAAGTGAATGGGAGAGCGGGAGAGTGAATGGGAGAGTGGGGAAGTGAATGGGAGAGCGGGGGAGTGAATGGGAGAATGGGGAAGTGAATGGGGTGAGCGGGGAAGTGAATGGGAGAGTGGGGAAGTGAATGGGAGAGCGGGGAAGTGAATGGGAGAGCAGCGAATTGAATGGGAGAGTGGGGAAGTGAATGGGAGAGCGGGGAAGTGAATGGAAGAGCGGGGAAGTGAATGGGAGAGCGGGGAAGTGAATGGGAGAGCAGGGAATTGAATGGGAGAGTAGGGAAGTGAATGGGAGAGCGGGAGAGTGAATGGGAGAGTGGTGAAGTGAATGGGAGTATAGGGAAGTAAATGGGAGAGTGGGGAAGTGAATGGGAGAGCGGGGAAGTGAATGGGAGAGCAGGGAATTGAATGGGAGAGTGGGGGAGTGAATGGGAGAGTGGGGAAGTGAGTGGGAGAGCGGGGAAGTGAATGGGAGAGCAGGGAATTGAATGGGAGAGTGGGGAAGATATGGGAGAGCGGGAATATGAATGGGAGAGCGGGGAAGTGAATGGGAGCACGTGTGCGTGAATGGGAGAGTGGGGAAGGGAATGGGGAGAGCGGGGAAGTGAATGGGAGAGTGGGAAACTGAAAGAGGAGAGTGGGGAAGTGAATGGGAGACCAGGGAGGTGAATGGGAGAGTGGGGAAGTGAATGGGAGAGTGGGGAAGTTAATGGGGAGAGCGGGGAAGTGAATGGGAGAGCAGTGAAGTGAATGGGAGTATAGGGAAGTGAATGGGAGTGTGGGGAAGTGAATGGGTGTATAGGGAAATGATTGGGGGACCTTGGAGGTGAGTGGGAGAGCGGGGAAGTGAATGGGAGGGTGTGTAAGTGAATGGGGAGAGAAGGGGAGTGAATGGGAGAATGGGGAAGTGAATGAGAGAGTGGGGAAGTGAATGGGAGAGCGGGGGAGTGAATGGGAGAGCGGGGCAATGAATGGGAGAGTGGGGAAGTGAATGGGAGAGCGGGGGAGTGAATGGGAGAGCAGGGCAATGAATGGGAGAGCGGGGAAGTGAATGGGAGAATGGGGAAGTGAATGGGGAGAGCGGGGAAGTGAATGGGGAGAGTGGGGAAGTGAATGGAGAGAGCGGGGGAGTGAATGGGAGAGCGGAGAAGTGAATGGGGAGAGCGGGGAAGTGAATGGGGAGAGTGGGAAAGTGAATGGGAGAACGGGGTGGTGAATGGAGAGAGGGGGAGAGTGAATGGGAGAGTGGAAAAGTGAATGGGGAGAGCCGGGAAATGAATGGGGAGAGCGGGGAAGTGAATGGGAGAGTGGGGAAGTGAATGGGAGTGTAGGGAATTGAATGGGAGCGTGGGGAAGTGAATGGGAGTATAGGGAAGTGAATGGGAGACCTGGGAAGTGAATGTGAGGGCGGGGAAGTGAATGGGAGCACGGGAAAGTGAATGGGAGTGTGGGGAAGTGAATGGGAGAGCGGGGAAGTGAATGGGAGTATAGGGAAGTGAATGGGAGAGTGGGGAAGTGAATGGGAGAGTGGGGAAGATATGGGAGAGCGGGAATATGAATGGGAGAGCGGGGAAGTGAATGGGAGAGCACGGGAAAGTGAATGGGAGTATAGGGAAGTGAATGGGGAGAGTGGGGAAGTGAATGGGAGAGTGGGGAAGATATGGGAGAGCGGAAATATGAATGGGAGAGCGGGGAAGTGAATGGGAGAGTGGGGAAGTGAATGGGGAGAGTGGGAGGGTGAATGGGGAGAGTGGGGAAGTGAATGGGGAGAGCGTGTAAGTGAATGGGAGAGTGGAGAAGTGAATGGGGAGAGTGGGGAAGTGAATGGGAGAGTGGGGACGTGAATGGGGAGACTGGGGAAGTGAATGGGAGAGCGAGGAAATGAATGGGAGAGCGGGGAAATGAATCGGAGACTGGGGAAGTGAATGGGAGAGCGGGGAAATGAATGGGGGAGTGGGGAAGATATGGGTGAGTGGAAATATGAATGGGAGAGCGGGGAAGTGAATGGGAGCACGGGGAAGTGAATGGGGGAGTGGGAGAGTGAATGGGAGAGCGGGTAAGTGAATGGGAGAGTGGGGAAATGAATGGGAGAGCAGGGAAGTGAATGGGAGTATAGGGAATTGAATGGGAACGTGGGGAAGTGAATGGGAGCATGGGGGAGTGAATTGGAGAGTGGGCAGTGAATGGGAGAGTGGGGAAGTGAATAGGACTACACCTCCTCCCACCCTGCCCCCTGTAAAAACGCCATCCCATTCTCCCAATTCCTTCGACTCCGCCGCATCTGCTCCCAGGAGGACCAGTTCCAAAAACGTACAACCCAGATGGCCTCCTTCTTCAAGGACCGCAATTTCCCCCCCGACGTGGTCGACGATGCCCTCCACCGCATCTCTTCCACTTCCCGCTCCTCCACCCTTGAGCCCCGCCCCTCCAACCGCCACCAGGACAGAACCCCACTGGTCCTCACCTACCACCCCACCAATCTCCATGTACAGCGTATCATCCGTCATCATTTCCGCCACCTCCAAACGGACCCCACCACCAAGGATATATTTCCCTCCCCTCCCCTATCAGCATTCCGTAAAGACCACTCCCTCCGTGACTCCCTCGTCAGATCCACACCCCCCCACAAACCCAACCTCCACTCCCGGCACCTTCCCCTGCAACCGCAGGAGCTGCAAGACTTGCGCCCACACCTCCCCCCTCACCTCCCTCCAAGGCCCCAAAGGAAACTTCCATATCCGCCACAGATTCACCTGCACCTCCACACACATCATCTACTGCATCCTCTGCAGCCGGTGTGGCCTCCTCTATATTGGGGAGACAGGCCGGCTACTTGCGGAGCGTTTCAGAGAACACCTCTGGGACACCCGGACCAACCAACCCAACCACCCTGTGGCTCAACATTTCAACTTCCCCTCCCACTCCACCAAGGATATGCAGGTCTTTGGACTCCTCCATCGCCAGAACACAACACGACGGCTGGAGGAAGAGCGCCTCATCTTCCACCTAGGAACCCTCCAACCACAAGGGATGAACTCGGATTTCACCAGTTTCCTCATTTCCCCTCCCCCCACCTTGTCTCAGTCAAATCTCTCAAACTCAGCACCGCCTTCCTAACCTGCAATCTTCTTCCTGACCTCTCCGCCCCCACCCCAGTCTGACCTATCACCCTCACCTTGACCTCTTTCCACTTATCACATTTCCGACACCCCTCCCCCAAGTCCCTCCTCCCTACCTTTTATCTAGGCCTGCTGGACAAACTTTCCTCATTCCTGAAGAAGGGCTAATGCCCGAAACGTCGATTCTCCTGTTCCCTGGATGCTGCCTGACCTGCTGCGCTTTTCCAGCAACACATTTTCAGCTGGGGAAGTGAATAGGAGAGTGGGGAAGTGAATGGGAGAGTGGGGTTGTGAATGGGAGAGTGGGGAAGTGAATGGGAGAGTGGGGAAGTGAATGGGAGAGTGGGGTTGTGAATGGGAGAGTGGAGAAGTGAATAGGAGAGTGGGGGAGTGAATGGGAGAGTGGGGTTGTGAATGGGAGAGTGGGGAAATGAATGGGAGAGTGTGGTTGTGAATGGGAGAGTGGGGAAGTGAATGGGAGAGTGGGGAAGTGAATGGGAGAGGGGGGAAGTGAATGGGAGAGTGGGGAAGTGAATGGGGGGAGTGGGGAAGTGAATGGGAGCGCGGGGTAGTGAATGGGAGAGTGGGGAAATGAATGGGAGAGCGGGGAAGTGAATGGGAGAGTGGGTAAGTGAATGGGGAGAGCGGGAGTGTGAATGGGAGAGTGTGGAAGTGAATGGGGAGAGTGGGGAAGTGAATGGGAGAGTGGGGAAGTGAATGGGGAGAGCGGAGAAGTGAATGGGAGAGCGGGGGAGTGAGTGGGAGAGTGGAGAAGTGAATGGGGAGAGCGGGGGAGTGAATGGGAGAGTGGGGGAGTGAATGGGGAGAGCGGGAGTGTGAATGGGAGAGTGTGGAAGTGAATGGGGAGAGTGGGGAAGTGAATGGGAGAGTGGGGAAGTGAATGGGGAGAGTGGGGAAGTGAATGGGAGGGTGAGTAAGTGAATGGAGAGAGCGGGGGAGTGAATGGGAGAGTGGGGAAGTGAATGGGGAGAGCGGGGGAGTGAATGGGAGAGTGGAGAAGTGAATGGGGAGAGTGGGGAAGTGAATGGGAGAGCGGGGGAGTGAATGGGAGAGTGGGGAAGTGAATGGGGAGAGCGGGGGAGTGAATGGGAGAGTGGAGAAGTGAATGGGGAGAGCGGGGGAGTGAATGGGGAGAGCGGGGAAGTGAATGGGAATGTACACCTCACCCAGCTACAACCTGTACACCTCACCCACGTACAACCTGTATACCTCACCCACCTGCAACCTGTATACCTCACCCACGTACAACCTGTATACCTCACCCACCTGCAACCTGTATACCTCACCCACCTACAACCTGTACACCTCACCCACCTACAACCTGTTCACCTCACCCACCTACAACCTGTACACCCCACCCACCTACAACCTGTTCACCCCACCCACCTACAACCTGTTCACCCCACCCACCTACAACCTGTATGCCTCACCCACCTACATCCGGTACACCCCACCCACCTACAACCTGTACACCTCACCCACCTACAACCTGTACGCCTCACCCACCTACATCCGGTACACCCCACCCACCTACAACCTGTACATCTCACCCACCTACAACCTGTACACCCCACCCACCTACAACCTGTACACCTCACCCACCTACAACCTGTACACCCCACCCACCTACAACCTGTACGCCTCACCCACCTACAATCTGTACGCCTCACCCACCTACATCCGGTACACCCCACCCACCTGCAACCTGTACGCCTCACCCACCTGCAACCTGTACGCCTCACCCACCTACAACCTGTACGCCTCACCCACCTACAACCTGTACGCCTCACCCACCTACAACCTGTACACCCCACCCACCTACAACCTGTACACCCCACCCACCTACACCGGTACACCTCACCCACCTACAACCAGTACCCCCCACCCACCTACAACCGGTACCCCCCACCCACCTACACCGGTACACTTCACCCACCTACAACCAGTACCCCCCACCCACCTACAACCGGTTCACCTCACCCACCTACAACCTGTACACCCCACCCACCTACAACCAGTACACACCACCCACCTACAACCAGTACCCCCCACCCACCTACAACCGGTACACCTCACTGACCTGCAACCTGTACACCCCACCCACCTACAACCGGTACACCTCACCCACCTGCAACCTGTACACCCCACCCACCTACAACCGGTACACCCCACCCACCTACATCCGGTACACCCCACCCACCTACACCGGTACACCTCACCCACCTACAACCGGTACACCTCACCCACCTACATCCGGTACACCCCACCCACCTACACCGGTACACCTCACCCACCTACATCCGGTACACCCCACCCACCTACACCGGTACACCTCACCCACCTACATCTGGTACACCCCACCCACCTACACAGGTACACCTCACCCACCTACAACCTGTACGCCTCACCCACCTACAACCTGTACACCTCACCCACCTACAACCTGTACACCTCACCCACCTACAACCTGTATGCCTCAGCCACCTACAACCTGTACACCTCACCCACCTACAACCAGTACCCCCCACCCACCTACAACCTGTACACCTCACTGACCTGCAACCTGTACACACCACCCACCTACAACCTGTACACCCCACACACCTACAACCGGTACACCCTACCCACCTACAACCGGTACACCCCACCCACCTACAACCGGTACACCCTACCCACCTACAACCGGTACACCCCACCCACCTACAACCGGTACACCTCACCCAGCTACAACCTGTACACCCCACCCACCTACAACCGGTACACCCCACCCACCTACAACCGGTACACCCCACCCACCTACAACCGGTACACCCTACCCACCTACAACCGGTACACCCCACCCACCTACAACCGGTACACCTCACCCAGCTACAACCTGTACACCCCACCCACCTACAACCGGTACACCCTACCCACCTACAACCGGTACACCCCACCCACCTACAACCGGTACACCTCACCCAGCTACAACCTGTACACCCCACCCACCTACAACCGGTACACCCCACCCACCTACAACCGGTACACCTCACCCAGCTACAACCTGTACACCCCACCCACCTACAACCGGTACACCCCACCCACCTACAACCGGTACACCTCACCCACCTGCAACCTGTACACCCCACCCACCTACAACCTGTACACCTCACCCACCTACATCCGGTACACCCCACCCACCTACAACCGGTACACCTCACCCACCTGCAACCTGTACACCCCACCCACCTACAACCAGTACACCTCACCCACCTACATCCGGTACACCCCACCCACCTACAACCGGTACACCTCACCCACCTACAACCAGTACACCTCACCCACCTACATCCGGTACACCCCACCCACCTACAACCGGTACACCTCACCCACCTACAACCGGTACACCTCACCCACCTACATCCGGTTCACCTCACACACCTACATCCGGTTCACCTCACCCACCTACAACCGGTACACCTCACCCACCTACATCCGGTACACCCCACCCACCTACATCCGGTTCACCTCACCCACCTACAACCGGTACACCTCACCCACCTACATCCGGTACACCCCACCCACCTACATCTGGTACACCTCACCCACCTACATCCGGTTCACCCCACCCACCTACATCCGGTACACCTCACCCACCTACATCCGGTTCACCTCACCCACCTACATCCGGTTCACCTCACCCACCTACATCCGGTACACCCCACCCACCTACATCTGGTACACCTCACCCACCTACATCCGGTACACCCCACCCACCTACATCCGGTACACCTCATCCACCTACATCCGGTTCACCTCACCCACCTACATCCGGTACACCTCACACACCTACATCCGGTTCACCTCACCCACCTACATCCGGTACACCTCACACACCTACATCCGGTACACCTCATCCACCTACATCCGGTTCACCTCACCCACCTACATCCGGTACACCTCACACACCTACATCCGGTTCACCCCACCCACCTACATCCGGTACACCTCACCCACCTACATCCGGTTGACCTCACCCACCTACATCCAGTACACCCCACCCACCTATAACCTGTACACCCCACCCACTTACACCGGTTCACCTCACCCACCTACATCCGGTACACCTCACCCACCTACAACCGGTACACCCCACCCACCTGCAACCTGTACACCCCACCCACTTACACCGGTACACCTCACCCACCTACAACCGGTACACCTCACCCACCTGCAACCTGTACACCCCACCCACCTACAACCAGTACACCTCACCCACCTACATCCGGTACATCCCGCCCACCTACATCCGGTTCACCTCACCCACCTACATCCGGTACACCCCACCCACCTACAACCGGTACACCTCACCCACCTACAACCGGTACACCTCACCCACCTACATCCGGTTCACCTCACACACCTACATCCGGTTCACCTCACCCACCTACAACCGGTACACCTCACCCACCTACATCCGGTACACCCCACCCACCTACATCCGGTTCACCTCACCCACCTACAACCGGTACACCTCACCCACCTACATCCGGTACACCCCACCCACCTACATCTGGTACACCTCACCCACCTACATCCGGTTCACCCCACCCACCTACATCCGGTACACCTCACCCACCTACATCCGGTTCACCTCACCCACCTACATCCGGTACACCCCACCCACCTACATCTGGTACACCTCACCCACCTACATCCGGTACACCCCACCCACCTACATCCGGTACACCTCATCCACCTACATCCGGTTCACCTCACCCACCTACATCCGGTACACCTCACACACCTACATCCGGTTCACCTCACCCACCTACATCCGGTACACCTCACACACCTACATCCGGTACACCTCATCCACCTACATCCGGTTCACCTCACCCACCTACATCCGGTACACCTCACCCACCTACATCCGGTTCACCTCACCCACCTACATCCGGTTCACCCCACCCACCTACATCCGGTTCACCTCACCCACCTACATCCGGTTCACCTCACCCACCTACATCCGGTTCACCCCACCCACCTACATCCGGTTCACCTCACCCACCTACATCCGGTACATCCCGCCCACCTACATCCGGTTCACCTCACCCACCTACATCCGGTTCACCTCACCCACCTACATCCGGTTCACCCCACCCACCTACATCCGGTTCACCCCACCCACCTACAACCGGTTCACCTCACCCACCTACATCCGGTACACCCCACCCACCTACAACCAGTACACCCCACCCACCTACATCCGGTACACCTCACCCACCTACATCCGGTTCACCTCACCCACCTACATCCGGTTCACCCCACCCACCTACATCCGGTTCACCCCACCCACCTACAACCGGTTCACCTCACCCACCTACATCCGGTACACCCCACCCACCTACAACCAGTACACCCCACCCACCTACATCCGGTACACCCCACCCACCTACAACCAGTACACCTCACCCACCTACATCCGGTTCACCTCACCCACCTACAACCGGTACACCTCACCCACCTACATCCGGTACACCTCACCCACCTACAACCGGTACACCTCACCCACCTACATCCGGTACATCCCGCCCACCTACATCCGGTACACCTCACCCACCTACATCCGGTACACCCCACCCACCTACATCCGGTACACCCCACCCACCTACACCGGTACACCTCATCCACCTACATCTGGTACACCCCACCCACCTACACAGGTACACCTCACCCACCTACAACCTGTACACCCCACCCACCTACATCCGGTACACCCCACCCACCTACAACCAGTACACACCACCCATTACAACCTGTACACCCCACCCACCTACACCGGTACACCTCACCCACCTACAACCAGTACACCCCACCCACCTACAACCAGCACACACCACCCACTACAACCTGTACACCCCACCCACCTACAACGGTACACCTCACCCACCTACAACCAGTACACACCACCCACTACAACCTGTACACTCCACCCACCTACAATCTGTGCATCTCAACACCTGACACCTGCATCCTCACCCACCGGTACACTTTACTCATCTGTCCCCTTAACCCATCACCCACCTGCACCTGGACCCCAGCCCACCTAACACCTGTATCCTGCAACAACCTCCTACCTGTATCTCTTACCCAGCTGTCACCTGTCTTGCTCACCCACTAGTATCCCTCACCTGCCTGCCACCTGTACCCCTCACCCACCTGTACCCCTCACCCACCTGTACCGCTCACCCACCTGCACCCCTCACCCACCTGACGCCCTACCACCTCCCCCTCCCCTTCTTCAGTGACCTTGCCCCTTGTCTGTCTGGCCTTGAAGGTGGGTCCGAAGTTGGAATGCACAGAAGCTGTCACTTCCTGCTGACTGAGAGGCCGTGCTTGCATTGTGATCCTCTCCTCTGAAGCGATTCCCCAATTTGTCCACACTCCGTCTGCTGAGAAGGCCCCTGCTTCAGACGTTGGCCTGAGAAGTCGCATCAATGGTAAACAGGCGACCTTCCCTCGGATTGGGGTTGGAAGAATCAGAAGATCGAGACTGCTATCGAGGCTGGCACTCCAGTGGAGTGCAGAAGGAGTGCTGCACTGTCAGAGGCACTGTCTTTCCAATGTGACAATAAACCAAGGACCCCATCACCTCTCCCAGGTCAACGTCAAAGATCTCCTGGCATTCTTCTGAAAAGGAGATCTCACGGGGCGTCCTGACCAATATGCACCAAAACAGATTAGTTGAGTTCTACCATGGAGTTGCTTGTGGGAGCAACATTGATAACACCAAAAGGGCGTGTTTGGCAACAAATCTCTCCTCGACAACTGGAAGACGTTCTTCTTTCTTTCTGAAATGGGCTCCCAAGCCAATCAGTGCAGGGAAGTGGTGGCGTAATGGTGATGTGAGCGGAGTGGTAGCAGGCAGATGGTTCGAAACCCACCATGGCAGATCAATTCATTGACAGCCTGGAATTAAAAATAAGCTTCATGGTGAATATGTAATCATCGTCAATAAAACAGCCCCTCCACTTCACCATCCCACCAATATGTGAAGTGACAACTGCTATCCCATCCCATAAGTCATGGGAGGGCGTAGCAGGAATGGTAGAAAAATGATGGCCTCATGGGGCCATGATGGAGACCAGCTTGATCTTCAGCTTGTCCTGTGAAGAATGTTTTAAGCAGTTGATTATCTAATACACTCGTTCATTCCTCCACATACACACATGCTGACGGAGGCATAGGCTCTGGTGTGGTGTCTTTATGCTTCTCCTCCCATTAGGCCTCTGGTTCATACGGTGGCTGCACCCAGGCCCAGGGTGAAGCTTAAAGAGTGGACCTTCCCTCTTCTGTGAGTCTTCCTTTCTAACTCACTTGGCGTGTCCCCGGCAGTGTTGCTCAAGTCATACTTTGGCACGTTTCCTCTTGGTGCCAGGGTCATTGAAGAGTCTCAATTCTTGAGCAACACAATGTCTTATGTCTCGATCCAATGATAATATCCAGCCATATTGTATTATTTATGAGCTAAGATGTGGATGAAGATTCCCCAACATCCCAGCAGGAATCACATTTCAATTTGACAGACCTGCCTGTACATATTTCAACAATGGGACTGATTTCCTTTTCCTTTTGCAGGTCAACAAGTCCTGGTGATTCGGTGCTTAAACAACTTTCTGTTTCAACTCCTGGTTTGCTGCTTCCACAAACAAAAAGCTCTCACTCATCAATGCCTTTGAGTCCTAACATTTCCAGGATTGAGAGAGACAATGTGGCAGATATCCCTCAGCAGTTTCCCCAACACTGCAATGATTATTTAAAACGGATAACGATAATGGAACAGAGGATTGCTACTCAAGCATGTTGAACCCAGCTGCAACTACTCACATAGCAAACAGCAATTTCTGTAACATTTAACTGGGTTTGCAGCCCTGCTGAACAGTTCAGAATGCAATTACCACTTCATAAATTTTGTGCTTTTATTTCTTTCTCAAATTGATTTTTGGCCAGCACAGTCCTTTTTTTTGGTAAATATCCTGATCTTCCCTGGAAGTGAAAATGTAGCAATAACGTTCTGGTTTTAGAGAAGGAAAATTGGAGGACTGTCTTTAGCTAGAGGGAAAGCGGGCAATCTCTGAATGGTGGTGTTTGTTTATAAATCTACCCTTGCCTCAAGGTGATCATTGATTTTGAAGAGGCTGGTGGTGGGATGACATGCATTTGATTCTGGCTCCCCTACAGCGACAGCTCCACAATTCTAACGCATACTCAGTATCTGTCCCTGCTTTCCGAGTTGGATGCGGGTGGGGGGGGGGTGGGGGTCATCTGTTGATAAAAATAATGTCATTGCAGACAGTGAGGGAATTCACGGACCCCTGATGGTGATCGGTGCGCTAAAGAGGTTTTTTTTTAATTGTGCTATTTTAATGATTGTTTGCATTAATGCAGTTGTGGTAAGTTGGACATGGAAAATAGGCCATTCAGCCCTTCAAGCCTGCTCCGTTATTTAATATGATCACGGTCAATCATTCAACTCAGCACCTTTTCTTCCCATACTGTTTGACCCCTTTAGCCCTGCTCCTAGTTACTATGTCTAACCAGTGCCCTGTGAGTCATAGAGTCATGCAGCATAGAAACAGACCCTTCGTTCCATGCCAACCAGGTTTCCTAAACTAAACTAGCCCAATTTGCCTTAGTTCAGAAGAAAGAAGCATTTGGAAAGTGGCTTTCATGCCTTCAAGATTCCTAAAGTGCTTGACAGCCACTGAATTGATTTTGAAGCCTTCTCACTGAGGTCCGAGATTCATAGATTCATTCAGTGCAGAAAAAGCCCTTCGACCCACCGAGTCAGCACCAACATTACTACCACTATGCTTCTCCTCCCATTAGGCCTCTGGTCCATACGGTGGCTGCACTCAGGCCCAGGGTGAAGCTTAAAGAGTGGACCTTCCCTCTTCTGTTAGTCGTCCTTTCTAACTCACTTGGCGTGCCCCTCACAGTGTTGCTTAAGTCATACTTTGGCACGTTTCCTCTTGGTGGCAGGGTCATTGGAGTCTCTCGATTCTTGAGCAACAAAAAGTCTGGGTGTCTCGATCCAATGATAATATCTGGCCATATTGTATTACTTATGAGGTAAGATGTGGATGAAGATTCCCCAACATCCCAGCAGGAATCATATTTCAATTTGACAGACCTGCCTGTACATATTTCAACAATGGGACTGATTTCCTTTTCCTTTTGCAGGTCAACAAGTCCTGGTGATTCAGTGCTTAAACAACTTTCTGTTTCAACTCCTGGTTTGCTACTTCCATAAACAAAAAGCTCTCACTCATCAATGCCTTTGAGCCCTAACGTTCCCAGGATTGAGAGAGAGAGAGAGACAATGCGGCAGATATCCATCAGCTAATCCCTTTTTCCTGCACTTGACCCACATCCTTGAATGGTATGATCCAAATATTACTTTAAAGGTGGTAAGGTTTCCAACATCCCAGGCAGTGAATTCCAGATTCCCACCACCTGCTGAGTGAAAACGTCTTTCTCAAATCCCCTCTGAATCTCCTCACCCTTATCCCAAAATGATGCCCCCACATGATTGACCCCCTCAACCAAGGGGTACAGTTGCTCTTTATTCACCCTGTCCGTACCCCTCATAATCTTATGTCAATAAGCACGGCTCTCAATCTGAACACAGCAAGATCCCAACTTCGATCAATGAACAGATAATGTGCTTTAGGTGGTATTGTTGAAGGAAGACTGTCATTCAGGACATTGACACTTTTTTTAAAATTAGCACCAGGGGATAATCTGAACAGGGTGTGGCTCAACGTAATCCAGGCCCATGCAGCACTCTCTGAATACTTCACTGAAATACAAACCAACCGTCAGCTTGAGAAACCTGCACCCATCCACTCAAGAAGGCAAGAACGTTGATGCGACAGTCATGAAGGCGCAACAACACCTCTACTTCCTCAGGAGGTTAAGGAAATTCGGCATGGCCATCAGGACATCAATGTTTATAGATACATCACAGAAAGCATTCTATACGGATGCACCACGGCTTGGGAGGCAACTGCTCTGCCAAGGACAGTAAGAAAGAGCAGAGAGCTGTGATAGATTAGATTAGATTAGATTAGATTAGATTACTTACAGTGTGGAAACAGGCCCTTCGGCCCAACCAGTCCACACCGACCCGCCGAAGCGCACCCACCCATACCCATACCCCTACCCCTACATTTACCCCTGCATCTAACACTACGGGCAATTTAGCATGGCCAATTCACCTAACCTGCACATTTTTGGATTGTGGGAGGAAACCGGAGCACCCGGAGGAAACCCACGCAGACACGGGGAGAATGTGCAAACTCCACACAGTCAGTCGCCTGAGGCGGGAACTGAACCCGGGTCTCTGGCGCTGTGAGGCAGCAGTGCTAACCACTGTGCCACCGTGCCGCCCGTGCCGTGGTGATGGACTGGCACACAGCCCAGTCCATCACCACGCGAGCCCAACTTCCATCCATCGACTCCATCTATACTTCTTGCTGACTCGGGAAGGCAGCCAACATCATCAAAGACCCCTCCCATTCTGGTTATAATCTGTCCCAACCTCTTCCATTGGGCAGAACATACAACAGCTTATACACACATACCAACAGATTCAAGGACAGCTTCTTCCCTGCTGTTTATAGACAGCTGAATGGACCCCTCTACTTTCAAATCTAATGTTGTTCTTGCTTGTTGTGCATCAGCTGTAACTTTGTGTGCCTCACTCTGTTCAATCGCCCTATGATCTTTGTATGGCATAATCTGCCTGCACTGCATACAAAACAAGATTTTTCACTGTACTTAGGTACAGTGGGTTGCGCTTCGGCGGGTCGGTGTGAACTTGTTGTGGCGGCACGGTGGCACAGTGGTTAGCACTGCTGCCTCACAGCACCAGAGACCTGGGTTCAATTCCCGCCTCAGGCGACTGTCTGTGTGGAGTTTGCACGTTCTCCCTGTGTCTGCGTGGGTTTCCTCCGGGTGCTCCGGTTTCCTCCCACAGTCCAAAAACGTGCAGGTCAGGTGAATTGGCTATAGTAAATTGCCCGTAGAGTTAGGTGCAGGGGTAAATGTAGGGGAATGGGTCTGGGTTGGCGCGCTTCGGCGGGTCGGTGTGGACTTGTTGGGCCGAAGGGCCTGTTTCCACACTGTAAGTAATCTAATCTAATCTACATGGGACAATAATAAATCAAAAGTTTGCAGTAGCAGCAATATATTTTAGATTAGATTACTTACAGTGTGGAAACAGGCCCGTTGGCCCAACAAGTCCACACCAACCCGCCACGACCCCTTCCCCTACGTTTACCCCTTCATCTAACACTACGGGCAATTTAGCATGGCCAAAACACCTAACCTACACATCTTTGGACTGTGGGAGAAAACTGCAGCACCCGGAGGAAACCCACGCAGACACGGGGAGAATGTGTAAATTCTACACAGTCAGTCGCCTGAGGCAGGAATTGAACCCGGGTCTCTGGTGCTGTGAGGCAGCAGTGCTAACCCCTGTGCCACTGTGCTGCCCATTACGCAATGGGTTTTAGTCATCAAGGTTTCGAATATGACAAGCAGGTTATGTGCTTGATACTGCACTTCCTCAGACCAGCAAACAAGACTCAGATATTTGTGATGAAGGTTCCTGCTCAATTATTGACAGGCCTGAATTTAACTTTTGCACAAGTTCACTTTCTTGTGGTGTCAGAAAAAGCCAACCAGTCCCAAGAATGTGTCAATATGGGGTTGGCTGGAATACATTTGTTGGGACTTCTGATCTCATTAGATCCAGAGGTGCCTGTGTCATGTTACTCACTGGTTTGTGAGGAAGATGGAAGTCATACCCTGAGGAACATTCGTATGGATGGAATGGTCTCTTAAACAGTGACACTGATGGTGGGCCCTGTTACTGAGCGAAGGCCGGCATCTCGGTAGAGTGAACTTTAAAAGAACCATCAATTTTACAAACACTGTGCATTATTTAGAAAAATCATTTGAAAGTAAATGTGTCCTGCGTACAAACAAACAGCTCCTGAAGAGTGCTGCAAAAACCCTGGCTTATGCTTTACTCTCGGGCCTAAGGCCTAACTCAGAGGCCATTTGTTGCTTGCGGCCCTCATTGAAGTGAGCTAGCCTATCTCAAATTGAGAATTCAATCCTCTGGATAGCTTTCTGGGAGAGGAGTGGATAGTAAGGTGGTAAAGTCAGAATCTCACCCAGGAAATCAGTTCCCACTTGGCACTGCTCTTTAAAACGACAGAAGTAAAGAGAAATGGAGCATCTACATCCACATCCTTTATTGCCAAGGCCTCAACAATTAAGCAGATTTTAAACATCGATGCACAGAAATTATGCCATAGTTTGTCACTGATCACTGATTCACTACAGTGAATTTGGCTCTCATTTTTAAAATTATACATTTGCCCCTTCTCCCATTCAATTAACAATCCTCAGGCTTCCAGTTAACAGATGCTGAATCATCTGCGAAAGTTTTAATACTACATCTGTTTACATTAGTAAGAGCAACAACTCAGAGCTCACAATAATTAAAGCGTGACCAAAGCTTTATTGTACTACCCCTTGTTAGATAGATCTTAAACGCCTGCTGCTTACAGCCATAATTTCATCTCTGCTTTGGAAACGTGTTATCTGAACTCAAGTAGAACTAAACAGGAATCATTATTCCCACTGCAGAACAACGTTATACTTTAGTCAATTCCCCATTCAAGTCTAGTTCACTGGGGCAAGTTGGCCCTTAGTACATTATTAGCTGTTCTTCTGTATTAGTAGCAAGAATCATTTAGTTATATTAACACTGGTGTTTTTAAACCTGTGGATTTCTATCCACTCATACATTGTGTTCATTTTGCTTTGGGTGGCACGGTGGCTTAGTGATTAGCGCTGCTGCCTCACAGCACCAGGGACCCGAGTTCGATTCCAGCCTCGGGCGACTGTCTGCGTGGAGTTTGCACATTCTCCCTGTGTCTGTGTGGGTTTCCTCCGATTCTCCGGTTTCCTCCCGCAGTCCAAAGATGTGCAGGTTAGGTGAATTGGCCATGTTAAATTGCCCGTAGTGTTAGGTGCATTAGTCAGTGGGTAATATAGGGGAATTGGTCTGGGTGGGTTGCGCTTCGGAGGGTCGGTGTGGACTTGTTGAGCCGAAGGGCCTGTTTCCACACTGTAGGGAATCTAATCTAACCTTAAAGCCTAAGAGAATGACAAACAACGTAAACATCCAGTCATTGGCCCACCTTGGCTATAGTGGGGCAGTTTGGTGGCTCAGTACTTAGCACTGCCGTCTCATAGCACCAGGAATCCGGGTTCGATTCCAGCCTCCGGTGACTGTCTGTGTGAAGTTTGCACATTCTCCCTGTGTCTGTATGGGTCTTCCCCGGGTGCTCTGGTTTCCTCCCACAGTCCAAAGATGTGCAGGTTAGGTGGATTGGCCATGCTAAATTGTCCAGGGATGTGTAGGTTAGGTGGGTTAGCCATGGAAAATGCAGGGTTACAGGGATGGGCTGGGTCTGGGTAGGATGCTCTTCGGAGGGTCAGTGTGGACTCGATGGGCCAAATGGCCTGCCTCCGCACTGCAGGGATTCTATGATTCAATGAGTTGCCCTCCCCAAATCCACAATCTCTAATGTCCAGAAAGAGCATGGGTACACCAATGGCTCTACCTCCTCCTAATCACAGGGTGTCGTGCTTTGGGACCATTTCTATTCCTGGAGCTGTCATAAGTACAGCAGCAGGAGCACCTCACCATAGAAATGGGCTCATCCCCGTCTTCTCAAAGGGATGGACTATAGATGTTAGCCTTGCATGATTCTTGATAAAAGCAGGATAGACTCGCTGAAGACCGAGTTGCTGCAGGACGACAGTGGGTTGTAAACAAAGGGTAAGTGGATGACAGAAACAGTTAATGTAGAGTTATATAATGGGTGGTAGGCAACAGTTATCTGTCCAATGGAATTTGAAGACCTTTATTTGTAACATTAATGTTTCAAATTTGTTTAATTCTTGAGAGCTTCAAGAAAAGGCCTTTGCATTGAGTACCTACATCTCCCCTTTATGCTCCAGTTGGGGGGGAGAGCAGAGATCGAAGCCAGAATTAGAAAATAGTCACTGGCACAGAGAATTCAGGAGATATACTTTTATTCTGAAAGTGTTGTGAATGTGGAACTCACTAACTCAGGGAGTAATGAAGGTGAATATATGATCAATATATTTAGGGGAAAGCAAACAAGGATGGAAAGAGTGAATGATTAAGCTGAGGATGACATGAAGAGGGGCTTATGTGGAGCGGAAACATACACAAGGATCTATGGGCTGAATAGTCCGTATGTAACGGTGAATTGTGTAAAGGCTAATAGACAATCGTGTGATGGGTGCTATGATTGGCACGAGGAAGCTGGGAAAATGCAATAAATAGGTGTCATTAAATGTAATGGATAGTAAACAGGGAATTAACTAAACGGGAACAGACAAGGGTCAAATATAGGAGTAAAGAAAATACCAGTGGGTTAGATAAAAGGGTAATAAAATAGTTTGGTGGATTACAGAAAGGAATAAGATTGCTCCCATTCAGTAGGATTTGATATGGATACTTTAGTGGTTGGAACCATGGCCAGGTGGATCTCAGTGACTATTGGGGCTGTTAACCCTGGGCCAATCAGGGAGTCCTGGCTGACAGATTAACCAGAAGATTATTTGCCACCGGGCGGTGGAGATCCCCAGTGGAGGGCTCTCTACGCAGGAGTCCTTCCCCTTTCTCTCGGGGATCTGGGGTGGAGGGTGCAGATTGCGGTGGTTCACGGACTCCCAGCCCAACTGCTTGTTCTGTGGCGCTGTGGAGTCCGTGGACCACGTTTATATTGGGTGTGGGCGTTTGCACTCCCTTTTTGATTTTCTGAAAATCCTCCTCCTCTGCTTTTGGTTGCACTTCAGTCCCACGCTCCTGATCTTTGGGCACCCGGTACGGAGGAGGGAGGGCAAGTCTGAAGACCTCCTCATGGGTCTGCTCCTGGGCCCAGCCAAACTGGCCATCAACAGGTCGAGGCAGCGGGCCGTGGAGGGGGTCGTTAGGGCCGACTGCCTGCCCCTCTTCCGCGGTTACGTTAGAGCCCGGGTGTCTGTGGAGAAGGAGCACGCGGTGTCCACCAACACCCTGGAGTTGTTCAGGGAGAGGTGGGCGCCGCAGGGAGTGGAGTGCATCATTTCTCCCTCCAACTCTATTTTGATTTAGTCCCTACCCTTCCCTTCACTGTTTTTGATCACACAGCACTGCCCTTTGATGTGGAGGGCAGTGTTTGTCACTGGCCACCCGGGTGTTTTCCTATCTTCCTGGTGGTGGAAATTTGAATAAAGATTTGTGCCCCTTGTGTCTCTCACTATGTCTCACACCTGCACACACACACCATGGGTGATGGGGGAAAAATAAGCACAACTGCAGTTAGGCGGTAGTGTGGGGGTAATAAAAGAAAAAAAAACAAATGATCAGTGGTGATGGGATTTGTAGTGTGTGAACTACAAATAAAACTGATTAGAAAAATCTATGACTGGTCTGTGGTCTAACCAGCATCGTAGTCTGTTTATTTAACATTGATTGGTGCTAGTGCATTATACAGATGTAATAGACAACAGACATGAGATTATATACAGTGTAGTGCAGCTTGTTGGGAGCAGTTGGAGGCTACAGTTTAGATAATGAGGGGTTGTGTTGAATGACATGGGAGTTTAAGAAGAAAATGACTTACATCTAGTTAAATGGGTGGCATGCTGGCACAGTGGTTAGCACTGCTGCCTCACAGTGCGAGGGACTTGGGTTCCATTCCACCTTCGGGTGACTGTCTGTGTGGGGAGTTTGCACGTTCACCTTGTCTGCATGGGTTTTCTCCCACAGTCCAAAGATGTGCGGGTTGGCTCTGCTCAAATATTGCCCTGTCGTGTCCAGAGATGTGCAGGGTAGGTTGGTTAGCCATAACAAAATCCCAAGGTAGGGGTGGGTCTGGGTAGGATGTTCTTCAGAGGGTTGGACTGCATGGTCTCTTTCTGCACTGTAGGGATTATTTGAAATTGGTCAGTGAAATGATTCAAATCTGGTTAAGAATGAGATATGTTTGCAGGAATAGATGGAGGAAGCACATTGCTCCTTTTTAATTAATCGTAAATGATTCAACACAGTGAACTGGGTCTACATTTCATTCCATCTTAGAGTAATCATTTTAGGCCTATGTGCTTGATAGTATTCCTTTGTTTATTTCATCATTAATTTGTGACGCTAAATCTACCCCATTGCTGCCAGGAATCTTTTTTTTTGCTGTAGTTGGCTTTTCCAGTTTGATGCCATTAAATTGATGTTTCTGCTGATGCCTGTGATCTCTTTAGTCTCCTGACCATTTCATGCTGATGAGCAGTTCTCTCTGTTTAGGAATCTAAAAATCGGATGGGATGTAATCGTGATTGACAGATGTGTTGTGTTTCCTTTTGTTCAAACAGTGAATGAAGCTATTCAGGGTACTACTTGAGATTAAGGCTAGCGTTCTTTCATGGAGACAAGAGAAATAATAGTGAACAGCATCACAAAGGCCATTGTTACAGTCTAGGGATCACACTCTGCACAAATATGTCACCATTTTCCTTGAAGGTTCACCAATGCTGACACGTGATCATGATTACTCCAAGATGGAATGAAATATAGACACAGTTCACATTTGTTGAAACATATTTCATTGCCTCCTGTGTGGGGTGGGGCAACATTAGAAGGATACTGTTACACTTCAAGGTATTCAGCAGCCCTCAAAGGAAGAAATGTGCAGTCTGTCATTGGGATGGCCAAAGCATGGTCAGAGAGTGTAATTACTCAGGAAGACCAACTGGAAAGGCACCTTAGTATCCTAGGATACCTACAATGTGCCATTTGGCACAACAAGATGCAGCATTCCACCCAGATTCTTCCCCCTACCCTATCCCCATAATCTTGCATTTCCCATGGCTAATCTACATATTACGGGACATTTTAGATTAGATTACTTTACAGTGTGGAAACAGGCCCTTCGGCCCAACAAGTCCACACCGACCCGCCGAAGCGCAACCCACCCATACCCCTACATTTACCCCTTACCTAACACTACGGACAATTTAGCATAGCCAATTCATCTAACCTGCACATCTTTAGACTGTGGGAGCAAACTGCAGCACCTGGAGGAAACCCACGCAGACACGGGGAGAATGTGCAAACTCCACACAGACCCTCGCCTGAGGCTGGAATTGAACTCAGATCCCTGGCGCTGGGAGGCAGCAGTGCTAACCACTGAGCCACCTTGCCACCTTTGTTTGCTGTTTAACAGAAAATGGAAGTCGAAAAGTGTGGCGCTGGAAAAGCACAGCAGGTCAGGCAGCATCCAAAGAGCAGGAGAGTCAACGTTTTGAGCATCAGCCCTTCATCAGCGCCAAATCCTAGCCAGAGAAATCAGAGTGTCAGTGGGGGTCTGGGTTTGATCCCAGCCTTGGGCAACTATCTGCTTGGGGGTTGTACATTCTCCCCGTGTCTGGGTGGATTTCCTCCGGGTGCTCCTCCGAGTTTCCTCCCACAGTCCAAAGATGTGCAGGCCAGGTGGATTGCTCATGCTAAATTGTCCCATAGTGTCCAGGGATTGGTGGCTAGGATTTGGCGCTGATGGAGGGCTTATCCCTGAAACGGCGATTCTCCTGTTTCTCGGATGCTGCCTGACCTGCTGTGCTTTTCCCGTGCCACACTTTTCGAGTCTGATCTCCAGGCACCTGCAGTCCTCACTTTCTCCCAACAGAAAAACGAACCACTACTCGTGGTGTACATAAGCTCGTCCCAAACAGTTTTGTAAATCCATCCCTGAAGGGCTCAGGTGATGAGTTTCTGATGGGCTGGCCAATGCCTATTACTGAGAGAACTCATACTCAAAGAGCTCCACAGGGAGACTGATTCATGATTCTCCATGTGCCTTGTGGGAGTTACCACGGGGTGGATACTAAGCTTATCTGATGCCATACCAGAGTCTTTGATGTTGGGTGAGCATCATTGAATCCCTGTGGTGTAGCGATATGCCATTTGGACATTGAGTCCACACCGATCCTTTGAAGAGAATCCCACCCAGACCCACCCCTCTACCCTATTCCTGTAACCCTGCATTTCTCATGGCTAATCCATCTGGCCTGCACATCCCTGGACACTATGGGACAATTTAGCCTGGCAAATCCACCCAACCTTCACATCTTTGGATTGTGGAAGGAAACCGGAGCACCCGGAGGAAACCCACGCAGACACGGGGAGAATGTGCAAACTCCACACAGACAGTCGCCCGAGGCTGGAATCGAACCCAGGCCCCTGATTTCTCTCCATAGATGCAGACAGACCTGCTGAGCTTTTCCAGCAATTTCTATTGCTGTTTCGGATATGAAAAGATGTTTTCTGTTACTGGTCTAGGTTTGTAAACCGGGGTGGGGGAGGGGGGATGCAACCACTGAAGCCAGATATCAGGAGAATTTTTTAAACACAGGGCACTGAGTCTTTGGAACTCTCTTCTTCAAAAGACAGTGGAAGAAAGGCCTTTGAATATTTTTGACATGGCAGTAGACAGAAATATTCTTGATCAGAAAGGGGTGAGTGGTTATCAGGGCTCAGTGGGATTGTGAAGTAATCAGATCAACCAACACTTTATTGACTGGCAAAGCAGGACTGAGAGGTCAAGATGCCTTGTCCTGCTTCTATTTGTCAGCAGTCAGCTTTTGGCCAATGTGTGCAGGAGGGTTTCCTGACAAAGTCTGTAGATGGGCCAACAAGAGGTGATGTCACATTGGATTTGGTACTGGGGAATGAACCCAGCCAGGTGTTAGACTTGGAGGTAGGTGAGCACTTTGGTGATAGTGACCACAATTCAATTACATTTACTTCAGCAATGGAAAGGGATTGGTATATACTGCAGGGCAAGAGTTATAGCTGGGGGAAAGGCAAATATGATACCATTAGGTGAGATTTAGGATGCATAGGATGGGGAAGGAAACTGCAGGGGATGGGCACAATTGAAACGTAGACCTTTTTCAAGGAACAACTTGATTGAGTTTTTTGAGGAAGTAACAAAGAGGATTGATGAGGGCAGAGTGGTAGAAGTGATCTGTATGGACTTCAATAAGGTGATCAACAAGGTTCCCCATGGGAGATTGGTGAGCAAGGTTAGGTCTCATGGAATCCAGGGAGAACTAGTCATTTGGATACAGAACTAGCTCAAAGGTAGAAGACAGAGGGTGGTGGTGGAGGGTTGTTTTTCAGACTGGAGGCCTGTGACCAGTGCAGTGCCACAAGGATCGGTGCTGGGTCCACTTCTTTCCATCATTTGTATAAATGATTTGGATGCGAGCATAAGAGGTATAGTTAGTAAGTTTGCAGATGGCACCAAATTTGGAGGTGTAGTGGACAGCAAAGAGGGTTACCTCAGATTACAATGGGATCTTGATCAGATGGGCCAATGGGCTGAGAAGTGGCAGATGGAGTTTAATTCAGATAAATACGAGGTGCTGCATTTTGGGAAAGCAAATCTTAGCAGGACTTATACACTTAATGGTAAGGTTTTAGGGAGTGTTGCTGAACAAAGAGACCTTAGAGTACAGGTTCATAGCTCCTTCAAAGTGGTGTCGCAGGTAAATAGGATAGTGAAGAGGCTTTGTTAGTCAGAGTATTGAGTACAGGAGTTGGGAGGTCATGTTGCGGCTGTACAGGACATTAGTTAGGCCACTGTTGGAAATATTGCATGCAATTCTGGTCTCCTTCTGATCAGAAAGATGTTGTGAAACTTGAAAGGGTTCAGAAAAGATTTACAAGGATGTGGCCAGGGTTGGACAATTTGAGCTATAGGGAGAGTCTGAACAGACTGGGGCAGTTTTCCCTGGAGCGTCGGAGGCTGACGGGTGACCCTGTAGAGGTTTATAAAATCATGAGGGGCATGTATAGGATAAATAGTCAAAGTGTTTTCCCTGGGGTCGAGGAGTCCAGAACTAGAGGGCATAAGTTTAGGGTGAGAGGGAAAAAATATAGAAGAGACCTAAGGTGCAACATTTTCACACAGAGGGTGATGCGTGTATGGAATGAGCTACCAGTGGAAGTGGTGGAGGCTGGTACAATTGCAAAATTTAAAAAGTATTTGGATGGGTATATGAATAGGAAGGGTTTGGAGGGATATGGGCCAGGTGCTGGCAGGTGGGACTAGATTGGGTTGGGATATCGGCGTGGACGGGTTGGACTGAAGGATCTGTTTCTGTGCTGTACATCTCTATGACTCTATGACTCTATAACAGCCACTGCATGTCCTTGATACATATGTACCTGTCAGGGAGGGAGGAAGTGGTCAAGTGAGGGAACCATGGTTTACTAAAGATGTTGAATCTCTTGTCACGAGGAAGAAGGAGGCTTATGTAAAGATGAGACGTGAAGGTTCAGTTAGGTCACTTGAGAGTTACAAGTTAGCCAGGAAGGAACTAAAGAGAGAGCTAAGTAGAGACAGGAGGGGACATGAGAAATCTTCGGCAGGTAGGGTCAAGGAAAACCCTAAAGCTATCTATAAGTATGTCAGAAAGAAAAGAATGACTAGAGTCTGTCATTCTTTCTGTCTGTCAAGGACAGTAGTGGGAAGTTGTGCGTGGAGTCGGAAGAAATAGGAGAGGCGCTAAATGAATATTTTTTGTCAGTATTCACACAGAAAAAAGACAATGTTGTCATGGAGAATACTGAGATACAGGCTATTAGACTAGATGGGATTGAGGTTCACGAGGAGGTGTTGGCAATTCTGGACAGTGTGAAAATAGATAAGTACCCCTGGTCAGATGGAATTTTTCCGAGGATTATCTGGGAAGCTAGGGAGGATATTGCAGAGCCTTTGGCTTTGATCTTTATGTCATCATTGTCTACAGGAATAGTGCCAGAAGACTGGAGAATAGCAAATGTTGCCCCCTTGTTCAATAAGGGGAGTAGAGACAACCCTGGTAATTATAGACCAGTGAGCCTTACTTCAGCTCTGGTTAGAGTGTTGGAAAGGATTATAAGAGATAGAATTTATAATCATCTAGAAAGGAATAATTTGATTATGGATAGTCAATGCAGTTTTGTGAAGAGTTGGTTGTGCCTCACAAACCTTATTGAGTTCTTTGAGAAGGTGACCAAACAGGTGGATGAGGGTAAAGTGGTTGATGTGGTGTATATGGATTTCAGTAAGGGGTTTGATAAGGTTCCCCAAGTAGGCTACTGCACAAAATACAGAGGCTTGGGGTTGAGGGTGATTTAATGATTTGGATCAGAAATTGGCTAATTGTAAGAAGGTGGGAAATGTTCATCCTGGAGTTCAGTTATTAGTGGTGTGCTGCAAGGATCTGATTTGAAAACAATGCTGTTTGTGATTTTTATAAATGACCTGAATGAGGGGGTAGAAGGATGGGTTAGTAAATTTGAGAATGACACTGAAGTCGGTGAAGGTACGGACACAACGGAAGGACGTTGTAGGTGACAGAGGGACATAGATAAGCTGCTGAGCTGGGCTGAGAGATAGCAAATGGAGTTTAATGCGGAAAAGTGTGAGGTCATTGACTTTGGAACGAGTAACAGAAATACACAGTACTGGGCTAATGGTAAGATTCTTGGTAGTGGAGATGAGCAGAGAGATTTTGGTGTCCATGTGCATATATCCCTGGAAGTTGCCACTCAGGTTGATAGGGTTGTTAAGAAGGTACATTAGCTTTTGGTGGTAGAGGGACTGAGTTTTGGAGTCATGAGGTCATCTTGCAGCTGTACAAAATTCTGATGTGTCTGCACTTGGAGTATTGCAAACAGTTCTGGTCGCCACATTGTAGGAAGGCTGTGGAAGCACTGGAAAGGGAACAGAGGAGATTTACCAGGATGTTGCCTGGGATGGAGGGAAGGTCTTACGAGGAAAGGCTGAGGAACTTGAAGCTGTTTTTGTTAGAGAGAAGAAGGTTGAGAGGTGACTTAATAGAGATACAAGATGATCAGTGGATTAGATAGGGTGGACAGTGAAAGCCTTTTTCCTTGGATGGTGATGGCTAGCACGAGGAGACATAGCTTTAAATTGAGGGATGATAGATATAGGACAGATGTCGGAGGTAGGTTCTTTACTCAGAGAGTAGTAAGGGCACGGACTTGCCAACTTTAAAGGCATTTAAATGGTCATTGGATAAACATATGGATGATAGTGGAATAGTGTGGGTTAGATGGGCTTCAAATTGGTTTCACAGGTCAGCGCAACATCTTGGGCTGAAAGGCCTGTACTGTGCTGTAATGTTCTATGTTCTATTTGGTACGTCCATATGTTTCTTCCCTTCCCCCATTAAGCCAAACACCCCCTAATTCCCCACATTGCCCTGTACTCTCAGCCTTACTTAAATGTATCCCATTGTCTACTTTGCCCGCTCTCAGTCCATTCTGCTCCAGCCACATTCCTAAATCCAGGCAGATTGGTGAAATCCCGACCTCCCGTGTTCACTGGTAGCATTAGTGGTTGTCTCCCCTCAGGGTTTGATCACGTCTCCACCTCCTTCCATCCCTCACAGACCCTCAATTTCAGACACGCTGCCATCAACACTCTCCTCAGAACCGCCACCTGTCCTTGCGAACTGCATTTCCAAATTCCTGGGAAATATTTTGTTTCCCGAATTCAACTCAGCCCAGTCGTCTCCATTCCACATTTCAGTCAAGTTTCTGTCTCCTGCACTGGAACAGCTCTCAGCAAAGTTACAAATGACCTCCTCTGTGACTGTGACCGCAGAATGGGCTGGTGGAAGGGGGATGCTCTTTGTAGGAAACAAACAATTAATGTACAAAACTCCATGACTGACTGCTTCTATGTGATGTTAATGAGTGTTCAGTGGAACATAGTGTAAGCTACCAGTGCTGCCTGGTGTGGATACACTCTCTGTCCTCCCAGAAATAGCCCTGCAGTCACACTGAGTGAGTCTGGTTACTATCAGGAGCACTCAGTTACAGAGCAGGAGAGAGGACAGAGGGTGTATCCACTTCAGACAGCACAGCTAGCTTGCACGCATTCCCTGAATACTCATTAACATCATATGGAGCAGTTTATCATGGCTTCATGGTTAGCACTGCTGCCTCACAGGGCCAGGGACCTGGGTTTGAGTCCAGCCTTGGGTGACTGTCTGTGTGCAGTTTGCATGCTCTCTCTGTGTCTGCGTGGGTTTCCTCCGGGTGCTCTGGTTTCCTCCCACAGTCCAAAGATGTGCAGGCTAGGTGGATTGCCTTTGCTAAATTGTCCATAGTGTCCAGAGATGTGTAGGCTGGATGGATTAACCATGTGAAATGGTTTATAGGGTAAGGTAATGGGTTTGGGTAGGATGCTCTTCAGAGGGTCAGTGTGGACTTGATGGGCTGAATGGCCTGCTTCCACACCATAGGGATTTTATGAACACATTCAAAAGACTAAAGAATAATCACATCCCTTAGTTTAATTTTAGACCCAAAGCACAAGACAATGTGATTACAATCAGCACTGACTGAACCTGTCCCAGACAGGAAATTGGAGAGAATGAGGCCATTCAAATTCTCTTCCCTATGATTGCTGCTGAAATGACTGGATGTCACCTTCCCTCAGGCACTGCACAGCTCCGTGAGCATTACTGAAATTGAGAAAGAAAGCAACTCCATCTGTCATGACAACAGGATGGCAATTAGCATGTCACAGCCAAAGAACTGTTTTCAGTAAAGGTGAAGCCACCTTCAGGTTGCTGTCTCATTAGAGAGAGAGACATTTGGTGGTGGTGGTCTAGCTGGATGGTCACCTCACCTCAGGTGAGGGGGTGAGGTTGAGAGGGAGAGTCCTTTGTGGTAACCTCAGCTGGTGAGGGAATTAAACCCAAGCTGTTCATGTTGTTCACCAGCCATCGAACCAGCTTAGCTAACCAACCCCAGAACAGCCGATTTGTGCCCCCAGCCTCATTCCTGATGAAGGACTCCTGCCTGAAACGTCAATTTTCCTGCTCCTCAGATGCTGCCTGACCTGCCGTGGTTTTCCAACAACACTCTAATCTTGATTTGTGTCCCAGTCAGGCACCTAGTATATTAGATAGAGTTGGCTGGATCATATTGAACATTGATCATTTGAACTGCTTACTACTCCAGGAAAATCTTGGAATACAAAGGTACCCACTACCTTCTCTTCATCAATGCCAATTTAAAATTATATTCCTTATCTCCTCCACCCTCACCCTTATCGAGCAGCTCAAGCACTTTTTATCGCTAAGAGTGAGACTTCCACTGTGCACTAAGTTAAACATCCCCTAAGGCTCCTCTCTGTCCTGTGCTCCCAGCTTGCTCTGGTGTCTGTACCAGTCCTCACAGCTCCCCATTCATGCAAAGCTGCTGAGATTCAGCGTGAGCTGCCATTGCAAATGCTTTCCTCTGTTCAGGTTGCATCACCTGCTGTCATTGCCCCCTCTTCAAAAATGCATACCCCTCTCTGTCCTCGCATCTCTAGTCCCCGCCTCCAATCTTCCCCACCATCCTCTCCATTATAAGCGCTGCCCACTTACATCTCTGCAAAAATCACTTGAGCCCACTGTGCGCCCCGACCATGTGATACAGAAACCTTTTAGATGATAGTAACGTGGACAGGAATAAAATGGGTGTTTCACAGTATCTACTCTCACCTCTGTGGAATTTGCACATTCTGTCTGTGTCTGCATGGGTTTCTTCCGGGTGCTCCGATTTCCTCACACAGTCCAAAGATGTGCAGGTCAGGTGGATTGGCCACGCTAAATTGCCCAAAGTGTGCAGGGATATGCAGGTCAGGTGGGTTAACCATGGGAATTACAGGGATATCTGGTTGAGATGCTATTCGGAGGGTTGGTGCAAACTCACTGGCACATATGGCCTCTATCTGCATTGTAGAGAATCTATAATTTTATGATTAAAAGGACAAGTTTTCTTGGTTGATGATGCCAACTGCAAATCCATTGGGAACACACTCACCTTTGCATGTTCAAAGTGCTGGGTTCAGGTCCCACTCCAGGGCTTTGACAAAAGCTACATGGACTCCCTACAGTGTGGAATCAGGTCATTCAGCCCACACTGACCTTCCAAAGAGCATCCCACTGAGACCCACCCCCATCTATGTAGCCCTGCATTTTCCACCTAGCTTGCACATCTTTAGACTGCGACAGGGAGCCCACGCAGACACAGGGACATGTGCAAACTCCACACAGACATTTGCTCGAGGCTGGAATCAAACCTGGGACCCTGACACAATGTGCTAACCATTGAGTCATTGTGCTGCCTCTTTCAAGCAACATCACAAGTGACAGATTTTCTGTTCATTTCTCACGTTGCTGTTGGAGAGAGTTGCTGAGTGCATTTCAGATGTACTCCATTGGCTGTGAAGCAATTTGAGATGGTCTGAGGTTGTGAGTGGTGCCATATAGATGCCTGCCTTTCTTTCCTGTGAACAGCTGACCGATGCCCTCTCTTGGTGTGTCTGTAACATGAAGCTCCTTCCTCAGTGCTATTATGAGCTACCTTTCCCACTTAGACATTTCGACCTGCACATTTGATTTGTTCCAGTTCCTTAATCCACCATAACAGAAGGCTGGGCAAAAAGAAAACTCTGAATATTCAATGTGAGGAATGGAGGGGACATCGATTTTAATGAGAGATAAACAGATTTAAGCAGCCAGATGGTATTTTGTAGTATTTTTGTGCTGGAAGGTTGATAGGAGCACAGAGTAACCAGAAGAGGAAAGGACAACGAAACAGAGAGGTTAGGGACTTTCAAAAGTAAAACTGGGGGAGATTTGTCTACAAGGAGATTGAGCTTGCATAAAAGCAAATGGACCTCACGCGTCCTTGACTGAGCTTAGGATATTTTGAGGGCTCGGTGTCATTTCTGTGGGAAGCTCCCTTCAATGCGAAACACTTTAATCCGCAGCTTGGCCAGGAATGCTTTTGTACTCCGATTCCAGGATTTCCTGGGGCCTAATACCAAAGGTGACACAGACCCGAATTTCAACCCACTTCGTTCTGTGACAATGTTCATTTGGAAGCCCACGTTTGGGAATCAAGGTCACTGAGCTCAAAATGGAATCGGTTGAATATTCTCGTATCTTTCCGTTTAAAAATAACTCTCTGAGCTCGATGACTGGTTCCGGCATATCATGTAGCACCTCCTCAGTCCTGCCTGTCCTTACTGAATGCATTAAGGAATGTAACCTGTCAGAGCCAAAAAGCATCAGCCTATCTTTTGCGAAATAGCTTTATCTCAAATCCACAGCTGCGTTAGCACAATCTATGGTTGTTGTTTGGGCTTTAACCAACAGTTAATGGTAATGGAAAATTCTGAGGTGCAAGTTTAGGGGCAACGTAAACTGTCCTCAGTTTAATGAAGGATATAACCTATTAGCGATCGTCTCAGTTAGGTTGCGGTAAACCTGGGAAAGAAGTAAAAACATGCATTTGTATAGCACCTCTCCCAGAAAGTCCCAAACCTCTTTAGAGCCAAATCAAGTCTTTTTGAGGTACCGCCATTGATGATGTTGTAGGAAACACAGCAACCCATTTGAACAGCCGCATCTCACAAACAGGGCAGAAGTGGCTACTGCAGATGCTGAAGATTAGAGTCAAGATTAGAGTGGTGCTTGGAAAAGCACAGCAGGTCAGGCAGCATCCGAGGAGCAGGAAAATCGACGTTTCGGGCAAACGGCCTTCACCAGGAGCAATCCGGATGATATCAAAGTACAGCAGCTGACTATTTTTTAAATCACTAAAGAATAAACATAAGGACGATTGGCCAGGACCATCCTTTTGCTCCTCTCTTAGTGCCAGGTTCAATTCCGCCCTCGGGCGTGAGTTTGCTCATTCTCCCCACCTCTGTGTGAGTTTCCTCCAGGTGGTCCAGTTCCCCTCCCACTCTCCAAAAGATATGCAGGTTAGGTGGATGAGCTAAGCTAAATTCCCCTAACCAGGGATGTGCAGCCTGGGTGGATTAGCCATGAGTAATGCAAAATTACAGGGATATGGTCGGGGGGATGCTCATTGGAGGGTTGGTGCACACCCAACGGGTCGAATAACCTCTTTCTGATTCTATTATTCTCTGAGTCAATGAAAATAGGGTCACAGGTTATTTTACATCCATCTGAAACGGGACCCTGATTTAATCTCTCATCTGAAAGACAATATCGTGTCCAGCTTTGCTTCAGAATGGTACTTGCGTATCAGTGCAGATATTGTGTTCTGATCTGTGAAGTGGGGAGTTTGAACACACCCTTGATTTCAGAAACAAGATTACTGCCTCTGAATCTATCTGTGTCTGTGTATCTGTTTTGTGTACAGTAACTGTATGCACACAGGCATCAATCATGTATGTATATGATCATGTGTGTCTCATTTATCTGTGTGCATGATTATTCATACATGTGTATGTGCAGGTGTGTAAATGTATGTGTGTGTGTGTTCGTGGGTTTTCATGCTGAGGTGTTCAGAGAAAGTGGATCAAACAACAGGTATTGAGGTTGGATTTTTTTAATTTCAAAAATATACTTTATTCATAAAAATCTTTTGTTATCTGTACAGTTGGTGACGTCATTCATATGTATACATTGCCTGTCTTTACAAACAGATATCAGACTGACTAATTTGTATATACAAGACTGTATGTTAACCATCCAGGTGTTTAGCTGAGGCATCAGTGGAGCCCAATTACTGAGTGGGCCCACTGTTTTTAGGCAGGCAGATGCTACATGGTGGTCTTTCCCCACCGCGCCTTGGCGGCAGCTGCCCCAAGCTTCAGCGCGTCCCCCAACACGTAGTCCTGGACCTTGGAATGTGCTAGTCTGCAACACTCAGTCGGGGTCAACTCCTTCAGCTGGAAGATCAACAGGTTTCGGACCGCCCAGAGAGCGTCCTTCACTGAGTTGATGATCCTCCAGGCACAGTTGATGTTCGTCTCGGTGTGCATCCTGGGGAACAGGCCGTAGAGCACGGAGTCTCGCGTCACGGTGCTGCTCGGGACGAACCTCGACAAACACCACTGCATTCCTCTCCAGACTTCTTCTGCATAGGCACATTCCAGAAGGAGGTGTGTGACAGTCTCGTCCCCCCCGCAGCCGCTTCGAGGGCTGAGAGTCCGGGCGTGCATAAAGGATCTCACAGGCAGAGCCCTTCTCACCACCAACCAAGCCATGTCTTGGTGCTTATTGGAAAGTTCTGGCGATGAGGCATTCTGCCAAATGGCTTTGACAGTCTGCTCAGGGAACCGCTCGGTAGGATCCTTTGGATCGATGTGGAAGCTTTGGAGAGGGTGCAGAGGAGATTTACCAGGATGTTGCCTGGAATGGAGAATAGGTCGTACAAGGATAGGTTGAGAGTGCTCGGCCTTTTCTCATTGGAACGGCGAAGGATGAGGGGTGACTTGATAGAGGTTTATAAGATGATCGGGGAATAGATAGAGTAGACAGTCAGAGACTTTTTCTCCGGGTACAACAGAGTGTCACAAGGGGACATAAATTTAAGGTGAAGGGTAGAAGGTATAGGGGAGATGTCAGGGGTAGGTTCTTTACCCAGAGAGTGGTGGGCGCATGGAATGTACTGCCTGTGGGAGGGCAGAGTCAGAATCATTGGTGACCTTTAAGCAGCAAATGGATAGGTACATGGATAGGTGCTTAAGCTAGGACAAATGTTTGGCACAACATCATGGGCCGAAGGGCCTGTTCTGTGCTGTATTGTTCTATGTTCTATGATCTGCCCTCTCCTTTTCCCGAAAGTCTCAAGGACACTACGTGCTGACCACTTCCTGATGGACTTGTGGTCAAAGGTGTTTTTCTCCATAAATTTCTCCACGAAGGACAGGTGATACGGAACGGTCCAACTACTCGGAGCGTTCCGCGGCAGCGAGGCCAGGCCCATCGTTCGCAACACCGGGGACTGGGAGAACCTCAGTACGTAGTGACACTTGGTGTTTGCGTACCGGGGATCCACGCACAGCTTGATGCAGCCACACACAAAGGTGGCCATCAGGGTGAGGGTGGCTTTGGGTGTGTTTTTTCCCCTGTTGTCCAGATCTTTGTACATCGAGTCCCTTCGGACCCAGTCCATCTTTGATCTCCACATGAAGTGAAAGATGGCCTGAGTGACTGCGGCAGCACAGGTTCTGGGGATAGGCCAGACCTGTGCCTCGTATAACAACACTGAGAGTACCTCACACCTGACGACCAGGTTTCTACCCGCGATGGAGAGCGACCGTTGCTCCCATCTGCCCAGCTTCTGCCTTACTTTACTGATATACTCCTCCCAAGAGTTGACGCATGCCCCAGCCCCTCCGAACCAAATACCCTCACTGAGGGTATTGAGGTTGGATAATTTGAGATCCCGTCGGTTATTAGATAAGCTAAGAAGGCTCCCCAGTTCTGGAACATTTTTCTCTCCACCCCGAAGGCTCCCTGCCTCATTCCTGATGAAGGGCTTTTGCCCAAAACATCAATTTTCCTGCTCCTTGGATGCTGCCTGACCTGCTGTGCTTTTCCAGCATCACTCTAATCTTGACTGTGGGATATTTGTGCCTACTCAAGGAACATAAACACCTTTCAGTCATCATGATGTCGCTGCCAAACAATGCACTACCTAACTAGTGGTGAAGCAGGTTAATTTTCTCAGAGGTTTACAGTACAGTATGTTAATTCTGCTGCTAAATTTGTTCTTGAAATAGAGAGGGAACAATGTGCTGTCTGTGTTTACGGGTACTATGTGGAAAATCACTCGCCATACTTTCGGAGTTATCGCAGCCTCGCAGATTCCATCAGGACTTTTTGAAGTATTGAGACTGTAGACACTAACAATGGCAGCAATTGGGAACCAAACACTCCCACGTCAGAGGCAGCTGTCAGCACAAAGACTCTCAGCACCAGCTCGGTAACCAGTTGATTTCAAGGACTCGGCTTTTCGGGTCGGCTTTTAATCATCGGCTGCTCCTGAGTGGATAAACGAGAACGTTTGAAAGCACCCTCATTGGTTGCTGTGCTCTGACCACATCTGTCTCCATGGCAACTGAATCATTCTCTGACTGCCCTGCAGGTCGATATTTTCCTATTACTGAGTGCTTCTGGAAGAATATTAACCCTCAGGAGTCCTTATTTTGTTTTAGTTTCTGTTGCATGGTTGGTTAGTCTGAATAGAATAAGTAATTACAGCACAGACACTGGCCACCCATCCCTTTTAGATTTGCCAGGATTAGGCCCCAGTCTAGCCCTTTCTCCTCATACTTCATGGAAACCAATCAGCATAACACCTTATTTCTTTCTTCCTTTATTTCTCAAGTGCTTACTCAATTTCCCCTTAAACACATTTATGGTTTTACCTCAACTATTCCTTACAGTACCCTGGCATGTTCTTATACATGTTATAAATCTGGAATTTAAGTTGTTTGTATTGTGTCCTTTAAAGTCGTAGAGATGCACAGCATGGAAACAGACCCTTCCATCCACTTGTCCATGCTGACCAAATATCCTAAATTTACCTAGTCTCATTTGCCAGCACTTGGCTTATATCCCACTAAACACTTCCTATTCATATACCAATCCAGACACTTTTTAAATGTTGTAATTGTACCAGCCTTCACCACTTTCTCTGGTCGCTCATTCCATACATGCACCATCTTCTTAGGTCCCTTTTAAAACTGTCCCCTTTCACCTTAAACCCATACCGTTTAGTTTTGCACACCCCTACCCTGGAGAAAAACTGATTGAGTTGGCAGCAAGATGACAATCCCCAGTTAGTGCTTCACGATAGTGTTTATATGACTATAGCAAGCTAAGAATTCACAATGATACAGTGCTGCATTCTATCCCAAATACTTCCCCTTTTTTTACAAAAAGAATTGCATGCAATATCATTTACATTATCATTTCCAAGTTACCTATTATACACAGAAACGTTGTCATGCTTTAGCAGTTCATTATTCTTTCCGGTTTCTGCACATGCAATGCACGAATAGTCTTTGAATCATGTGGGTCTCTTAATGGGATGCAAGTGAGTTATCAGAGTTAACGTTTTGAGTCCAGTAACCCTTCCTTCAGAACCAATTCTGAACGTTAATTCTGCTTTCTCTCCACAGATGCTGCCAGACCTACTGAGTTTTTCCAGCAAATTTTGCATTTCTTTTTGATTTCCAGTATCTGCAGTTCTTTTGGTTTATTTTTGACATGGGAGTTATCATGGCCGTTCACGTGGCTGGCGCTCCTTCCCTGAGTGGTATTGTTCCTGAATCACTTGCTGTTGCCGTGGTACCGGCTGTTCCATGTTTATTGTTGGGTTGCTGGGGAGCTCTGGGTCTGATGGTTGATCTAAGGACTGAGCAGGCAGCATGTTCACATCAGTGTGACTGGCTGCTTCTAAACGTTTATATTGGATTTGCTCAATTTCTTTGATTCCTCTGGCAATTTTCTCTGCCTTTCCATGTGCCTGGGAGCAGTGAGCAGATGATACAGTGTTGACTTAACACAAATCTTTATGAAACAGCTGAATTCTTCATTTGGAACCTGAGGGCCATTTCCATTCATCAGAATGTCATGAATGCAGTAATGGCTTAACTTTCAACCATTCGGCAATCTAACTGACGATCACTGAAGTCAGTTTGTCCATCTCCCAGTCCGTGGAACGGTAATTTATGGTGTCAAGCTAATCTGTTCCTATGAGTGTGAAGAGATCTTCTCCACAGCTTTATCCATGGTCTGTCTGGGACGTTGCGTGCCATCAGTAGCTCTTGAGTTTGCTCAGCCTGGTCCTCACCATGAGCCCTGCACTGACTGATGTCATCCTTGATTAGAAAATGAAGGATTCCTGAAGAAGGGCGAATGCCCGAAACGTCAATTCTCCTGTTCCCTAGATGCTGCCTGACCTGCTGCGCTTCTCCAGCAACACATTTCCATCTCATCCTTGATTACACTGCTCATATTCGCACTTTTGTTTCCCCTTCCTTGGAGTCAGATGTTGCCAGGGCTGAAGGTTTTGAGCCATAGGGAGAGGCTGAGTAGGCTGGAAGTATTTTCTCTGGAGCGTCGGAGGCTGAGGGGGTCACCTTATAGAAGTTTATAAAATTATGAGGGGCTTGGGTAGGTTGAATGGGATAGGGGAGTCCAAAACTGGAGAGTATAGGTTTAAGGTGAGAGGGGCAAGATTTAAAATGGACCTAAGTGAATAATATTTTCATGCAGAGAGTAGTGTGTGTATGGAATGAGCTGTCAGAGGAATTGGTAGAGGCTGGTACAGTCACAACATTTAAGAGGCATGATGATGTGTATATGAATGGAATGGTTGAGAGGGATATGGGACAAATGCTTGCAAATGGAGCTAGATTAATTTAGGATATCTGGTCAGCATGGATGAGTTAGACCGAAAGCTCTTTTTTCATGCTGTCCAGCTCTGTGACTCTATGACTCAGTTCCTCAGTGGCTTGCATGGACACTCTTTAGCAACTCTGCCCTCAACTCCTCAAGGTTAATGACTCTAATTCCTTTGTACAATGTGCTATCATGGGCTGTCCTTCATTTCTGTCGATCCAATGTCTTCTTGTGACCACAGGAGTATTTCTGATGCTTTCAGGCTATCCTTTTATCCTTACCTCTTGGATTACGTGAAGAGGTGTACCTTGTTTGGATAAATCCCTTGACTTGAGCAAAATGCTTGTCTGTTAGATGCACTATCTCTGCTGGGTTGGTGGCAGACAGACCATGTAGCTGCTGCTTCCTATTAGATCACGATGATTTCATTCTCTGTTGAAATATCCTTTTCTCTGTCTCCATATGGAGTGTTGCTCTTGACAGCACGTCTACGCTGTACATTTGTCCCTTGCTTGTATGTCACGTCCAGATGATCTCTCTGTAACCAGAGTAACAGATGTTTTGCAGCAGATAGTAGCAGATTGAGGAAAATGCTTTGAAGTAGTTTATGATGACACTCAACCATTACTTCGTCTCTTTCAAGTAGGTATTCGTGAAAACATTCTCAAATGATGATGTTGGTCGCACAATTTTTCTCAACCTAGATAAGGCATTGTTTGGTTTGCATTCAGGTCCTGGGCGCAAATGCAACCAGGAGGCAAAGATGTAGTGGTAATATCACTAGAAAGTGATGTCTAAAGAGTCCTGGTGAGTTGTTGCAGTACATCTTGAGACAGTACACATTGCTGCTAATAAGTGTTGGTGATTGAGGGAGTGGGTGTTTATGAATGTGGGCGGCACGGTGGCACAGTGGTTAGCACTGCTGCCTCACAGCGCCAGAGACCTGGGTTCAATTCCCGCCTCAGGCGACTGACTGTGTGGAGTTTGCACGTTCTCCCCGTGTCTGCGTGGGTTTCCTCCGGGTGCTCCGGTTTCCTCCCACAGTCCAAAGCTGTGCAGGTCAGGTGAATTGGCCATACTAAATTGCCCGTAGTGTTAGGTAAGGGGTAAATGTAGGGGTATGGGTGGGTTTCGCTTCGGTGGGTCGGTGTGGACTTGTTGGGCCGAAGGGCCTGTTTCCACACTGTAATGTAATGTAATCTAATCTAATCTAATCGAATGTGTTGCCAATCAAGTGGGTTGCTTTGTGGATAATGTCAATCTTGAGTGTTGTTGGAGCTGCACCCATCCAGGCAAGTGAAGAGTATTCCATCACACTCCCGACTTGTTCCTTGGGGGAGTCAGGAGGTGAGTTACTTGCCAGAGTATTCCTAGCCTGTGACCTGCTCTTGTAGCCACTGTGTTTATGTGGCGAGTCGGGTTAGTTTCTGATCTATGATAACCCCCAAAACGTTGATATTGCGGTATTCCATAATGTTAAGACCATTGAATGTCAATAGACAATCATTAGATTTATCTCTTGTTGGTGATTATCGTCTTCTGGCACATCTGTGGCACAATATTGTCTAGATCTTGTTGCATTTGAACATGGGCAACTTCAATATCTGAGGAGGTGCTGAACACTATACAATCATTGGCAAAAAATCACCACTTTATGATGAAGGGATAGTTATTGTTGAAGATGGACCGAGGGCACTACCCTGAGGAACTCCTGCAGAGATGTCCAGGAGCTGAGATGACTGACTTCCAACAATCACAACCATCTTCCTGTGTGTCAGGTAAGACTCCAACCAGCAGAGGGTTTGCCGACTGATTCCCATTGATTTGCCAGGGCTCCTTGATGCCATGCTCGGTCAAATGCAGCCTTGATGTCAAGGGCTGTCATTCTCCCCTCCCCTCTGGAATTCAGCTTTTTTGTCCATGTTTGAACCAAGGCTGTAATGAGGTCAGAAGCTGAGTGACCCTGGCGGACCCCAAACTGGGTGTGACTGAGCGGGTCAATACTGAGCAGGTGCTGCTTGATACCTTCCATCACTTTATTGATTATCAAGATTAGTCTGATGGGGCAGTGGTTTTTCAGGTTAGATTTGTCTTGCATTTTGTGTACAGAACATACCTGAGTATTTTTCCATATTAATAGTTGGATGCCGGTTTTGTAACTGTACTTGAAAAATTTAGTTGGGGTGTGTCAAGCACGAGTCTTCAGTACCATTGCCAGAATGTTGACTGGGCCCATAGCATTTGCAGTATGCAGTGCCTCCAACCATTTTTTAACATCACACTGAATAAATCAATTTCTTGGAGACTGGCATCGGTGATGCTGGGGACCACTGGAGGAGGCCGAGATGGATCATCCACTTGGCATTTCTGGCTGATGATTGCTACAAAAGCTTCAGCCTTATTTTTTTAACCTGATGTGCTGGGCTCCTCCATCATTGAGGAAGGGAATATTTGTGGACCGTCCTCCTCCAGTGAGTTGTTTAACTGTCCACCACCATTCATGACTGGATGTGGCAGGACTGCAGAGCTTAGACCTAATCTATTGGTTGTGGGATTGCTTAGCTCTGTCCATCACTGCACTTTTCAAAAGGAAAAAGCTGCAGCCTGTTCACTCTTTTCTGATTTGTAACCTCTCCTTTCTGGTTCATGGTTAATGCTCTCTATTGTTTCAAATATCCATGAACAAAGTATTTGTGCTTGTGAGAAATTGTTTTCTGTAAGTTCATGCTCAGAAAAAGACAGAGCTAATTTCTCTGCACAGCTCTCAAAGCTGGGATAATACACAATGGTGTAGATTTTGTAATGGACTCTTTCACTGTCACTCTATGACTCTTGGTGTGGGAGGTGTCAGAGACCTTCTTACTCTTCCACTGACCACTCATCAATCCATTTGGAAAGTAAATCCTGAGTGAGCTGCATTTAGTTTTGAGACTTCCTTCTCTCCAAGTGCTGAGCAGAAATTTTACTTTCAGATTAATCATTCAGATTTTGGCCCTCTCTCCGGCCTTTCCCCAAAATTGGAAACCTTTGAAAGAATGAGAAACTGAGCAGAATTCGGAATTCAGAAGGGGGTATATTTTTCAGTTAAATCTCTGGATATAATGTCACTGGAATTTATTGCTCCTCCTTAGTTGCCTTAAAATGACAGTCATAGAGTTATAAAGTGATAGTGATACAGACAGAGAGCCATAGAGCCATACAGCCATAGCCCACATAAAGCCATAGAGTCATAGAGCCATAAAGTCATAGAGCCATAGAATGCATAGAACCATAGAGTGCATAGAGTGACAGTGACAGAGCCATAGAGCACATAAAACCATAGAGCGCATAGAGTCATAGAGCACATACTGTCATAGAGTCATAGACCACAGAGAGCAATAGGGTCAAAGAGTGGTAGTGATGGAGCACATAGAGTCATAGAACCATAGAGTCATATAGCTATAGAGTCATATAGCTATAAAGCACACAAAACATAGAGCCATAGAGTCATAGAGCCACAGAGTTATAGAGTTATAGAGCGTATAGAACCATAGAGCACAGAGTCATACAGCCATAGACCACAGAGAGCCATAGAGTGCACAGAACCATAGGATACATAGAGCCATAAAGCCATCGACCACATAGGGCCATACAGTCACAGAATGACAGTTATAGAGCCACAGAGCGCATAATACCATAGAGCCATAGAGTCATCGAGCCATAGAGTCATACAGTGTATAGAACCATAGAGCACAGCGTCATAGAGCCATAGACCACAGAAAATCATAGAGTCATAGAGTCATAGAATGACAGTGATAGAGCACATGGAGCCATAGAGCGCATAGAATCATAGAGCCATGGAGCCAAAGAGTCATAGAGCCATAGAGCGCATAGAACCATAGAGTCATATAGTCATTGATTCATAGAGTCATAGAGCGCATAGAGTCATAGAGTGCAGAGAACCATAGAGTCATAGAGCCATAGAGGCATAAAGTCATAAAGCCATAGAGTCATAGAGCCATAGAGCCATAGAGCCATAGACCACAGAGAATCATACAGTCATAGAATGACAGTGATAGAGTACATAGAGCCATAGAGCCATACAGCATATAGAACCATAGAGCCATAGAGTCGTAGAGCCATAGAGTCACAGAATGACAGTGATAGAGCCACAGAGCGCATAATACCATAGAGCCATAGAGTCATCGAGACAGAGAGTAATAGATTCATAGAACCATAGAGCACAGAGTCATAGAGCCATGGACCACAGAGAATCATAGAGTCATCGATTCATAGAATGACAGTGATAGAGAACATAGAGCCATAGAGTGCATAGAACTATAGAGCCATAGAGCCATAGAGTCATAGAGCTATAGAGTCATAGAGTCATAGAGCCATAGAGTCACAGAGTCATAGAGTCATAGAGCCATAGAACCATAGAGTCAAAGAGCCATAGAGCGCATAGATTCATAGAGCCATAGAGTCATAGAGTCATAGAGCCATAGAGTCATAGAGTCATAGAGCCATAGAGTCACAGAGTCATAGAGTGCATAGAACCATAGAGCCATAGAGCCATAGAGTCATAGAGCCATAGAGCCATAGGGCCATAAAGCGCATAGAACCATGCAGTCATAGAGCCATACAGTCAATAAGCCATAGTCATAGAACCATAGAGCCATAGAGTCATAGAGCCATAGAGCCATAGAGCGCATAGAACCATAGAGCCATAGAGTCATACAGCCATTGAATCATAGAGCCATTGAGTCATCGAGCCATAGAGTGTATAGAACTATAGAGCACAGAGCCATAGAGCCATAGACCACAGAGACCATAGAGTCATAGAGCCATAGAGCACATAGACCATAGAGCACATAGAGCCACACAGCCACAGAATGCACAGAGCCACAGAGTCATAGAGTCATAGAGCCATAGAGTGCATAGAACCATACAGCTACCAACCACATAGAGCCATAAAGCCATAGAATGACAGTGATAGAGCCATAGCACGCATAAAACCATAGAGCGCATAGTGTCATAGAGCACATAGAGCCATAAAGCCATAGACCACAGAGACCAGTAGAGTCAGAGTGAAAGTGTTAGAGCCAAAGATTCATAGAACCATAGAGTGCATAGAACCATAAAGCCATACAGCCATCGACCACATAGAGTCATAGAGTCATAGAGCACAAAGTTATAGAGCCATAGACCACAGAGAGCCATACAGCACATAGAACCATAGCGCGCATAGAGCCATAGAGCCATCAACCACACAGAGCCATAGAGTCATAGAATGACAGTGATAGAGCCATAGAGCTCATAAAACCATAGAGCCATAGAGTCATAGAGCACATACAGCCATAGAGCTATAGAATCATACAGCATAGAAACAGACTCTTTGGTCCAACCCATCCATGTTGACCAGTTATCCTAAATGGACCTAGTCCCATTTGCCAGCATTTGACCCATATCCCCCTAAACCCTTTCTATTCATATTATCATCCAGATGCCTTTTAAATGTTGTATTTGTACCTGCCTTCACCACCTCCTCTGGCAGCTCATTCCATACACGCACCACCCTCTGTGTGAAAAAGTTGCCCCCTCACGTCCCATTTAAATCTTTCCCCTCTCACTTTAAACCTATGCCCTCTAGTTTTTGACTCACTTCTATTGCAAGCTTTTTATTTCCATTAAACTGAAAGTGATATGATGAGAAAGCCACAGAGAATTTTGAATTCACATACTCTGTGTTACCAGACATTTAGTAAGATCACCCACTGTGATACCATTATGGAAGCCATCATTTAGAAAAGCATAAGATCAGTAAGCAAGTCAATATGAACATCTTGGCTGTTCAATGTGATATTTTACTGATTATATCATCAGATGTAATTTATTTCTGAGTTTTTAGTAGAGGCTTTTGTTTGAAAACAGTTACAGACCAAACTTATTTATTTATGGTGTTCACAATGAGCCCAAGTCCTTGTTGTGCTAATCCATTATTGTAGATACAAACATGGCCAGCTGGAAATAAAGTCAGAATTGTTACTGATAATATACAAAGAGATTACGTTAAAGTATAAAGTTTAATTTTTGTTTGTTCAGGTAGTGACAATGTAATCTTTATCACTAACAATTCTCAAATATATTTGTTTAAGTCATTTCATTAGGAAGCTTTGCAGTCTTTCTGTTTTCCTGGATCACTAGAAATTTACCCAGAGTTTATTAGATGCAGGATATTCAGAACAGCTAAAGACAGGTCACTGGATCCAAACCGTTAACTCTGTTTCTCTCTCTCCACAGATGCTGCCAGACCTGCTGAGTTGCTCCAGCAATTTCTGTTTTTGATTCAAAACCTCTTCCCCGTTTCTGTTCAGCCGTTAAAAGCAGTATCTTGTGACTTCTTCATTTTGAATAAGAAACGAAGAGGATGGATGAAGGCAAAGCAGTGGATATGATCTACATGGATTTCAGTAAGGTGTTCAGTAAGGTTCTTCATGGTAGGTTGGTTAGCAAGGTTAGATTCCGTGGAACACAGGGAGAACTAGCCATATGGATAGTGGATGATGGTCAGGCTTTGAAGAGTCAGGAGTTAGACAGTCATACAGCATGGAAAAAGACCCTTCGGTCCAACCAGTCCATGCTGAACATAATCCCAAACTAAGCTAGTCCCACCTACCTGCTCCTGGCCCATATCCCTCCAAACCTTTCTTATTCATGTGCTTATCCAAATGTTTTTTAAACAATGTAACTGTACCCATATCCATCACTTGCTCAGGAAGTTCAGTGTGATGATGGAGGGTTGCTGTTCAGATGGAGACCTGCGACCAGCGGTGTACTACAAGGATCTGTGCTGGGTCCACTTGCTTTTTTTCATTTGTATAAATGATTTGAACGTGAACATAGGAGGTATTGTTTGTAAGTTTGCAGATGACACCAAAATTGATGGTGTAGTGGATAGCGAAGAAGGTTACCTCAAAGTACAATGGGATCTTTATCAGATGGGCCAATGGGCTGAGGAGTAGCAGATGGAGTTTAATTTTTGGAAAGGCAAATCAGGGCAGAACTTATACACTTAATAGTAAGGTCCTGGGGAGTGAACAAAGAGACCTTGGAGTGTAGGTTCATAGTTCCTTGAAAGTACAGCCATCAGTAGACAGGATAGTGAAGAAGGCATTTGGTATACTTGGCTTTATTGGCAAATGGTATAGGAGTTAGAAGGTCATGTTATGGCTATACAGGACATTGGTTAGGCCGCTTTTAGAATGCTGTGTTCAATGCTGGTCTCCCTGCTATACAAAGGATATTCTGAAACTTGAAAGGGTTCAGAAAAGATTTACAAGGATGTTGCCAGGGTTGGAGGGTTTGAGCTATAGGGAGAGGCTAAATAGGCTTGGGCTGTTTTCCCTGGAGCGTCGGAGGTTGAGGGGTGACCTTAGAAAGGTTTGTAAAACCATGAGGGTCATGGATAGGGTGAATAGCAAAGTCTTTTCCCCAGGATAGCAGAGACCAAAACTAGAGGACATAGGATTAAGATGAGAGCGGAAATATTTAAAAGTTATCTAAGGGGCAACATTTTCACACAGACAGTCATGCGTTGGTACAATTACAATATTTAAAAGGCATCTGATGAGTATATGAATAGGAAGGGTTGAGAGGGATATGGGCCAAATGCTGGCAAATGGGACGAGATTAGGATAAGATATCTGGTCGGCATGGATGAGTTGGACTGAAGGGTCTGTTTCCATGCTGTATGTCTCTATGACTCTGTGACTCCAGGGATTATTGATTTGCACTGTTCCCACCCACTCCTCTCTCCTTTGTCCAACCCTCCCCACCCAGACCCAGCGCAACTTTGTGGATGATGGTCAGGCTCTGGAGAGTCAGGAGGTGAGTCCTAGTCATAGAGTCAGAGAGTCATACAGCATGGAAACAGACCCTTCAGTCCAACTAGTCCATGCCCAACATAATCCCAGACTAAGCTAGTCCCACTTACCTGCTCCTGGCCCATATCCCTCCAAACCTTTCTTATTCATGTACTTATCCAAATGTTTTTTAAAGGTTGTAATTGCACCCATATCTATCACTTCCTCAGGAAGTTTATTCTGCATACGATCCACTCACTATACATTTCCTAAACTCTGACCTTCTCTTGTAGCCATAGTGTCTATATTGACGAATCCAGTTCAGTGTTTACATTTATTAATTCAGTTCCATTTCCTGTCAATGGTAACCCCCAGGTTGTTGATAGTGGGGGTGTTATGGACCAGACCAGATCCCCCAAAGTATATTATGGAAATAGCCTAGACTATAACTTTTATATATTTTTTGAAAGACAAGTGTAAGGGGCTGTCTTCCAGCTATGTTTCAACTGGACTTTAATAAAAATATGCTTATTTCCTACAACATAGTTAAAATACAACAAAAGGAAGAATAGGCGTAACTTTACTCTGTTGAAATACTTAACAAGATAATGTATTATTTAACCACTAACCATCAACTGTTTGAATGTAAGCAGCATCCATTAAACACAACCTTGGCAAAGGCAACTCATTAACACAATTATTATTCTGATGTGTAGTCTCCCTGCAGTCCAGAACTAAGGAATGTCAAAACAAACAATTTGCCTCATTTTGATTTTTTAAGAGGAAGTCTCTTTGTCTAATACTTTACTCTTTCAGCAGAGAACTCAACCTTTCATAGAGTCATAGAGTCATACAGAATGGAAACAGACCCTTCGGTCCAACCAGTCCCACGCCAACCATGTTCCCAAACTGAACTAGTCCCATCAACCAGCACTTGACCAATATCCCTGCAAACCTTTTCTATTCATGAACTTATCCAAAAGTCTTTTAACTGTTGTAACTATTCCTGCATCCACCACTTCCATTGGCAGTTCATTCCACACATGTGTGTAAAAGTGTTGCCCCTAATGTCCTTTTTAAATCTTTCTCCTCTCACCTCAAAACTATACCCTCCAGTATTGAACACCCTCACCTTAAGGAAATGACTGTTGCAACTCATCTATGCCCCTCATAATTTTATAAACCTGTATAAGGTCACCCCTCAACCTTCTACTGTCCAGTGAAAAAAGTCCCAGCCTACCCAGTGTATTTTTATATCTCAAACCCTCCATTCTCAGCAACATCCTTGTAAACCTTTTCTGAACCCTCATCATTTTAATAATAGCCTTCCTATAATAGGATAACCAGAGCTGTACACAGTACTCCAGTAGAGGCTTCACCAACCTCTACATGGTGTCCCAACTCCTGTATTCAACAGTCTGAGCAACATGACTCCAGCAGCCAGCAGAAACCACCAACTAACTGAAAGCAAAACCAAAATCTTCTAGCGTCTGTGTGAGCCTGACCCCGTCCACTCTTGATTCTTTTGTCTTAAAGAGAGAACTCAAAGCTGTTTACCAATTGTCTGTCTAAAGGAGGCGTTCTGGTATCACTGTGACAACATCCCTCTGCACAGAAACAGCACAGAACACATCTCTCAAAGGCACAGTATCATCACATGGGATTCAGTGATGATGATGCCATTGAATGTTATGGGGAGATTCTGTCTTATTGGTCACTTCCATGATGTGAATGGTGTTTGCCACTTATTAGCCCAAGCCTAGATGTGGAGAAGGACTGCTTCAGTATCTGAGTAGTCGTGAATGGTGCTGCATTGAGTAATTCATCTTCTGACTCCTCAAAGCCTGTCCACCATCGCCAATGTACAAGTCAGGAATGTGATGAAATACTCTTCACTTGCCTGGATGAGTGCAGCTCCAACAACACTCAAGAAGCTTGACACCAGCCACAACAAAACGAGCTAGTTGATTGGCACCATAACCTTCACTTTCTACATTCACTCCCTCCACCACTGACACACAGCAGAGCAGCATGTACCACCTATAAGGTGCATTGCAGGCGATACAAGGGAACACCAAGATCTGACTGTTCCCCTCCAAGCCACTCACCATCCTGACTTGGAAATATTCCGCCATTCCTTCACGGTCACTGGGTCAAACTCCCTCTCTAGCAGCACTGTGGGTGTTCCTACACCAACTTGTCTGCAGTGGTTCAAGAAGGTGGCTCACCATCACCTTGTCCAGAGCATTTAGAGACGGCCAATAAATGTTAGTTTAACAATGATGCCTACATCCCATGAATGAATGATGAGAAAATGCAAGATCAGTCTCCTTTTCTTACTGTGTTCCTGTCCACTTGCTAGGGTCAATGTGAAAATTACTCAAGATTTAACTAAGCATCACATGCCATGCAGCCAGTTGTGTCCATTTTGGTCCATGCTTCCAATTAATCCTACTCTCTCCTCAAAGCCTCGCTGAGTTTCTTTCACAAACACATATTTTAGGAGGCTGTTGAATTTTGGATTCTTGGATTTGTACATTCTGCCCGTGTTTGCGTGGGTTTCCTCCGGGTACGCTACATTTTCCCCTGGCTAATGCACCTCGCAGAATTTTGGATTGTTCAAAATGAATCATAAACCAAATGCGTCAGTCTACACATAGATGAGTGCTGCTGGGGTTGGCCAACCAATGGCTAACAGTATTAATGGACCAAGCAGGAAACTGTATGGGTTACTGTATCCTGGGATGTATATTTGTGTTACTGGATCAGGCCATGGTTAATTGTGTTACTGAAAAGCCTTGAGAAGCCCAACTCAATGGAGGCACAAGAAACTGCTGCCATGACACAAAGGGAGAATGTGATGATACCCCAAAAACTCAATAGGATTGGTCTCCCCCCAACAAAGGGTGGACTCTGAGAAGAACCCAACAGAATGGAGACTAGAAGAAGAACAGAACGAATCAAGAACAGGCTAGTTATCTACTAACATGGACCTACTCTATGGACAGAAGACCAACTGAGTGGGTAATAGCAAGTGTACATTTGGAAATATAGAAGTGTGTGTCTCATATCCTAGGTAACTGATGTAATTGAAAAGCTTCTGTTGTGTTATAAGGATTAATAATCAGAAAACAATTTTTAATCAATCTTTTTGAGCATTTTGTGACACAGCTCAGGCATAAGTGGGACTTGAGCCCAGAAGTACAGACACTACCACTGCACTGCAGGAACCTTAATTATAAACTCAATATTGATTGAAGCAACCCAGCTTGTGCCCTGCATTTGTTCAGTAATAATTCTAACGCCCTCACGACAGATTGACTGCCAATATCCAATGAGCTTTGAAAGGTTACGATAGAATCTGATTTCAAGCAATGTGTTGCAGATTACAACTCACTGCTAAAGAACATTTCTCCTCACTGGATTATTTGCTAATTATTTTAATTCATCATACACAACCTTCTTATTAGTGGGAATTAAGAAATGGATTAGATTAGATTCCCTACGGGATTGAAACAGGCCCTTCGGCCCAACAAGTCCACACTTATCCTTCGATGAGTAATGCACCCAGACCTATGCCCCTACGCTATATTTTCCCCTGGCTAATGCACCTAGCACTGTGAGCAATTTAGCATGGCCAATTCACCTGGCCTGCACATCTTTGGATTGTGGGAGGAAACCAGAGCACCCGGAGGAAACCCACGCAGACACGGGCAGAATGTACAAACACCACACGGACAGTCACCCAAGCCAGAATCAAACCCAGGTCCCTGGCACTGTGAGGCAGCAGTGCTAACCACTAAGACACCGTGCCACTCACATTGATGTAGTAAAACCATTTATGATTCATAGAACATAGGACATTACAGCACAGTACAGGCCCTTCAGCCCTCGATGTTGCACCGACCTGTGAAACCAATCTAAAGCCCATCTAACCTACACCATTCTATTATCATGCATATGTTTATCCAATCACTATTAAATGTCCTTAAAGTTGCTGAGTCTACTACTGTTCCAGGCCCTTACCACTCTCTGAATAAAGAACCAACCTCTACATCTGTCCTATATCTATCACCCCTCAATTTAAAGCTATGTCCCCTTGTATCAGTCATCACCATCCAAGGAAAAAGGCTCTCACTGTCTACCTTATCTAATCCTCTAATCATCTTGTACGTTTCCAGTAAGTCGCTTCTCAACCTTCTTTGCTCTAATGAAAACAGCCTCTAGACCCTCAGCCTTTCCCCATACAACCTTCCCTCCATACCAGGCAACATCCTCGTAAACCTTCCACCCCACCAACCTTCGCATAAACCAAATCATCTGCCGACATTTCCGCCACCTCCAAAAAGACCCCACCACCAGGGATATATTTCCCTCCCCACCCCTTTCTGCCTTCCGCAAAGACCATTCCCTCTGTGACTACCTGGTCAGGTCCATGCCCACCTACAACCCACCCTCCCATCCTGGCACCTTCCCCTGCCACTGCAGGAACTGCAAAACCTGCGCCCACACCTCCTCCCTCACCTCCATCCAAGGCCCTAAAGGAGCCTTCCACATCCATCAAAGTTTTATGTGCACATCCACTAATATCATTTATTGTATCCATTGCTCCCAATGCGGTCTCCTCTAAATTGGGGAGACTGGGCGCCTCCTAGCAGAGCGCTTTAGGGAACATCTCCGGGACACCCACACCAATCAACCACACCGCCCCGTGGCCCAACATTTCAACTCCCCCTCCCACTCTGCCGAGGACATGGAGGTCCTGGGCCTCCTTCACCACCGCTCCCTCACCACCAGACGCCTGGAGGAAGAACGCCTCATCTTCCGCCTCGGAACACTTCAACCCCAGGGCATCAATGTGGACTTCAACAGTTTCCTCATTTCCCCTTCCCCTACCTCACCCTAGTTCCAAACTCCAGCTCAGCACTGTCCCCATGACTTGTCCTACCTGCCTATCTTCTTTTCCACCTATCCACTCCACCCCCGACCTATCACCTTCATCCCCTCCCCCACTCATCTATTATACTCTATGCCACTTTCTCCCCACCCCCACCTTCCTCTAGCTTATCTCTCCACGCTTCAGGCTCTCTGCCTTTATTCCTGATGAAGGGCTTTTGCCCGAAACGTCGATTTTACTGCTCCTCGGATGCTGCCCAAACTGCTGTGCTCTTCCAGCAGCACTCTACTCCAGAATCTGGTTTCCAGCATCTGCAGTCAATGTTTTTATCCTCGTAAATCTCCTCTGCACCCTTTCCAATACTTCCATGTCCTTCCTATAATGTGGCGACCAGAACTGTACGCAATATTCCAAGTGCAGCTGCACCAGAGTTTTGTACAGCTACAACATGATCTCATGGCTCCAAAACTGAATCCCCCTACCAATAAAAGCTATCACACCGTATGCCTTCTTAACAACCCTATCAACCTGGGTGGCAACTTTCAGGGATCTATGTACATGGACACGGAGATCTCTCTGCTCATCTACCAAGAATCTTACCATTAGCCCAGAACTCTGTATTCCTATTACTCCTTCCAAAGTGAATCACGGTGGCTCAGTGGTTAGTACTGCTGACTCACAGTACCATGGACCCAGGTTCGATTCCCACCTCAGGCAACTGTATGTGTGGAGTTTCCCCATGTGTGTGTGGGTTTCCTCCCAAAGTCCAAAGATGTGCACATTAGGCTCTTTGGTGGGTCAGTGTGGACTTGTTGGGCCGAAGGTTCTGTTTCCCTTCCAAAGGGAATCTAATCCACATGACCTCCTCATGAAACTCAATCCCATCCAGTCTAATAGCCTGTATCTCAGTATTCTCCTCGTCAACATTGCACCACTCCCATCTCCTCCGAATCCACTCACAACTTCCCACTACTGTCCTTGACTGGTCTCATCTTACCCTGGTCATTCTTCTATTCCTGACATACGTACAGAAAGCTTTAGGGTTCTCCTTGATCCTACCTGCCAAAGACTTCTCATGTCCCCTCCTGGCTCTTCTTAGCTCTCTCTTTAGGTCCTTCCTGACTAACTTATAACTCTCAAGTGCTAACTGAGCCTTCACAACTCATCTTTACATAAGCCTCCTTACACCTCTAGACAAGCGATTCAAGTTCTTTAGTAAACGTCGGCTCCCTCGCTCGAATACTTCCTCCCTGCCTGACAGGTACTTACTTATCAAGGACACACAGTAGCTGTTCCTTGAAGAAGCTCCACATTTCAATTGTGCCCATCCCCTGCAGTTTCCTTCCCCATCCTATGCATCCTAAATCTTGCCTAATCGCATCATAATTACCTTTCCCCCAGCTATAGCTCTTGCCCAGCGGTATATACCTATCCGTTTCCATAGCTAAAGTAAATGTAAGCAAATTGTGGTCACTATCACCAAAGTGCTCACTTACCTCCAAATCTAACACCTGGCCGGGTTTGTTACCCAGTACCAAATCCAATGTGGCCTCGCCTCTTGTTGACTTGTCAACATACTGTGTCAGGAAATCATCCTGCACACATTGGACAAAACCTGACCAATCCAAAGTACTAGGAGAAAGTGAGGACTGCAGATGCTGGAGATCAGAGCTTAAAAATGTGTTGCTGGTGACCTGCTGCGCTTTTCCAATCCAAAGTACTCAAAACATAGCATTTCCAGTCAATATTTGGAAAGTTAAAGCCCCCTAAAAACAACTACCCTGTTATTTTCATCCTATCCAGAATCATCTTTGCAATCCTTTCCTCAATATTTCTGGAGCTTTTCAGAGGTCTATAGAAAACTCCCAGCAGGGTGACCTCTTCTTTCCTGTTTCTAACCTTAGCCCATACTTCCTCAGTCAACGCGTCCCCATCAAACGTCGTTTCTGCAACCGTAAAATCTCCTTGACTAACAATGCCACACCTCTCCCTCTTTTCCCTTATCTTACTGAACCATCTAAACTCCGGAACCTGCAACAACCGTTCCTGTCCCTACTCTATCCATGTCTCTGAAATGGCCACTACATCGAAGTCTCAGGTACCAACACATGCTGCAAGTTCACCCACGTTATTCCGGATGCTCCTGGTGTTGAAGTAGACACACTTCAAACTACCTTCCTGCCTGCTGGTACACTCCTGCGAACTTGAAACCTTATTCATGACCTGATTACTCTCAACCTCCTGTACACTGTTGCTACAATTCAGGTTCCCATCTCTCTTCTGAATTAGTTTAAACCCTCCCAAAGAGCATTAGCAAATTTCCCCCCTTAGATATTAGTACTCCTCTGGTTCAGGTGAAGACCATCCTGTTTGTAGAGGTCCCACCTACCCCAGCATGAGCCCCAATTATTCAGGTATCTGAATCCTTCCCTCCTGCATCATCTCTGTAGCCATATGTTCAACTGCTCTCTCTCCCTATTCCTCGCTTTGCTAATACGTGGAACAGATAACACACCAGAGACAGCAACTCTGTTTGTTCTAGCTCTAAGTTTTCTCCCTGACTTCTTGAATTTCTGCCTTACATCCCCAATGCTTTCCTACCTCTGTCATTGGTGCCTATGTGGACCATGACTTGGGGCTGCTACCCCTCCCCCTTAAGGATCCCGAAACGCAATCCAACACTGACCCTGGCACCTTGGAGGCAACGTACCAACCGCAAGTCTCTCTCATTCCCATAGAATCTCCTATCTGTTCCTCTAACTATGGAGTCCCCAATTAGAGTCATAGAGATGTACAGCATGGAAACAGACCCTTCGGTCCAACCCGTCCATGCCGACCAGCTATCCCAACCCAATCTAGTCCCACCTGCCAGCACCCGGCCCATATCCCTCCAAACCCTTCCTATTCATATACCCATCCAAATGCCTCTTAAGTGTTGCAATTGTCTGAAGACTTCTGGGAAATCTCTGCTGAACTTGTTCTAAAGAGAACAATCCCGGTTTCTCTACTCTGTCCACATCATTGAAATATTTTGGACTGATATCCTGAAGGCTCTTCTAAACCTCAGTAAGATCGATGAGCAAGTTTTCTCTTTTAATGCCACGCTCTGTGGCCGATTCTGACTCTACTCATGATGGACAAGGTTAGGCTACACAGTTAGGGAAGCAAAACACTGTGACTACTGGAAATCTAAAACATAAACATGAAATCTTGGAAATATTTGACAGGTCTGATAGTACCCATGGAAAAGGAGGTGATGTGCAGGATTAGGCTGGGTGTGTGGGAATACAAAGGACCAAAAACGTTTGGAGTGAAGATTCAGTCATCTCCTTGGCTCCCCACTGGCGGCAAATTTAACCAGCGACATTCGGTGGCTAGGTTATGGTGGGCAGCGAGGATTTTCCTCTTTCTTGGCCATCCTGCCCTGGTCAGATTTGATTTGTGAGTGCCAGAACAATCTTCCTCATGCCTCCTGCTGTACCAGCACTGGCCATCACTCCCAGTGGTGCTGTTGCTACCAGAGAATTGCCGACCCTTGACTGGCTGGGCACAGTAGGAAATTGAGCCCACCCCACTCCCCATCCCCAGTGAAGCCAGGATCCCAGATGGCCTCCAGTGAGCTATCAAATTGAGATGAAATCCCTGCAGTCTCCTGGGAATGGCCACAGTGGAGTTGGTGCAGCTCTCCGGTCAGTGGGTGGGTCCATTGCCTTGACCATTGCATTCCAGCCCATGTTGCACATTTATCACCTTTCATCAGAAACCCCCAAATGTTACCTCTGCTCCTCTCTCTCTCTCTCTCTATCTCTCTCTACAGATGCTGCCAGACCTGCTGAGTTTCTCCAGCACTTTCTGTTTACCGACATGAAGCCCCAGAACATGGTCCGTGCCACAACTTGCTGAAGGGGCCTGATAGGCACAAACCCATACCTGTTGTGGGGCACTGTGCCATTGCTTTATGATAATACCATCCTGAGCAGGGCCAACTGCTTCTGCAAGATGGCCATTGGGAGAGAAGACCATAAAATGGTGCAGCAGAAGTAGGCCATTCAGCCCATTGAGTCTGTTCTGCCTCTGTTCAATGAGATGATGGCTGATCCGACAATCCTCAACTCGACTTTCCTGCCTTACCTCCTGGATTTTTCTTGATTAAAAATCTGTATTTTAGCCTTGTTAGCTTTTTGAGTATCCCTGGAATCTGACATCCAGAAGATAATGCCCAAAACACAATGATTTATTTGGTATTTTTAACATGCACCTATTTGTCTCTCCTATCACAGTACTCCCCACCACACTGGGGCGTAATCTCCAACCTCCTGGCTCAGAGGCAAGAGGCGCTATGCTGACTCTTGAGCCACAAGAACTCCTTGTGACATAGCACGAAGTTTCTGCAAGGGTTCACTTTATCAGGGCGTCACTGACATTGTCCATTCCCAATTGCCTTGGAGAAGATCATGGTGAACTTTGACCATCTTGTGAGGGACAGTGATCCAGGGGCTGTCTGAGTTTTTTGACTCAGCGACAATGAATTAATAAATAAAATAACATGCATTATTGCAGGAATCGAGGCATTGCGAGGTTTTCTCTGGACGGTAATTGCTTCTTATTATTTTAACAATATTAAAACAAGGAAGATCGTTTTATCTGAGGTGAGGAACAGGGAGAGATATCAGCTGAACACGTGGCTGCAGGGATGGTGCAGGAGGGAGGGTTTCAGGTACATGGATAATTGGGGGCTCATTCTGGGGAAGGTGGGACCTCTACAAATGGGACGGTCTTCACCAATATCCTGGGTGGGAAATTTGTTAGTCCTATTCAGATGGGTTTACACTAGCTCAGCAGGGGGAGTAGAGTGGTGCTGGAAAAGCACAGCAGTTCAGGCAGCATCCGAGGAGCAGTAAAATCGACGTTTCGGGCAAAAGCCCTTCATCAGGAATATAGCTTCAGCAGGGGGATGGGAACCTGCGGCGTAGTTCCAGTACACAGGAGGATGAGAGTAGGAAGGACATGAACAGGATTTCACAGTCGCAGTAATGTGCTGGCAGACAGCAAGCTGGTTTGAAGTGTGTCTACTTCAACACCAGGAGTATCCGAAATAAGGTAGGTGAGCTTGCAGCATGGATAGGTACCTGGGACTTCGATGTTGTGGCCATTTCGGAGACATGGACAGTGCAGGGTCAGGAATGGATGTTGCAGGTTCCAAGGTTTAGATCGTTCATTAAGATCAGGGAAGGTGATAAAAGAGGGGAGGTGTGCTTTGTTAGTCAAGGACAGTGTAACGATGGCTAGAAAGACTTTTGATGAGGATTTGTCTACTGTGGTGGTATGGACTGATGTCAGAAATCTCAGGAGAGGAGAGGTCACACTGCTGGGAGTTTTTTATAGGCCTCCACAAAGTTCCAGGGATGTGGAGGAGAGGATTGGCAAAACGATTCTGTGCAGGAGTGAAGGGAACAGCCTGGTCATTATGGGGGTCTTTACCTTCCCCAACATTGACTGGAAATGCTATAGCTCTTGTACGTTGAATGGATCAGTTTTTGTCCAATGTGTACAGGAGGGTTTCCTGACACAGTATGTCGAAGGGCCGACAAGAGGGGAGGCCACACTGGATCTGGTGCTTGGTAATGAACCAGACCAAGTGTTTGAATTAGTGGTAGGTGAGCACTTTGGAGAGAGTGACCATAATTTGGTTATGTTTAGTTTAGCGATGGAAAGGGATAGGTACATGCATAGTTATAGATGGGGAAGGGCAATTATAATGCAATTAGGCAAGACTTAGGAGGCATAGAATGGGATAGCAAAATGCAGGAGATGGGGACAATCGAAAGGTGGAGCTGGTTTAAAGAACAGATATTGCGTGTCCTTGATAGGTACGTCCCTGTCAGGCAGGGAGGAAGTAATAAGGTAACAGAACCGTGGTTTACTAAAGAAATTGTATCTCTTGTTTAGCGGAAAAGGGAGACTTATGTTATGTTGAGACAAGATGGTTCAGGTGAGGCAATGGAGAGTTACAGATTAGCTAGGAAGGATTTAAAGAGAGAGTTAAGAAGAGCAAGGAGGGGACATGAACAGTCTTTAGCAAATAGAATAAAGAAGAACCCTAAAGCTTTCTATAGATATGTGAGGAATAATAGGATGACTAGGGTAGGAATAGGGCGAGTCAAAGACAGAAGTGGGAAGTTGTGTGTGGACCCTGTGGAGATCGGAGAGGTGCTAAACAAATATTTCTCATCTGTTTTCACTCAGGAAAAGGAGAATATTGTAGAGGAGAAGACTGAGATACGGGCTGTTAGACTAGGAAAGATTGAGGTTAGGAAGGAGAAGGTATTATCAATTCTAGAGAGTGTGAAAGTAGATATGTCTCCTGGGCTGGATGGGATTTATCTGAGGATTCTCTGGAAAGCTAGGGAGGAGATGGTGGAGCCTTTGGCCTTCATCTTTGAGTCATTATTGTCTACAGGTTTAGTACCTGAGGACTGGAGGATTGCAAATGTTGTGCCCTTGTTCAAGAAGGGCAGTAGAGATGACCCAGATAATTATAGACCAGTGGGCTTTACATCTGTTGTAGGAAAAGTTTTGGAAAGGATTATAAGAGATAGGATTTATAATCAACTAGCAAGCAACAATTTGATTGGAGATAGTCAACATGGATTCGTCAAGGTCAGGTCGTGTCTCACAAACCTCATTGAGTTTTTGAGAAGGTGACCAAACATATAGATGAGGGTAGGGCAGTTGACGTGGTATGGACTTCAGTAAAGCCTTTGATAAGGTTCCACATGGTAGGCTGTTGGAAAAAATGCAGATGCATGGAATTGAGGGTGATTTAGCAGTTTGGATTAGAAACTGGCTTTATGTAAGAAGGCAGTGAGTGGTGGTTGATGGAAAATATACAGCCTGGAGTCCTGTTACTAGTGGTGTGCCACAAGAATCTGTTTTGGGACCACTGCTGTTTGTCATTTTTATGCAGGCATAGGTGGTTGGGTTAGTAAGTTTGCAAATGACACTAATGTCGGTGGAGTAGTGGACAGTGTGGAAGAATGTTGCAGGTTGCAGGGGGACTTGAATAAACTGCAGAATTGGGCAGAGAGGTGGCAAATGAAGTTCAATACAGATAAGTGTGAGGTGATGCACTTTGGGAAGAATAATAGGAAGGCAGAATACTGGATCAATGGAAAAATTCTTGATCGTGTGCCTGTGCAGAGGGATCTTGGTGCCCATGTACATAGATCTCTGAAAGTTACCACCCAGGTTGATAATGCTGTTATGAAGGCATACGGTGTGTTAGGTTTCTTAGGTAGAAGGATTGAGTTCTGGAGCTGCAACTGTACAAATGCTAGTGTGGCCTCATTTGGAATATTGTGTACAGTTCTGGTCACCCCATTACAGGAAGGATGTGGAAGCATTGGAAAAGGTGCAGAGGATATTTACCAGGATGTTGCCTGGTCTAGAGGGAAGCTCTTATGAGGAAAGGCTGAGGGACTTGGGTCTGTTCTCATTGGAGTGAAGAAGGCTAAGAAGGGATTTAGAACATAGAACATAGAAACGTACAGCACAGAACAGGCCCTTTGGCCCATGATGTTGCGCCGAGGTTTAATCCTAATGTAAAATATAATTACTTAACCTATGCACCCCTCAACTCACTGCTCTCCATGTGCCTGTCCAGCAGTCACTAATGACTCTGCTTCGACCACCACCGCTGGCAACGCATTCCATGCATTCACAACTCTCTGTGTAAAGAACCTACCTCTGACGTCTCCTCTATACCTTTCCTCTAATATGGTAAAACTAGGACCCCTCGTACCAGTCAATCCTGCCCTGGGGAAGAGTCTCTGGCTATTGAGTCTATCTATTCCTCTCATTATCTTGTATACCTCGATCAGGTCATAGATTTAATAGAAACATACAAGGTTATCAGAGGATTAGATAGGGTGGACAGTGAGAGTCCTTCTCCTAGGATGATAACATCAGCTTGTATGATTGGGCATAGCTGAAAATTGAGGGGTGATAGATTTAAGACAAATGTCAGAGGCAGGTGCCTCACCGTGCCAGGGACTCGGGTTCGATTCCAGCCTCAGGCGACTGACTGTGTGGAGTTTGCACATTCTCCCCGTGTCTGTGTGGGTTTCCTCCGGGTGCTCCGGTTTCCTCCCACAATCCAAAGATGTACAGGTCAGGTGAATTGGCCATAGTGTTTAGGGACGTATAGATTACGTACATTAGTCGGGGGAAGCGTAGAGTAATGGGGAATGGGTATGGTTGGGTTACTCTTGGAGGGTCGGTGTGGACCTGTTGGGCCAAATGGCCTATTTCTACATATGGATTGTATGTTCTATGATGAGACCCCAGAACACTGGATTGTGCAAATCTACACCTTCCCACCCTGACTTTGCACTCCCTCCCCGACCCTCATGATTGGCCTGGATCACATTTCGGAATGTAGTTGGATCTTTGGAATGTGTGAGAAACCCTGGTGATAAATCACAGGGACATATTGGGGGGGGGAGGGGGAGGGGCTGTTTGTCTCACAGCCACAGATCATCTGATTGGATAATGGCTCTCTGATCGACTTAGGAAGGCAGTGTTTTGGAAGGATAGCCGTGTGGCCAATGACTGGCTGGACCCTGGGTCAATAAATGTACCCCTGGTTGGTAAGGGTGGACTCCCCAGCCGTACTGTGTCTTTCTCAACCCCACTCTGTACCTGTTCCCTCACAATGCAGTCTCCTCCCCCACATTGCACTCCCCCACAACACTGTGTTTCCCCGAGCCATTCTCTACCCTCCCCCCAGCTTCTTCCTCTGTAAATTCCCTGCACCCACTGTGACATCAGGAACTTTCTTTTGTTGCCGTCCAATATTTTATCTTGTAGTAGAAAACAAGTAACTTATTCCCACACAAGGTCACATCTTGTCAACAGAAAGCCATCAGCTCTGAGCTGTTTGGTAAAGGCTTGACAGATTATTAATGGTCAGCCCACACTTTCTCAGCGTGGGTAACCAGCCTGATGGGCAATGAGTGCACCTTCTCACACTCATGTCAACGTTCTCACGCTGACATTGCTCAGTTGTACTTTGAGAGATCTTCGTGACTGAACCGGTCAGGTCCAGTAAACAGTTTTGGGCACCTCACATGGCCAGGGGACTTCAAACACCAGGCTGAGATTCAGGAGAAGTTCTCAGCCATAGATTCCCGATTCCATGGCATCTAGCCAACAGTAATAGGTTTAAGAGAACTGTAGATTCTTACTGAGGGAGAGAGGTTAAATGTCAAAGGGATCTGATTGCTTTTTCGTCATGTACCAGCTGTCATTAGCACTGACTTCCCTGAAGTACATTGACCCTGAACCTGCAGTTAGTCAAACATATAATTCTCACATTGATGCTTAAATTCCTTCTAAACTTGTGTACCCAGCCCACCCTGATTGCTATTACTGCTGGCATCTTGTGGATTATGCCACCTCTGCCCATACATTGTTCAGGGTTGTTTGATTGACTGCCACCAATTCTCCTTTGTGTATACTTTAGTCAGAGCCAGTCTAATAATCAGTTATGGAGGATATATCATTGTACAATTGGCACTAACTTTACTTATATTGTTTATTGCATTATATTGATACATACAACTGCATTACTAGTCAAGCATCATTACTAGGACTCTCAGGCGCTGTTCAAAATACATCTGCAAGGGCTCATGTGGAACTTTCTGTCTAAAACCAAAGATGGTGTGACAGCCCCAGGAGTGAATGTAACTTCACCAGTAACTCATACAGAACCGTTACCTTATAGATCATCTTGAATTGACCTATTTAGAGATGTTATTACACAGCTCTGGAGCAGATGGAGCAGGAACCCAGTTATCTTGGTCACCACGAGTTCAGCAGCATGCAGAGGTTAAAGAGCAATCAATTGTAGGCTTGTTCTAAATTGAGCTAAGTTACTTTCATCTCTGCTTCTTTGTCTCTTTTTGAGGAGATACCACGCTGGTTTGGTAATATAAGTTGAAAGGTGCTGGGACATTCTTGGCGGACCAGTTAGTCTACTCTTGTTCTCTATTTCCAAGTGATTAGGTACTGCCTGCTGTGCAGTCTGTCTAGTCATCAGATGTCCATGATCCCGGTTCAGAACATGACCCAATACCCTTGGGGATTGTGGTTTTAACCAATGACCATTTCTGCAATCTTCCAGCTCAGGGAAGAGCTGTGAGTGTCAAGAGGCTTCTGAGATCAAAACCTTGTGTGTTGGTATCTGTCTCTTGCAACAGGAAGTAGGACGTACATCAATCTCAAGGAAGGTTCAAGGATCTTATCAAAAGAGAATAGATTTTGAATATGAGAGAGATGTATAGGTTTGTTTCAAATGGACCACTTCATTTAAAGGAACTATCGTCTCCAGGAGATTTGCTTTGTTGCTAAGAGATCGGGAGGGTACACTTTCAGGCATTTTCTCAGACATTGGCTTTTCTTTTTCTCTTGGTGTTGTCATGGTTACCAAGCAAGGTGAATTATGTACAGAAATTCCATCTTTCATTTTGTTGGCGTATCTTCTTTCAAATCCAGCTGTTGCCATCTCCTTCCTCATTAACCTTTAGATTGGATCAAACAGCTCGGGATAGTTCCCGAGCAGGAAATGTAGAAGCATGTAGGGGTCATAAAACCCGAAATGGAACTGAGCATGCAAGTGATGGTGGAACAGCAGTGAGAGCGAGAATAATGGTGGGACTGATGGTAGGAATGTGAGTGCATGTAGGGTTCAGAGCAGATTGATGGTAGGAATAGGAATGGAGGTACGTGCGAGTGATGGTGGCAATGGGAATGGAGGTAGGATTGGGAGCGATGGTGGGAATGGGAATGGAGGTAGGATTAGGAGTGATGGTGGGAATGAGAATGGGGTAGGATTAGAAGTGATGATGGGAATGAAGGTAGGATTGGAAGTGATAGTAGGAATGAGAATGAAGGTAGGATTAGGAGTGACGATGGGAATGGGAATTGGGGTAGGATTAGAAGTGATGATGGGAATGGGAATTGAGATAGGATTAGGAGTGATGATGGGAATGGAAGCAAGGTTAGGAGTGATAGTAGGAATGAGAATAAGGTAGGATTAGGAGTGATGATGGGAATGGGAATTGGGGTAGGATTAGGAGTGATGATGGGAATGGAGGTATGATTAGGAGTGATGGTAGGAATGGGAATGGAGGTAGAATTGGAAGTGATGATGGGAATTGAGGTAGGATTGTAAGTAATGATGGGAATGGGAATGGAGATGGATTAGGAGTGATGGTGGGAATGGAGATGGGATTGGGAGTGAAGATGGGAATGGGAAGGGAGATAGGATTAGGAGTGATGGTGGGAATAGAGGTAGGATTAGGAGTGATGATGGGAATGGAGGTGGGATTGGGTGTGATGGGAATGGGAATGGAGGTAGGTTTAGGAGTGATGGAGGGAATGGGAATAGAAGTAGGATGGGGTGTGGTGTGATAGTGGGAATAGGAATATGTGTAGGATTGGAAGTGATAGTGGGAATAAGAATGTAGGTAGGAATGGGGGTGATGGTAACAATGGGAATGGGGGTAGGATTGGGAGTGATGTGGGGAATAGGAACTTAGGTAGAAGTGGGGGTGATGGTAAGAATGGGAATGGAGGTAGGATTTGGGAATGATGATAGAAATAGAAATATGGGTAGGATTGGGCATGAAGATGGGAATGGGAATCTGGGTAGTAGTGGGAGTGATGGTGGAATTGCATTGGCTATGCAAGTGATAGTGGAATTCCAATTGATTGGTGAGATGGGAATGATAGGACTGTGAATTACAGTCACAATGGAACTAAAAGTGGATTTGAAAGTTATGGGGCAGATGTTGCCTGGGTGGTGGAGGAGATGTCAGTAATGATGTAAATGGTTCAGAGGATAAGTTAACTTTCGTTTGGCAATAATGCAAATGATGGTGATGGGAAAAAAGATAATGAGAATGATGTTGATCATTGGAATGTTCAATGAGAATGTTCATGCGAGGAACGGAATTGCTGATGATGAGCATGTTATTTATGGGAATATTTGTGGTGTTGGGAATGTTGAAGATGGGAATGTTGGAGATGACAATGTTGAGTAGGGACTGTTAATACTGGGAATGTTTTCAACTGGAACATTGGTGATAATAGAAATATTGATAATGAGAATGTTGATGGGACAGTGTTGGTGATGTTGGCAATGTGAGTGATGATCATGTTGATGATGGGAATATCAATGTTGATTAAATCCTGATGATGAATAGGAGTATTGGTGATGCTGGCCTTACATTTCAGAGGAGCAATTTGGGATTCAGTGCAAGAACAGAATTCAGCTTAGAAAAAGTGACTCCAAAACTGATGACCTTACAGAAACCTAATGTTATGAGAGATTTAGACAGGGTTAGTGATTGTTGTCTTTTCCCTAGGATAGGGGATTCCAAGACTAGGGGGCACATTTTTAAGGTGATAGGAGAGAGATTTAAAAAAGTCACGGGGGCAGTTTTTTTTTTACAGAGTGTGGTTTGCGTTTGGAATGAACCTCCTGAGGAAATGATGGATTTAGGCACAATTCCAACATTTAAAAGACATTTTAACAAGTACATGAATAGGAAAGGTTTGGATGAGTTTAGACGCAAGTGGGATTACGTTTGGCATGGACTGGTTGATTGTTTCTGTGATGTCTGACCCTATGAATCAAGTGGATGGTCGCTCGGTCTCTGAATGATTGCATCAGCCTTTCACTTCTTGGGTGTCTTATTCTGACAGAGGGTCACACTGAAACATTAACCACACCGGATGTTGTGCTAATGGGATAAAAAGGATTTATTCATTCCAATCATTTGTTTTTCTTTAATAAAGTGACATGTTGATTAAACAAGCACTTTTACGAAAATCTGGAAAAGTCTCTGCAAATGTACTGAAAATATTTAACAGCCTCAAGACACATCGTGGAAATTAGTTCATAATTAATTAATGATAAAAGGATAAATTCTTTAAGTACCAAGCCAGGCTGCCTTGGTATTATTCTGGCCCGTCTATGCTATGCTCGGTATAATTTTCTTTTTTGTAGTTCAAATCACTTCTTTGTTGCTTCAGATGCTTTCTTGGAATCCTGCACCCCTATTTGGGCTTTGGACTCATAGGTGACTGGGATGGTGATCTCAGAGGACTGCAGGGCTGGTTTCTTCATTGGTGTTTCCACTGTTAGTATGCCACTGGGTGACAATGTTGAAGTAACTACAGCTGGGTCCGTATCTGGTGGCAAGCTGTGAGAAAGGGAGAGGGAAATGAGATTTCACAGGCAAAACAACAGCTGCATTACCCGAAACTCCAATCAACAAGAGGAACTCTATTTGAAGCTGTGATTTGGAGGAGCCGGTGTTGGACTGGGGTGGACAAAGTTAAAAATCACACAACACCGGGTTATCGTCCAACAGGTTTATTTGGAAGCACTAGCTTTCGGAGTGCTGCTCCTTCATCAGGTGGTTGTGGAGTATAACTTTTATTAAAGCATGGTATAATAAGTCATACTTATCTGCAATCCAGCCACTTGTTTACATTTTAGGTTGGCTGTGATTCCAAAATTTTTTTAATGTTAAAGTTGCTAACGATGACACCAACTTACTCAGAGCAATTTAGCTTGGCCACAGTTCAGGATTAGGACATCATGTTAAATTCACACTGCAGTAAATCCCACTGGATATGAGCTGTTCACTTGAACGCAGAGCAGCAACTAGACAGCCTGATTTCCAGCAGGGTCCCTCAAGGTGAAATCCCAGTTGGATTGCTGATTTCCTTCCTCTTGGCCCTCTTGATTCCTTGGTGAGGCTTGTGCTCCTATTCTGTGAGCCTTCCTGATCCCGGGTTTAGGACCTGGTTATAAGTCTCAAACGTGGCACACACAGCACAGTGTGCAGCGAATAGGCTGGGTGCAGTTTTGGAAGTTTCTGACCACTCACGAAAGCACAGAGGACATATTCCTGGTATGGAATATTGCTCAAAAGGAGTGCCACTTCTCGGTTTTCTCTCATTTCCAAATAACAACATGAATGACAGCAACATCAGGGAGAGCTGGGATCAGTAGCACTAATCTCTCTACTCGAATCTCTAATCTGCAGCTCATGAAGTCAGACCTGGGATAAATTCCAGGGAATTGGATATCCACTTAATACACACTTGCTGGGCTATATGGAGAATCATTGAATCCCTACAATGTGGAAACAGGCCATTTGGCCCAACAAGTCCACACCGACCCTCCAAAGAGTAACCCACCCAGATCCATTCCCTTTCCCTGTTACCCTACATTTACCCCTGATGAATGCACCAAACCTACACAGCCCTGAACACTCTGGGCAATTTAGCATGGTCGATTCACCTAACCTGACATCTTTTGGATTGTGGGAGGAAACCAGAGCACCCAGAGGAAACCTATGCAGACACGGGGAGAATATGTAAACTCCACACAGTTGCCTAAGGGTGGAATCGAACCTGGGTCCCTGGCACTGTGAGGCAACAGTGCTAACCACTGAGCCACCGTGCTGGAAAGAGGAACCAATTGAAAACTCTGCACACACATAATGGACTGAATTGTCTTCTGTGTCAATTCAGATCCTTGATTCTACAATGCAACTCAAGATGCAAGAATGAGAGCATTTTGTTAAACTGCAAAACAAAGTCTGAAAGAATTTACTCACAGATATTTCCGAGTAAAGCACCTTGAAATGAAGCCGTGTTCATCCTGTCGCTCTTCGTGCTTTCCTTCAGAACAGAATAATTGAAGATTTCAATAAAGGCTGTTAAATTATAAATTGTGGCCATATTTTCACCAAGTAGGAGAAACGACCACAATTCACAGTTAAACAGGAGATGCTTTTTGATGGCATTTTTATGTAAATCAGTTACATAACTGAGCAACTTGTTCCTTAACAAGCCACTGAAAATCAGATGTCTCTCACGGAACAATGCAACCAACCAATTTAAAAATTATCCATCACTTCTTGAAATGGCAATAAAATATTTCAACTTCTGGGAACATGTGGCCTCATTTATTTTTTAGACGTCAGATTCCATAGCAATGGTTTGGTTGGCTTTGTATTCCGGGAGTTGTTGCAGACGTGTTTTAGGTGTGGTGTTTGTCACATTAGGGTATAAGCAGTGTGGGCACCTAGTATAACTATTTTTCTGTTGTTTTGTTTGCACAGTTGACCGCAGTGTTGAGTCCAGCTACTGAGGCTCCACCCCAGGAATACATATTCCCAACATGAGCTCACTGGTGCCCTGCTGTGACAAATAGGAGGGTTTTTGTTACAGTGTCTGCAACTGTAATTAAGGTACAGTCTGCTCTTGTATCTGTTAGGATGAGATATTCCAAGCACAGTTTAGGGTGGGGATGTTTCCTTCCCAGCTGTGAGCAGGGTAGAGACATTCCATTTACCTCTAACTCCACCTCATTGTCTCCAAAGAGGCTAATAACATTTAAAAGCTTTTTTACATAAAATGATTTCTGTATTCACTTTAAACTGATTCAAATGTCTGAGAATGCACAATAAAACTATTTAGACCGCCCACCAATTAAAATTTACCTCCTTTAAAACAAGCTTCTAAAAAAAGTACAATATCTATTTGCATACCAATTTTCACATTGTCTCAAATTACAGTCAACAAATTACTTTGGTAGTGTTGCGGCCGTTGTAGGAAATACAGCATTCAATTTGCACACAGGGAATTCCTTCAAACAGCAGTATGGTAATAAGCTGGTGAGCTGGTTGATTCACGTTGTTTGAAGGATAAATATTGGCCAGGTGCCTCTGCTCTACTTTGAAGTCGGGTCATGGGATCTTTTAATGTCCATCTGAGTGTGGGTGCCAGGGTGAAGCTCAATCCAATACCTCATTGGCGAGACGACAGCAGGAACAGGGCTGCACTCCCTCAGTATGTGGTTTGCTGGTGGGGAATATTTAAACGGGCATCAGGGCGTTGTGTGAGATGGTGTGTTTGTTTGCAGGCTAGGAGAGCAGGGAGGTTTCCCTCACCCAAAGCTGCTGATTGCGACACATAGCGCTGGGAAGGGAAAGGGCACGTTGAAAGATGCATCCCTTGCCCTTGTAGCCAAACCCATATCTGCCCATCCCCCCACTACTCCGCCATCACTCACCACGATCTTGGCCCTTCCTTTCTGCGAGGCCATGGGTGGGTGGAATACCCATTGTAGTCACTCCTTGCTGATTCTGATTGATTGTCAGAACCTCTACCCATGCAATTCTTGATCCTAGCCGGAGGTTCAACTGACTTGTTGTGTTCTTGTCTGTTCTTCATATGAGCAACCCAAGTAGGTCCATTCCCTACTCTACCATCAGAACCAATGTTTCTCTGCTGGACGGTTATCCATGGAACTGACAGTCCCTCCGCCTCACTCTCTCACAGTGCATTCCAGGTCACAAGAACATCCGAAGTAAGAGCAGGAGCAGAGACACATTGATCCTGCTCTGCCCTTCAGTGTAATTATAGCTGATCTTTGGCTTCAACTCCACTTCCCCACCTGCTCCCCAGAGATACAATGAGAGCTTTAAGAATATTCACAACCGCCTGGGTTGGAGAATTCCATACCTTCACAATCCTCTGAGGGAAGGTATTTCTTAACAGCTCAGGATTATCTATAGGCCTGCAACCATAGCTCCGTGTCTGAGTCTCCCCAGCCTGGGAAGCAACCAGACTATCGACCCTGGCTTTTAAAATCCCATACGTTTTGACATTATCACTTCCCTTTCTTTTACATTTCTGAGAATAGGTAGCCAATTTACTCAGGCTCCCATCACAGGAGAATGGTTTCGCAGAGTCACAGAGATGTTATAACGTCATAAGGCTTCATGTCTGCACTGGGTCTCTGGGCATTTTAATGCTGTCTCAATCTCCTGCCTTTTCCACATTGCCCAGCACATTGCCCTTATTTAAATCCTCATTCTGTTAAATGCCTCAATTGAATCTGCCTCCATCATACTTCAACAAAGTGCATGCCTGGCCCTAAATACACTCTTTCACTTTCACAAAATAAGTTAAAACAGTTCTCTAATCATTTATGAATGGGTATTGGTTTTTCCCTACTCGCTCTGTCCAGACCCATCACGATTTTGAAGACTTCAATCAATACAGGGACCAATCTACTGGACTGTGGATTGACTCAACTGCAAGTAATAAGCTTTGATAGATTTCACAGAAAAAATTGTACATGGTACTCCAGGTATGGTCTTACCCAGGACCTGTACAATTGTAGCAAAACTCTTTGCTCCTGTAATCCAAACCCTTCACAACAAAGGCCAACTCACACCCTCCTAATTGCTTGTTGTACCGACACTTACTTAGTTCATGTTTTCCTTATATCTGTGGCACCACGTCCCTATGAATATCAACAGGTGCAAATTGGTCAAAGTCAATAACCTGACAAAAAAACAACAAAAGAACAGTGGAGATCAGAAACAAAAACAGAATTTGCTGGAAAAGCTCAGCAGGTCTGGCAGCATCCCTTCTGAGGGAGGATCACAGGATCCGAAACGTTAACTGATTTTTCTCCAAAGATGCTGCACAGGCCTGCCGAATTTCCCCAGCGATTTCAGTTTTTGTATGTGAATAACCTGACACTTGTCCCCATTATATCCCAACTTGTTACCCGTTCATTTACTCTGTCTGTATCTCAATGCAGCCTCATTGTTGCCTTCCACTTATATTCCTGCTCAATTTTGTATTGCCAGCAAATTAGGATACATTAATCTCAGCCTCTTCATCGAGTAGCCAATTTAGATTGTAAATAGCTAAGGCTCCAGCAATGAATAATATTCCACAAGTCTAGATTAGAGTGGTATTGGAAAAGCACAGAAAGTCAGGCAGCATCCGAAGAGCAGGAAAATCGATGTTTCAGTCCATGAGTCCTAGCTTGACAGCTTGAAAATGTCTCATTTATGTCTGATGTGGAGGAGCCGGTGTTGGACTGGGGTGGACCAAGTTAAAAATCACACAACACCAGGTTGTAGTCCAACAGGTTTATTTGGAAGCACTAGCTTTCAGAGTGCTCCTCCTTCATCAGGTGGAGTATAGGATCATAAGATACAGAATTTATAACATATGATTACAGCTGAAATGATATACAGTATTGAACAAACCTGGATTATGAAGTCTTTCACCTTTTACAATGGGTTGCAGGTTTCAGTTCACTAATATGTAAATCCTAAAAGTCACCTTCTCGAGATTACTTAAGGTTTCATAGCAAAAGGTGACGGCTCAGCTCAGACAATGCATTAAAGGTGTGAAGTCAGAGTCTGTCTGTATCCAAACCTTGAGGGAGACTGGTTCTATTTCCAAAGTGGAATTGACTAAATATTACATAGATTGACTGCCTGCAGATTGTGCTTTTTTTGAGCAAAATAGAATGTATCTGCAAATGTAATTCTGCAAATACAAATGCATCCCATAGACTTATTTGTGTGCATGCATAAGAGAGAGAGAGAGTTTGAGTGCATGCATGTGAGTGTGTAGGGGCGGGTGCACGTGAGAGTATGTGTGTGCGTGCTTGGTAGAGTGTGTGTGGGGGTATGATGGAGTATAAGCCTGTGAGAGGGTGTGTGTGTGTGGGTGTGAGTGTGGGGTTGTATGTGTGTGTACGTATGTGAGAGAGTGTATGTATGAGAGAGGCTCTGTGTGAATGTGTATGTAAGATTGTGTGGGTATGTGTGCTTGTGTGCTTGTGTGAGAGAGTGTATAGTGCAGTGGGGTCACCTGTAGTGTGACATGAACCCAAAGTCCCGGTTGAAGCCATCTTCATGGCTATCAGCCTCTGCTCGGCCACTTTGCATTGTTGCCTATTCCGAAGTCCGCCTTGGAGGACAGTCACCTGAAGATCTGAGGCCGAATGCCCCGGACTGCTGAAGTGTTCCCCAACTGGGAGGGAACATCCCTTTCTGTTGGTTGTTGTGCAGTGTGCATTCATCCATTGTCTGCTTGGTCTCGCCAATGTACAATGATCAACAGACAGAGTTGATCTCTGACCTGAGATGTCAGCTTTTATTATAAAATCTCGAGAAGGTGACTTAAAAGATTTACATCATAATGAACCAAAACCTGCACTCCATTCTAAAAGATGAAACAATCCAGCTTTGTTCAACATATCATTTCAGCTGTAATCTTTTGCTATAAATTCTGTGTCTTATGATCCTATACTCCACAACCACCTGATGAAGGAGCAGCGCTCTGAAAGCTAGTGCTTCCAAATAAACCTATAATAACCTGGTGTTGTGCAAATTTCAGTTTCATTTATCTCTGTTTCCTGTCTGTTAAGCAATCCTTTGTCCTTGTTAATAGCCCCACAAATCCAATTAGAGACAGAAGCTCTGTTTCCAACGCTGACTTTCCACTTTTGCACTGGAGATTCCTGCTCGGGGGCCTTTTGTTACAAACCTGTCCAAGGAAACCTCCAATCCAGCAGTGCAAAAGGTCTTTGTTCAATACATGGCACCTTTTGCAGCACTTAGTGCCTTGTACTGAAGGTACAATGGTCAGCAGGCACTTTGAAATCTACTGTGACAGATAAGCATGTACTTGTAGGGGCAGCACTGCAAGTGGTTAAGGCGGTGCAGGGCGTTGGGGGCGGGGGCATGAAAAAGTCCCAAGTGGGTGAGGGGCAGTGTTTCAGATTTAAGTAGGGAGAGTGTCAGGTGGATGAGAAGTCATGTGGAGGGTGGTGATGCTGGTGGGGTTGGGACTGTGGTCAGTGTGCCAGGTGGGTAAGGGGAAAGAGATCCAGATGGGTGAGGGGAAAAGAGTCCCAGCTAGGTGAGGAGGTGGTGTGCCAGCTGGGTAAAGAGGGAGAGTTCCAGATGGGTGAGGGGTTATTGTGTCAGGTGAGTGAGTGGGAGAAAGTCCCAGGTTGGTTAGAGTCAGGTGGGTATAGCACCAGGGGAGGATGAAATGGGTAAAATGCCAAAGATGTGAGCTGAAAAAGGAGCCGGGTAGAGAGGGTTCCAGGGTGGTAAATAATGAGTACTTAAGGGAGATTGGGATTTCAGTTCAGGTTGGGGCCGGGGCTGGGAAACAGATTGGGAGATTGTGTTGAGTCAGGTTGGGAGGGAAGGTGTTGACTTGAAACTTTGGGAGTAGGTGGAGGAGCGCTTGTGTTGGGAAGGGGCATTTGGATCTGGTCTCTCTAGGTGTGTTGTGGCACTAGGTATGGGCGGCATCTGGGTAAAAACAATGACTGCAGATGCTGGAAACCAGAGTTTAGATTAGAGTGATGCTGGAAAAGCACAGCAGTTCAGGCAGCATCCGAGGAGCAGGAAAATCGACGCTTCAGGCAAAAGCCCTTCATTAGGAATACAGGGGTGACATCTGGTCACACCAGAAGGTGTGTCATGCCGTTGGGTCTGATGTGAGTGTCAGAGTTGTGTTAGGGAGCCTTGTTGGATCAGTTTATTTTAGACTAGATTAGATTACTTACAGTGTGGAAACAGGCCCTTCGGCCCAACAAGCCCACACCGACCCTCCAAAGAGCAACCCACCCAGACCCAATCCCCTACATTTACCCCTTCACCTAACACTATGGGCAATTTAGCATGGCCAATTCACCTGACCTGCACATCTTTGGACTGTGGGAGGAAACCGGAGCACCCGGAGGAAACCCACGCAGACACGGGGAGAACGTGCAAACTCCACACAGACAGTCACCTGAGGCGGAAATTGAACCCCGGTCTCTGGCGCTGTGAGGCAGCAGTGCTAACCACTGTGCTGCCCGTGAAGTTGGTGATAGGGTGGGTGTTGGGTCAGGAACTGAAGAGAGAATGTTGGGTTCTGGTGGGTATCATCAGGAAGTTCAGTTTAGTATTACCCAGAACACGTTTTACTCCTCTAACCTTGCAGCCAACAGAGTTGGAACCCTTTGAATTCTCAAAGTTAAGGGGCTTTTTCAGAATTGTCTTGATACAGGGAATTTGGCAATATAATTCCAAGTTCCAGTGCAATTCCCTTGGAGTCGGCTGCTTCAGGAATTCTGCATTGTTCTGAATTCCAACTCCCATTTCTACTTCAGAAAGGACAATCTGACCATTGGAATATCTTTCGCTCCCAACTCCGTAAGCCCTTCACCTATGTATTAGCACCATATGCATGGCACCTCATTGAATACTCACATCCCAGTACACCACATCTACTGATTCCCCATTACCAGTTAGATGCGCAAAATATCCAATTAATTGTCAAACATGCTTTCCCTTGTGTAAAACTATGTTTACTTTGTGTCTGAGCAATGATTTTTCCAAGTGCATTGTTAAATCTTCCTTAATAACAGATTCCAGCACTTTCAAAAGTCAGGCAGACTGGTCTATTGTCCCCGGTTTTTTCCCTTTCGGAAAGGGAACAAGGTACAAGCAATAAACGCTGGCTCAGCCAGTGATGGGACAGGAGAATCGACATTTCGGGCATAAGCCCTTCGCCCGAACATCGATTCTCCTGCTCCCTGGATGCTGCCTGACCTGCTGCGCTTTTCCAGCAACACATTTTCAGCTCTGATCTCCAGCATCTGCAGCCCTCACTTTCTCCTCAGCCAGTGATGGCCTACATCCCATGAGTCAATTAAAAAAGTCTATTTCCATGAGTGTTTCTTTCCTGGAACTTGTCAGACTGACTCCCGAGGCAATGTGAGCGATGCCCTGCTGAACCAGGCGTGGCAGACATCGAAAGGATGTGAAAGGTTGAAGATCAACTTGCTTGGCATCGTGAGCGCACCTTCCTCGGCCATCAAGCGACTCCTCCATCTCTCAATTCATTGTCACCAGTCCTCCTTCCCCAGCTCCCCTCCTGTAAAACCTTTACGTTCACCCGAAAGTGCGGTCAACAGATTTGGACAAAAGACAGACGAGCAGAGGAGACCATTTGGCCCATCGAGCCTGCTCTGCCATTCAATACAATCACAATCCACAGTCCCACCCACTCCCCTCATCCCGGGATTCCCTGAGAGAAGCCTGGAATCAATTGAACCCTCTGGGTACACAGAACCAAAGATTCACAAGGAGGAGGGAGACAGTGAAGACTACAGCTGCTGGAGATCGGAGTTGAGTGTGTTTAGATTAGATTAGATTACAGTGTGGAAACAGGCCCTTCGGCCCAACAAGTCCACACCGACCCGCCGAAGCGAAACCCACCCATACCCCTACATTTACCCCTTCACCTAACACTACGGACAATTTAGCATGGCCAATTCACCTGACCCTGCACATATTTAGACTGTGGGAGGAAACCGGAGCACCCGGAGGAAACCCACGCAGACAGGGGGAGAATGTGCAAACTCCACACAGTCAGTCGCCTGAGGCGGGAATTGAACCCGGGTCTCTGGCGCTGTGAGGCAGCAGTGCTAACCACTGGGCCATCGTGCCGTGTGCCGTGTGTCGCTGGAAAAGCGCAGAAAGTAATTTCTCCCCAACTCTGGTTAATCAGGTTTGCTGATGGCCTGGACCCTATTCCTTTCGCATCTCTGACGATCCCTAGAGCAAGCAGGCTGAACAATATACAATTTTTTAAAAAAAAAATTAAATCTGGGCATTACACTTCCTTCAGTCTAACAGGGAAAGGACAGAGGGGAGTGTTCAAAACTCTTGGGAACTGAGCCACTGAAGTACCAAGACCACAAATGAAGATTCGGAGATGCCGGTGTTGGACTGGGATGGACAAAGTTAAAAATCACACAGCACCAGGTTATAGTCCAACAGGTTTAATTGGAAACTAGTGTGCTTCCAAATAAACCTGTTGGACTATAACCTGGTGCTGTGTGATTTGTAATTTTTGACAAATGAAGAGGTTTGGAGGGGACTCACCAGTGACTTCCACGTAGCCATCCTTGGTCTTGACGGTGATTTCTTCAGGGGCGAAGTGGTTCACATCCAGGCTGAACTTCCACTTGTCGGAGGTGACCTTGATCTCGGACACCCCAGTGCTCTGCTGCCGGCTCAGGCTGCTGCCCTGGCCGCTGGGAGCCACCGCCGCTGGTTCCCCGCTCGGGGCCGGAGCTGAGGTCAGCGCTGCGGTCACAGGCGGCCGAATGTAACCCGGCCACATGCCGTGCCAGTCACTGAGTGACCAGTCGGGCGGGAAGGCTGGCATCCCGAAGAACTGGTCAAAGATCCGGCCGGGGTAGTGCCAGTCCCGGAACGGCTCCCAGCTGGGGCTCCGCATGAAGCTGAAGGGGATGCGGCGCTCGGACATCAGGGCAGCGAGGGCTGGGGAGTGGGGGGGGACAGAGAGAGAGAGAGAGAGAGGCAAAGCCGGGCTAATGCTGGGCCAAAGTGTGGCCGAGCCCAGCACGGCGCTGCCTTTATATCCTGGGCTATATTTAAATCAGATTCCAGCCAAGTCTGATTCTAGGGGCTGGCCTCATTGGTGTGGAATGCGGTCTCTCCAGCATTCCCGAATGGCCTCTCCAATTGTCTGGATCAGAGTTTGGAAAGTGAGCTGGTTGTTGTTCGCAATATTTCCCATGCCCCCCCCCCCCCACCCCCTGGCTGCCCACACAGGCTCGGACAACTGCCACTGACTCAACCGCAGAGGGCCAGCACACAGATATAAGGATGGGCCAAACGGCCTGTGCTGGGAATACCTCTGATTGGGAAGTTAGTGTTTGTGCTTCACCTCTCTCTCTCTGGGAGAAGGTGAGGAGTCGGGAGTGTGATGCTGGAAAAGCACAGCAGGTCAGGCAGCCGGGGTTTATGCCTGAAACATCGATTTTCCTGCTCCTGGGATGCTGCCTGACCTGCTGTGTTTTTCCAGCACCACACTCTGGACTGCAGGAAAATCTGGTCCATTCCCAAACCGTGCTGCACATGGACTGCAGCGCCCAATGTTGGCTTCTCCAGGGTATTAAAGAAAACGAATTAAAAGAAAACTTATTTCCTGCAGGAAAAAATGCGCCGTGCACTAAAATATACATATTACACATCCAACTCATACTGCACACGTAACACATTCTCTACCTCACAGAACAGAGAATCCCTAGTATGGGTGCAAGCCATTCGGCCCATCGAGTCCACACCGACCGTCCAATCAGCATCCCGCACCCAGAGCCATCCGCTACCCTATCACTGTAACCCTGCATTTCCCATGGCTCAGCCACTAACCCACCCACACATCTTTGAACACTGTGGGCAACTTAAATCCACCTAGACTGCACAGGTTTGGACTGTGTGAGGAAATGGGAGCATCCGAAGGAAACCCACGCAGACTCCCACACAGAATGCGCAAATTCTCCAGCCACTCAAAGCTGGAATTGAACCCGGCTCCACTGCCGCCCATATGACTCCCACTGCACGTGTGAAACTCATACCGCGTATGTATTTTGCATTGCACATGCACTTTGCATAATGTCACACTACACAACCATCTTACACGGTATACCGACCTTGCAGTGCTCATACATCTTGCTTCGTGCATGCGTGGCCCACCCTGTTTCTGGTCAGTGAAATGGAGTGCCTGTTCCCTATGTAAAAATGGCTGCCTTGATCAATCTGCACCCATGATGTCATGCCAACATTGCATTCAGTTTTAGACTAGATACAAGATCTGGGGAAACACAGCAGTAGTTATAAATCGGTCTGTAACTTGCTTTGCAACTCAGCGCGTCTGATGACTGGTCAGTGCCTGGTCTCTATACAGGAGCAGTGTAACCCAGAGGCGATTTAATCTGAAGCGCTGATTGCAAAGTAATTGACAGACTGATTATAATTGTTGTTGTGGTTTCCCAGATCTCACAACAAGTTGAAAAGTTAATGTTAGAAATTGTTGTGGTCTTGTTCTCTGACTGGAATGAATTTTAGTGCAACAGCCCCGCTCAGTTTTTTCACTATTCATCAGATGCAGCTCTTTTCCGTCTGCTATTCGTGGTCTGCAATGCTCCACCTAGTGATGACTTTGGCAAAATAATGCAGTCTTTTGTCAAAACCACTGTTTATAAATGGCAAGACATTTACACCTCCAATTTATACCTGCAATCATTTACACGCCCAGCTTCCGATCCGGTCTCCAAATCCCATCCTTTAGTCTTGTACCCTCATTACGTTGGACATGTCATCACGTCTGCCATCTACCTTATTACAAACCCTTGTGTCATTTCCCCACTTCCATTAGGGCTGTCTCTCTATCTGATTAACTATTGGTCACCTGTAACACTTTCAGTCTGGTTAGAGAGCAGCAACTCCAATGTAACATAAGAGTTAATAGAATGATCACGCTGCTGTTCAGTATCCATCCCCTCAGGCTAACAGGGGTTGGAGCTCTGTAGATGTATCTGTCTCAGATTCTGCTGAAACTCACACCCCAGGCAGGCCGGGCTCTCTGTGCAGTCTGCAGCACCATCCTACAAACCCACATGGAGAGAGTACACCTGAATTATGGTTACACATCTATTCAGAAAGAAGATCCAGTCCGAATGATGGGAATGAGATGCCAATGCAGTTGGAAAATTCACCTCCACGATCTGAGTCTGGAATGGTATTTTTCATGGAATGAAGGGACGCTACCCATCCCTCAACTGAATGGTTTGCCTCTTCATTTCAGGGGGCGTTAAAGTTTGATTTGATTTGGTTTATTTATTGTTACGTGCATTTTGTTACAGAATACAGTGAAAAGTATTGCACAGTGTTGCCACTCTCCGGCGCCATCTTCAAACACTGAAAAATAAACCCGAACTGAGAATATAAAGGCAGAAGAATGAAGAACACCCTTGCTGAGTGTTCCTTCATGGGTCATGGTGACCAGGCATGAGTCCCCTTCATTGTTTTGCTGCCATTGGGACACAAATTGCCACTCTTCAGCACTATCTTGCCTCCATTGACGCCCTTGCCACGATGAGTCCTCACTGGACCGCACCAATGCAGATGCCACTGATGCTGCCAGGTACTGTACTGGCGCAAACCCAACTCTGTCACCACCGTGTGGCTGCGTCAGGCCTACCTCGCCAATGCAGCTGCTGCTGATGCCATCACTCGGCTTAAACCCGCCACCGCCTCCTGAATCTGTACTGGATGCAGACGCTGCCTGGAACCCAAACTCACCTCCGGCACCACCACCACGAGTCCGCACTGCTGGGCCCACTTGCTGCTGCTCACGATGCCATTGCTGCAACTGAGCTCTTCAGCAAGTGGTATAGACAATAACATAGAGGAAAAAAAAGACAGAAAAAGAGAGTGCAACAAAGAGAGGAAACGAAAAGGAATGCAGATGCAGCGGACGAGCCCCTGGATGAGGTGCACTACTCCACCTGCATCTTCCCAGAAGACACATTGATGTGGGTCCGGAGTCACATGGAGGCCAGACCCAGTAAGGCTGACAGATTTCCTTCCCTAAAGAACGTTAGTGAACCAGATGGGTTTTTACAACAATCAGGATAGTTCCGCTGTCATTGTCACAGAGACTAGATGATACGTGCTGCTTTCAACAATGGAAATCGAATTCCAGCTGCAATGAAGACATTTGAATTCAAGTCCAAAGAGCATTAATTAACCAAGGTCTAAAGATTATTAGTGCAATGGAATTGCAATACTCTGGAATGTTGTGTGGGTGAATTTTGCATTTTTCCCAGTCTATGATTCCTCTGAGAGACTTCCTATTACTTGATTAGAAATTCATTTATTTGCTTATGTATAAATAATAATGTGTGGTAGCCTAGCCACTGAGACAGGCTTGTTGGTATGTGTACATATTTGTTCCCAGCCCAGATAAGTAAAGTGAGGGTGGTTAGCAACAGGAAAGGCATCCACCAAATCCCGACGGTCCTTATGAAGGATGATCCGACTTTCTGGAAAGCCCATGTGCGATGACGGTAGTTGAGAGCAGAAGGAAGCCTGTGTAGCCAGAATTAAGGATTTAGTGTGGGTAAGATTTCCTCTCCTGGTGCAACACTCCTGAGGAAGGAATTAATATAGATATTTAAGGGAAAGAAAGGTTAATGTAGAAATGGTTCTAATTCTCCAAAACTAGAAACATACATTTAGATGTTAACATTTACATCCAGTCATGAAATCAGGAGATATGACCTTGGCCAGGTGACAATATGGAACCCAGAGTAACTACCCTGACCATGGTAGATCTGATTGAAACCAAGGGATATTGAATTAGGAGAGCAACGCTGAGCTTCTGTAGAAAAAGAGGGTGTCACAAGGTCAATTTATTGAATACTAAGATTACTCTAAAGCCAGGCTACATCTGGTACAGTAACCAGAGTCAAGTAGAGCCATCACTGCGGACAGTGGAGAGGCTCCTTCACCTGGACTGTCTCAAAAGTAAACAATAAATAAGGCAGTCATGAGGACTTCACAAAAGTGAATTGAAGTGGGTGGAGATAGGATCGGTAACAGAAGTGATAGGTGTGGTTGTGCCAGGCTATGAATGGTGTGGACTCTGGAGAGACAAGTAGGTGAATCAGGTGAGACACTTTGTAATGTCCATCTCAGTGTCAGGATCTTCTCTCAGCAGCTTATGTACTTTAAGAGAAAAGGAGAAAGTGAGGACTGCAGGTTCTGGAGATCAGAACCGAGAGTGTGGCGCTGGAAAAGCACAGCAGGTCAGGCAGCATCCAAGGAGCAGGATAATCGATTGTTCGGGCATCAGCCCATTCCTGTTGGAGGGCTGATGCCCAAAACATCGATTCTCCTTCTCCTCGGATGCTGCCTGACCAGCTGTGCTTTTCCAGTGCCATACTTTTTGGATCTTATCGACTTTACTGAAGTACTATGACAGAAGTCTCGCTGGGGAGCAGTGGGTTCTCAATTGATGTTCATTATTGCTTGTGAAATGTTATGTTAATACACCAAGTCATCACGGGAGGTGATCTTACCAAGTTCACCATACCAGCTAGCCATTGGGAAACCTCAACTTGAAAGTTAGTGGGTTCTTGGTGGTTCAATTTGCCGCTGGCTCTCATTTTGCATATGGGGAAACCAATACAAACACCTTCTGGCCATTGGCCCCACATCCATAGACATTGGCATCCAATGTGTGTCAGCCTAAAGAACCCTCATGCTACATCTTTGATCCATTCACAGGACACTTCAGTGCTATCGCTCAGGCTGCTCCGGTTACTCTCATTGTAAAGCTGTGGTAAGGACATTGTGTGCTCAGAGACACACACCCCAGCTCAGGGGCAGTGTCTCCAGACTTTGTGATCAGTGTCAACCCACTCACCCTGCTTGGATCTGCTGTCCGTGCACAGACTCATGTGCATATGTGACCAGCTCGAACAGGCATCGGGGGCCAAGGTAAACCGAGGCAAGAGTGAGGCCATGCTCTTCGGGAACTGGGCCGACCAATCCTCTATCCCCTTCACCGTCAGGACTGACCACTTGAAGGTGCTGGGTATTTGGTTTGGGGGGGCTGGGGCATGTGCCAAATCTTGGGAGGAGCGTATCAGCAAAGTTGGGCAGATGGAAGCTACGGTCGCTCTCCATCGTGGGAAAATACCTGGTCATCAGGTGTGAGGCACTGTCATTGCTATTATACGTGGCACAGGTATGGCCTATTCCCAGAACCTGTGCCGTTGCAGTCACCCGGTCCATCTTCCAATTTATATGGAGACCAAAGATGGACTGGGTCCAAAGGGCCTCGATGTATAAAGATCTGGGCAACGGGGGAAAAAATACACCCAATGCCACCCTCACCCTGATGGCCAACTTTGTGTGTGGCTGCATCAAGCTGTGCATGGATACCCGGTACGCAAACACCAGGTGTCATTACGTACTGAGGTTCTACCTGTCCCTGGTGTTGCGAAGGATGGGCCTGGCCTCGCTGCCGCGGAACGCTCCGAGTAGTTGGACCGTTCCATATCACCTGTCCTTCGTGGAGAAGTTTATGAAGGAAAACACCTTTGACCACAAGTCCATCAGGAAGTGGTCAGCACGTAGTGTCCTTGAGACCCTTTGGGAAAAGGAGAGGGTGGATCCTATTGAGCGGTTCCCTGAGCAGACTGTCATAGCCATTTGGCAGAATGCCTCATCGCCAGAACTTTCCAACAAGCACCAAGACATGGCTTGGCTGGTGGTGAGAAGGGCTCTGCCTGTGAGATCCTTTATGCACGCCCGGACTCTCAGCCCTCGAAGCGGCTGCGGGGGGGGAACGAGACTGTCACACACCTCCTTCTGGAATGTGCCTATGCAGAAGAAGTCTGGAGAGGAATGCAGTGGTGTTTGTCGAGGTTCGTCCCGAGCAGCGCCGTGACGCGGGACTCCGTGCTCTACGGCCTGTTCCCCGGGACGCACACCGAGACGAACATCAACTGTGCCTGGAGGATCATCAACTCGGTGAAGGACGCTCTCTGTGTGGTCCGAAACCTGTTGATCTTCCAGCTGAAGGAGTTGACCCCGACTGAGTGTTGCAGACTGGCACATTCCAAGGTCCAGGACTACGTGTTGGGGGACGCGCTGAAGCTTGGGGCAGCTGCCGCCAAGGCGCGGTGGGGAAAGATCACCGTGTAACATCTGCCTGCCTAAGAACAGGGGGCCCACCCAGTCATTTGGGCTTCGCTGACGCCTCAGCTAAATATATGGATATATGATTGATAAATGTACAGACCTGTATATATGAATGATAAATTCTGAGCTCTGTATGCAAATGTTTACCTATGTATGGCATGACCAACTATACAGACCATCAAATTATTTTATGAATAAAGTATATTTTTGAAATAAAAAAAATTCACTCACTCACCCTGACTTTGTCTGGATGCTCGCAGCACCCCTGCCCTGGCATTACCTTACCTTGGCTTTTTATGCATTGACGCCTCAGTCTGGGATACCAGGCTCATATTACGACTGTCTTGCTGTGCCAGTTAATGCAGACACAAAGCTATGGAGCTGGCTACAGGCCTCTATACAGCCAAAGGGGATCCTAACACAGTGAGTCAAGGGCAGCCACAAATTCCAGCCCAGAGGCCTTATTTGGGGCAGTTTGAGTCAGGATCCTCTCCTCGTGGATCTGAATGACCGGCAGCATACTGTCTGTCTGTCTCTTTCTGTCCTATTGCAGGATAATTACCTCCTGGAATGAGAGAGGCAGGTACTATTAAAGGTGCAAGTGGTTGGCACAGCTGGCAGTGAGGTTTCCCAAGTGTGGGAATAGACCCAACAGAGGGCATGAAGATGATAGGGCATTAGGACTGAGGGTGAGTCAAGAAGATGTTGCAGACACCAGTCAGAACGGGGGCCGAGCTATATCTTCCAGGGAACCTTATTGATCAGTTTGAAAAGGACCTCAAAGTGGGACACAGAAGATCCTGTCTCTCTTGAAAAGTGACAGTTGGACCAAGGGAAATATCCTTAAAGCGAAACCAGCTTTAAAGAAAGGTGACTTTCTCCCTAGTGAAATATTTGAAAGAAATTGATGACATTTCAGGGATCAGGGCTCCTCACTCTTTGCCATCTGAATCTGAACTGAATGGCTGACAATAAATTTATTTCATTAACAGGAAACTGAAGGAACTGTGAGCAGTCAACTCATTCTCCCCTTCTAGTGGGGCCTCTTGATCCACAAGGACGTTTGTCCCCTCTGCTTTGCAAACCTATAATCTTCTGCAGTGCTGTGTGTACATGCTAGGATTAAGGGAGGGTGTAGTTTAGGTTGGCATAGTGTCTTAGTTAATTGCCTGTTGTTCCACTTGTTTAAATAATAAGTTTATCCTTATTATTTTCGCATTTTAAGTTATTTTCGCATTTATTGAAGCAACTTGATGAAGCTCTTTTGTTCTAGATAACAATAATAAAGAAAAGCATGAACTGTTTTGATGACAGTGAAGGAACGGCGATATGTTTCCAACTCAGGATGGTGAGTGGCTTGGAGGGGAACATGCAAGGCGTGGTGTACAATGTATCTGCTGCCCCGGTCCTTCTAGATGGAGGTGGTTGCAGGTTTGGAAGGTGCAGACTTAGGAGTCTTGATGAATTTCTGCAGTACGTTTGTAGATGGTGGTTGAGGGACCTCTTCCCCTCGCTGCTTCAGTTATATTGGTTTTCTGTATGCCCTGTTCAAGTTATTTCATGACAGCATCATTGCTTGAATTTATTTCTGAGAGGATTGTCTTATAAGCAGCTCCTTGTTGTGTGTGCTGATGTTTCAACAGTTTATGCAGGTCTACTATCTTGTCCAGCAATGCTTTGAGCTCAAGCTGATATTTCCACAGCTGCTTGTGCTGAGCTTGATCTGTTTAAACCTGTCATTCACTCCATATCTTCCTGCAAAATAGTAACCTCTTCACTGGGTTGATGACGCTGAGCTTTTTAGTTTATTCTGTTTCCTCTCTTTCTCTTTCAGCTCTTTACTTATCTTTGTGAGCTGAGCAAAGGTAACTCCTACAGATTTTATTGTCTCAGAGACGGTATTCTCATTTTTCAATTTATCCTGAGTGAGTTATTCAGCCTTTTCCTTTTAATTTTTATTTTTTTCTTTCCACAGCAAAAGCTGAAATTTTAGCTCCTCTATTTCAGAAGGAAGATGCTGTATTTGTTATGCTTTCATGTTCAGTTCTCAAGTGCTTCTTGAGTAGCCTGCTTCAGTGTCTGTTGTGTCACTGATTGTGTGCTTGTCACTAGTGCAATGTCACAGCTCGCTGATAGGAACATTGGCACAACAGGCGGTCATTTAGCTTGTTGACCTTATCCTGCCATTCTAGATCATGGATGATCACCATCTCAATGCCATCTTCCTACACTATTTCTGTCTATTAGTCTCCAGTAACCCATTGATTTCTGTCTTGAACCTGCTCAATCACTGATTTTCCACAAGTGAAGAATTTCTCCTCATCTAGGCTTTCGCCCTCTCTTGAATCTGGTCGCTCTCAATGCCTTAGCCTGGCCTCATGTGTAGTGAGTTAGCTCAGTCTGGGTACCTCAGCTTGAGCCTCAGTGTAAACTATGATAGTGTCCCCATCAGACACTACCTCATGGTTGTGCCCACAATGTGATTATAGCGCTGGTCACTATTCTCCACACTGGGCCCTAAGATCTGCAAAAGAGCCCTGTGTAAAATTGAGTCTGCACGAATCCTCCAAAGAGCCCCCCCACCCTATCTCTGCATTTCCCATGGCCAATCCACTTAACCTACACATTCCTGAACACTATGGACAACAGGAGGTCCTGGGCCTCCTTCACCGCCGCTCCCTCACCACCAGACGCCTGGAGGAAGAACGCCTCATCTTCCGCCTCGGAACACCTCAACCCCAGGGCATCAATGTGGACTTCAACAGCTTCCTCATTTCCCCTTCCCCCACCTCATCCTAGTTTCAAACTTCCAGCTCTGCACTGTCCCCTTGACTTGTCCGGACTTGTCTGACCTGCCTAGCTCCTTTTCCACCTATCCACTCCACCCTCTCCTCCCTGACCTATCACCTTCATCCCCTCCCCCACTCACCTATAGTAACTCTATGCCACTTTCTCCCCACCCCCACCCTCCTCTAGCTTATCTCTCCACGCTTCAGGCTCTCTGCCTTTATTCCTGATTAAGTGCTTTTGCCCGAAACGTCAATTTTGCTGCTCGTCGGATGCTGCCTGAATTGCTGTGCTCTTCCAGCACCACTGATCCAGAATCTGGTTTCCAGCATCTGCAGTCATTGTTTTTACCACCTAACCTGCCTATCTTAGGACTGTGGGTCGAAACCAGAGCATCTGGAGGAAACCCATGTGCAGACAGTAATCCAAAGGTGGAATTGAACCAGTGTCCCTGGCGCTGTAAGGCAGCAGTGCTAACCACTGAGCCAATGCACCCCCTTTTATTGTGCATTCCCATTAGCCTCCTATAGCCATCATCTGAGCTGTCAGCAACAAAATACATGTCTGTACTCTGAATGTTCCAGTGACATGATTTCTTTGTTGTTGCTGTCTTTCTACACTCCCTGGTCAGGAGCTGATGTTTAGGTATTTGAAAGGAGAAAGAAGAAGGATAAGGGACAGCAAAGCAAGGAAAGAAAACAAATAATGTAGGTTTGCACCAGAGCTGCAGCTCCCATAAATCAGAGCTGATTGTGAGATAGTGGAAATTGCAAAAGAGGTTTAAAGGGGAGCAGCCCTTCCTGAGTGCCTCAATGAAGACAAAGATGATCTGTTTGAGAATATGGAGGTGTGCCTGTCCCCGAGATGGGTGATGATGCCTGAGTTCTCTTCCTGCAAGAGAGAAGGGATTGTGGCTGTGCTGCCGAATGCCTATGTGTTGTGGCTGTTAAGTAGCTGGCAATATGTCCATGCTGTGAGATAAGGGTTGCTGCTGTACTGAGTCTGTGAGTGTGAGACGGAGCTGGGAATGTAAGGTATGAGCTCTGCATTTGCTGAGAGGTGGGCAATGAAGGTGTGATGCAGAGACTGGTGGGCTTTTGAGTTTAAAAATATAAAAACTGACCTTGGCCACTAGTGTGAGGTCATTAAAAATGTTGTAGCACGGTATACAGGTCTTCAGGGATGGGACTGCTGGTGTTAACCACTGTGTGTATACACGTTCTCCCACTGCTTTCTGAGTGTTGGGCTGAAGGGTTTCCTGTGGACAGTGAGCATCTCACCATCTCTGCATCTCCTCAACTAAAGCCTCCAGTGCAGCAGCAGAGGGCTCAGAGTCTGCCATCTCCTGTGTCGTGCCTCCCAGTGTTGAGTATTTTCCAGGTCTGAATTACTTCTGAGATGAATTCCAGAATCAGTTCCAGCTACAGTGCACCTTCCTTTTAAGAGCTCAAACTAGTGGCCTCTTGTGTGTCTGGGCCTTTCGCTGAGTCATGCAGTTATTCAGCAGTGCCGTTAGCGTGCGGCAGGCTGGGACATGTTTATTGATCGGCAACTTGGAGTTAGCAGACTGTGTGCTTGCCAGGCGATGGTGTGTGTTAATCTAGCATTTAAGCTTCCTGACAACCGACAAAATTCCAGGCTACACTCTTGAAAAGGAAACGCACTTTTTGGGACGCCAGTGGTTATCAGTATGTTTCCACCGTCTTGCCATATTGACTGTCATTGGTATCTGACTGGGACACAGGATCCCAGCTTGGGGAATGCTCACCAAGGCTCCTCATCTGATCAGTAGTGAAATCTCCTGGGCATACCCATATTCCTGGGCTGGGGGAGGGGGGAGCGAGTGAGGTGGAACTACCAGTGTTCACTTACTGTGCAGCAGCTGTGAGAGGCACAGTGGCTCAGTGGTCAGCACTACTGCCTCACAGTGCCAAAGACCTGGGTTCAATTCCACCCTTGGGTTACTGTGCTGAGTTTGCACATTCTCCCCGAATCTGCATGGGTTTGCTCCGGTCTCCTCCTACAGTCTAAAGATCTGCAGGTTGGGTGCATTGACCATGGGAAATTGCCCAGGAATGTGCAGATAAGCTTTGGTAAGAGCAGGATTATGGGGATAGGTGGGGTGCTGTTTGGAAGGTCAGTGTAGACTAGATGGTTTGAATGGCTTCTTTCCACACCTTGGGATTGCATGAGGTGTACTGCAGGAACTCGCCTCTTTTCACTGCACGTTCTGAAGCCACAGCCATTACCAGCTGGGATGACAGGGGCAGATACAGGGGAATATCTGCAAGCTCCACTTCGAGTCTCTCACCAGCCTGACTCGGGAATATATTGCTGTGTCAAAATCCTGGAACAGCACCATGGGAGTCCTGTTCAAGGGAGTAGCTCACCTTTCAAATGCTCGTGACACCCACATTGTCAAAAACGAATGTTTCAAAACACTGCAAGATCGCGCTCACATGTCCTGCTCTGCCTGCTCTCTCCATGGGCCCCGGATCCAGGGAGGCCCATGAGTGTAGCTCTGTGGCACATCTGCAAGAGCTTCAGCTGGAAGGCAAGCTGCCTGAGAGAATCGATGTCATCCCACAGCACAGCCACTCGGTAAATCCCGAATTGCTTAAAAACACCGGGCGAAATGGAGATTCCTCATCAAAGCATAATTGGGAAGATGTATGCCATTGTTAAGGATTTGAAAATGAGTGCTTGGAGTTTGTTCCAGCGTGCAGCTCAATTGAGTGCTGGAGTCTAACTGTTCAGAATCACTCAGTATTGCCATCATGCAGTAGTTTAGATCCATGCACCACAGTACGTCTGCTGCTTCAGACTGACTGGTGCCTCTGTGAATTACAGAGCTATGATGCTTGCTGTTGGCTTATTTTCGGCTGTGCAGGCTTTACAAAGTGAGTCAAAACCTTCAACAGCAGACTAAGTGCATGAGTAATGGGCCTTTTTAGTCCTTTTCTGTCTAGTAGAGAACCAAGTCAAAATGTGCTTATGTGCATTTTAACAGGAAGGGCACATTAAGGTAAATAAAAGTTGCATAAAGCAGCAAAGAGGGTGGAATATAAAAGGTAAACCATTACCCTTCAGGGCCATCTTGCAGCTGTTTCACCCTCATTGATTTTTTTCAGATAAAGAATTGCCCAGTTCCCCTTGTTTCACTGACGTTTTGAGATGTGCAGCCATTCTGCAGGTTAAATGTATCTAAAGTATTTTCGACAAGTACTTGACGTTATGGGAATAGAAAATACTGGAAATACTCAGCAGGTCTGGCAGCATATGTGGAGAGGGAAACAAGAGTTAATATTACATGTCATGATGACCCATCCAAAAGGAAACTGTTGCTCTCCTCCCACCCTCTCAGGGAGATGGAAAAAAAATCTCCACGCTGCTATTTCAGAACAGAGCAGAGACCAACTCCCTGGCTTCCTTGTCTTTATTTTTCCGTCAACCCCCACCACTTTTCTCTTTCACAGACATACACAAAAACAGAAATTGCTGAAAAAACTCAGCAGGCCTGGTAGCACCTGTGGAGAGAAATCAACTGTGATTTCTTTCGGTCTTTTTTCATCATGAGATATGGATATCACTGGCAAGGCTGACAATTGGTGCCCAGCCACAGTTGGACTTGGACTGAGTGGTTCAGCCGACCATTTCAGAGGGCAGTGGAGAGTCAGCCATATTACTGGGGTCAGAGGTCACAGGTAGGGCAGATGAGGTGAAAATGGAAGACTTCCTTCCCTAATAAATATGAGGGAACCAGATGGCTTTTTATAGCAATTGATGATGGTTTTGCATATACTAATACAGCAACTAGCTTTCAATTCCAAGATTTATTAACTAATATCTGATTTTACCAATTGCTCATGGTGGGACCTGCTCACAGGTTTGGATGAATACCTCACACTGTGTTACTAATGGAGTTATTGAGAGCTAAGTGTTTATATCGAACATAGAATTGTAGCAGATGCTTCACAGGCAAGGAGAGGAACAGATGATGATTTTTAGTTTCCGTGAGGTGAATGTCAGTTTGGACTAAGAGGTGGGACCTGAGCAAGCTCACAAAGATAGGGAGACACGGGAATCACCTGCCATTTGTTTTTCTCTGGTCATACTAGATTTCCATGAATCCTCCCAGTGTCCAGACAGTTCCCTCAAATTCGTTCAAATCTCCCGGTTTTCAGCTTGTTCCCCTTCGGATAACCTTTAAACAGAGTCAATGAGAACGAGGCAAAATATTAAGGTGACAGAAACATAAACTGAGAAGGTATGGGAGGGCTAGGGGAGAAGCCTTAGAGGGTACCCTAGGAGTGATCAACAGCTGATTTCAGGGAGACATCACTTGGTCCATTAGCAGCTACAATCTCAGTGACACAAGAGGTACAGCTCCAGGGAAAACCAGTCAAAGACAGTACAGTTTGGAGTGGGACACATGGGGAACTCAATACCGCCAGGCACTGGTACCGTGTATCCCAGATTTCACTTTTGAAAAATCTGATGACCTGGGGGGGATAAAAAATGAACAAAGTTGAGAGATTCAAGGACCAGTTAAATAGACAACTTAATGACTCTTGTGAATTGTCGGTCAATCCTGCTACTCAGTAATAAACATAGAATGGTAGACAGAATCACAAAATCCCAACAGTGTGGAAGTAGGCCATTTGGCCCATCGGGTGCACACCAACCCTCTGAAGAAACAGTTGGAAGCACAGTTATTGCAAAGGCTATGTGTCCTAACAACATTCCAGTAATCTGGAAAACCATAGCAGCTTAGATGACATGGGTGAGTACGCAGGGGCTGGGTGATGGATGGGCTGTATGCAGAAGCCAAGGGCAAACTCTTCTGAATAAGTTGGAATCTATGGAGTGTGGAAACGAGAAGGTCACTGAGGGAGAAGTGAGAGCAGGTGAGCCCTCCACGCAGTAGAGTATCGACTGTAGTGAGGCAGTGTTGGCAGAGACGGTAGAAATGGGCATTATTGCAAAAGTGAAAGAGCACAGACCTTGGTTGGGGGTTGCGGGGGGTGGTGAGGAAAAAAATGTTCAGCTTCCGATTAAATTGCACCCCAAACTCCTGCATTGCTGATGTTGAGGTAGTCGGACCGAGAGGCAGACAGCTCCTTGTTGGGTGAAACAAACAATGACCATCCATTGGGTCATCAAGCACGGTGGCTCAGTGGTTAGCACTGCTGCCTCACAACACCAGGGACCTGGGTTCAGTTCTCACCTTGGGTGATTGTCTGTGTGGAGTTTGTACATTCTCCCCGTGTCTGTGTGGGTTTCTTCTGATTTTTCTCCCACAAGTCCTAAGATGTGCAGGTTAGGTGAATTGACCATGCTAAATTGCCTGCCGTGCCTGGGAATGTGCAATTTAGGTGGATTAGCCATGAGAAATGCAGGATAGGAGTGGGTCTGGATAGGGCACTATTCAGAGAGTCAGTGTGGACTCAGTAGGCTGAGCGGCCTGCTTTCACACCGTAGGGATTCCATTGTTTCTTCATTTTTGAGACCAGGGAGGGTTTGACACAACTAAGCCTTGGATATCAACTAAAACAGTTAGAAAATTCCGAAATAAACTGAGGATGTTGGGAATGGGGTTCAAAACGGAGATTAATTCACTCTCGTTGAAGCACCGATGTGGGCACTGTGTAACTTTCCCCAAGGCTGAAATGTAAATAGTTCTCTCAGTTGGAGTCTATTGCAATAAAGGTTAGGCTGAGCATGTCTGCCACAAGCTTATTCCGTGTATCTGACTTGTATGCTTCATGTGGATGGTAAGTCAATGTGTGGGAAGGGACATCCTTCTCAGTACTAATTATGTTTGGTTTGTGTCCCTCAGCAATTTAATCAAAGGGATAATTATTCTAAATTGGTTGCAGCTTTTGTTTTGTGAGTGGCCAGAACAAACTGCTTGTAGGATCTAACTGGAGCCTCTCACCTCAAGAGCCGAGACAATAAAAGCCTTTGTGGAAAACAATTTCAACGTTCAATTCTCACAAACTCTTTTACAGCTGATTGACTCACTGGGTCATGTCAAAGGGCATACAGAGTCACAATTGTGGATTGTAATCACGAGAAGAAAAGACAATGCAGGAGGTATCAGCTTTTGTTCAGTGCTGGACCTTCTATCTCTTGATAAGATGGTTGTGGGTTTATCGAGCATTTGAGAGATTTGAAGTCAAAGCAAAGGACAGTATTGTGAATACCAGAAATCGGGAACAAAAGGCAAAAATGATAAAGATATTCAGCAGGTCAGGCAATATTTGTGGACAGAGAAACAGGGTCGAAGTTCAAGCTGATGACCTTTCACCAGAATATTACTTATGTTAAAAATCACACAACACCAGGTTACAGTTCAACAGGTTTAGTTAAAAGCTAGTGCCTTCAATTAAACCTGTTGTGTGATTTTTAGCTTTGTACACCCCAGTCCAATACCGGCATCTCCAAATCATGACTACTTATGTTGTTCGCCCAGCAACAGTTGAGCATTAGCAGAACTTGCTGTATTTCTACTGAATGAGGCAGGATTTTGTAGATGGCAGTGGAGAATGCACGCCCGCTAATATCAGCTGCCCCCTGCTGTTTGACATTCCTGGAGAGGTTAATCAAGAGACTATTAATCAAGAGACCCAAGGAATGGTCTGAGGACTTGGGTTTGAATCCTGCTATGGTAGATGGTCGAATTTGAAATCAATAAATATCTGGAATTAAGAGTCTAATGGTAACCACGAGTCCATTGTTGATTGCTAGAAACCCTGGTCTGGTTCACTAACATCCTTTAGGGAAGGAAACTGGCATCCATATGACTCCAGACTCATGGCAATGTGCTTGACATGGAACTGCCCTATGGGCAAAAAATGCTGGCCCAGCCAGTGATGCCCTCATCTCATGAATTGGTGAGCAGATATTGCTCAAGACAAGACTCCCTCTGTCTGGGCCAGAGATTACACTTCAGAGAGATGACAGGCAATCAGGTGGTTGGTGGCTCTGTGCCCACAACACTACCAGCTACAAATGGTGGCCACTTGGTGTTTTTTATTCATTCATGAGGTGTGTTTCTCTGGCTAGCCAGTATTTATTGTCCGTCCCTAGCTGCCCTTGAGTGAACTGCCTGCTTGAACTACTGCAGTCCACCTGCTGGGGGTTGACCTACAATGCCCTCAGGGAGGGAATTCCAGGATTTTGACCCAGCAACAGTGAAGGAACAGCGATATATTTCCACGTCAGGATGGTGAGGGGCTTGGAGGTGAACTTGGTGGTGCACATCCCATGTATCTGCTGCCCTTGTCTTTCCAGATGGAAGTGGTCATGGATTTAGAAGGTACAGCCTGAGGGTCTTTAGTGAATTTCTACAGTGCATCTTGTAGATGGTACACACGGCTGCTACTGAAAGCTGGTGGTGGAGGGTGTGGATGTTTGTGGATGTGGTGCCAATCAAGCGGACTGCTTTGTCCTGGATGGTATCAAGCTTCTTGAGTGTTGTTGGAGCTGCACCCATCCAGGCAAGTAGGGAGTATTCCATCACCCTCCTGACTTGTGCTTTGTAGATGGTGGATAGGCTTTGAGGAGTCAGGAGGTGAGTTACTTGCCATAGTATTCCTAGTCTCTGATCTGATCTTGGAGCCACTGTGTTTATGTGGTTAGTCCAGTTGGGTTTCTGGTCAATGGTAACTCCCAGGATGTTGATCTTGGGGTGTTCAGTGATGATGCTCAAATTGGCAGGATCCCACATTGGTCTGTGTTAGGGCCTCAATTATTCATGTTATCTGTTAATGACTGGGATAACACCATAGAAAGTCATGAATCAACATTTACTGATGACACAAAGTTAGGCTGCATTATAGATAGTGTAAACAATGGCTTAAATTACAGGGCTGTTAATGGACCAAGTGAATGGGCAATACCATGAACGGAGTTCAATGTAAATAGTGAAGTTATCCATTATGGACTGAAAAAAGGAAGCAACCCCACTGCCCCAAGGCCGAACACTTTAACTCCCCCTCCCACTCCGTCAAGGACAATGCAGGTCCTGGGTCTCCTCTATTGGCAAACCCTTACCACCCACGCCTGGAGGAAGAACACCTTATATTCCACCTTGGGACCCTGCAACCACACGGGATCAATGTGGATTTCACCTGTTTCCCCATTTCCCCTTGGCCCCACTTTATCCCAGATCCAACCTTCCAAATTGGCACCGCCCTCATGACCTCACCATCTTCCTTCTCATCTCTCCGCTGCACCCTCCCCTCCAAACTATCACCATTACCCCCACCTCCGTCTACCTATTGCAGTCTCAGATACCTTCCCCCCAGCCCCAACCCCCCCACACCCCCCCCCCCCCCCCCCCACACCCCCCCCCTCCCATTTATATCTCCACCCCCTCGGCTCAAAAGCCTCATTCCTGATGATGGGCTCTTGCCCGAAACGTTGATTCTCCTGCTCCTCGGATGCTGCCTGACCTGCTGCACTTTTCCAGCACCACATTCTCAACTCTGATCTCCAGCATCTGCAGTCCTTTCTAGAAGGCATGAGATTAAATACAGTGGATATCCAAAAAAAACGTGGGAGTTCAGTTACATTGATCATATATCTCAGTAGTAGGCTCGCCAATTTTAAGGCCATTTAAATGGTCATTGGATAGGCATATGGACGAGAATGCAATATTGTAGGTTAGATGGGCTTCAGATTGGTTTCACAGGTCAGCACAACATCGAGGGCTGAAGGGCCTGTACTGCGCTGTAATGTTCTGTGTTCTATCTTTAAAATGTCATGGACAAGTGCAGAAAATGATCAAGATTGCTGTCTTTTATATCGAGAGGACTGGAGTAGAAGGATGTCGAAGTTATGCTGCAGTTCTACAAAACCCTGGTTAGACCCCACTTGGAGAACTGAGAGTGGATCTGGGCACCTCGCCCTCAGGAAGGATACATTAGCCATACAGGGAGCACAAGAATGATATCTGAATTTCAGGGGTTAAATTAAGGGGAGAGGTAATACAAATTATGCCTGTTTTCTGTAAAATTTAGATTAAGGGGTGATCTGATAGAAGTCTTCAACAAGAAAAGCCAGGGTAGATAAAGATAAACTATTTCCACTGGTTGGGGATTCTGGAACTAGGGGCATAATCTGAGAATTAGGGCCACACCGTTCAGGAGAGATGTTGGGAAGGACTTCCACATGTGGTCGACGTTTGGAACTCTCTTCCACAAATGTTAGCAGACCCTGGATCAGTTGTTAATTTTAAACCTGAGATGGATTTTTTTTGTTAAACAAAAGTAATAAGGGATATAGGCCAAAGGCAGGTGAATGGAGTTAGGCCGCAGATCAGCAAGGATCTCATTGAATGGTGGTACAGGCTTGAGGGGCTGAATGGCCTACTCCTGTTTAAATGTTTCTACGTTCCTATGTAAGGGATGATGGGTAGATTCTCTCTTGTTGGAGTTGGTCATTGCCTGGCACTAGTGTGGTACAAATATTCCTTGTCACCTCCCTGCCCAAACCTGGTTACTGCCCAAGTTTCACTGCATTTGGACATGCAGTCTGCAGGAACTCAACAGGGAATCCATGAAGAAGAGGAGCCGTGAGAGGTCACCCATAGGCCGAAGGTGTCAGCTGCTCCCTGCTGGAAGGGCCCTAGCGAAGACCTCAGGGTTTGGGGGTCCCCATGTTTGAAAGGCTGGGGCTGAGGGTTAAAGAGCATTTTCTCTGAGTAGATCCTCACTGGTATGGCACCAGACCAAACAGCTGCCAAGCCTCTGGCTGGCACAGACGGCCTGCTGCCAGATGGGGAGGTGGGGGTTGGGGGGGCAAGATGAAGTACTTCAGCAGCAGGCACTTTGATGTGTTTATCACCCTCCTGTAAAATGGGGAGACAGGCCAGGGGAAAGGGGTATACATTGAGCAGTACTTTGTGAGACTCTCCTTCACTGTTAAACTCTCAGTGGCTGACAGCTGCGGTGTTACATGCTCTCTCAGATCACTGCATTTACGTAATGACAATGCTGTTGCCTCAGTGTTCAGGCCTACATTCATCCCTCAACCAAAACTGTTAAAATTGGAGGAGAAAGTGAGGAGTGCAGATGCTGGAGATCAGAGCTGAAAATGTGTTGCTGGAAAAGCGCAGCAGGTCAGGCAGCATCCAAGGAGCAGGAGAATCGACGTTTCGGGCATAAGCCCTTCTTCAGGAATCTGGTCTCATTGTCTGCTTGTGGGATCTTGCCGTGCACACGTTGGCATCTGTCTTTTCCTGTGTTGCAATAGTGATTGCACTTCCGTCTCTGTGAAGTAATAGTATTCATGGGCAACATGGTGGCACAGTAGGTAGCACTGCTGCCTCACAGCGCCAGAGACCTGGGTTCAATTCCTGCCTCAGGCAACTGTCTGTGTGGAGTTTGCACATTCTCCCCGTGTCTGCGTGGGTTTCCTCTGGTTTCCTCCCAGAGTTAGGTGTAGCTTAGGTGAATTGGCCGTAGTGTTAGGTGTAGGGGAATGGGTCTGGATGGATTGTGCTTTGATGGGTCAGTGTGGACTAGTTGGGCCGAAGGGCGTGTTTCCACACTGTAAGTAATGTAATATTATATCCTGAGATTATAAATATATCAATGCAAGCGCTTTCTTTTATGTTCTTTCACACCATGCTTTGAAAGTTCTCAGTTCTGATCTGTTGAAGAAACGAGTATGTAGATCAATGGGATTGTGATGCACTGAGTCACTCGTGAATTATGAAGCCCTTCTCCCTAATGGTATAGACGCTGCCTTCAATTCCTGTCATGTAACTTAATGCCAGTCTGCAACACTCCTGCTCTGATATGGTAATATCTTTGTAGTACGAACCACACAGTCAGAGAAACCACATTTGGATTTGTCACAATCTTAAAAATATATAATTTCAAACTGAAAGTCAACATGGTGACACCTTAAGAGATCACTAGAACATTCTGAAATGTTTTAAGCAAGGTTGCTGACAGCAGTATTTTCCTTATTTATATTGAATAATGGCAAATTTCTCAGTCGAGAGGCATCTCAACAAGTCTCTCCTATTCCTTTGGTTTCACGTGGAACTCATCTCATTTTACTTCATCTCAGCCAACCAACATATTTCTCAGTTCCTTTCCTTTCTTGTGTTTACCTAGCTTTCCCTTAATTGCATGAATGCTAACTCCCTGTAATAGAAAGTTCCATGTTCTAAGCAGCTCCAAGTAGAACCTTTCCTCCTGATCTTGTGACTGGGTTTATTCCTGGTGAGATTTTACGTATAAGCACCTCTCAGAGGTCCCCTCAGCTAGAAAATCATAGAGTCATAGAGCTGTACAGCACAGAAACAGACCCTTCGGTCCAACTCGTCCATGCTGATCAGATATCCTAGTCCCATTTGCTAGCATTTGGCCCTTTCCCTTCTAAACGCTCTTATTCACATACCCATCCAGATGCCTTTTAAATGCTATAATTGTACCAGCCTCCACCACTTCCTCTGGCAGCTCATTCCATACACGTACCACCCTCTGTGTGAAAAAGTTGCCCCTTAGGTCCCTTTTATATCTTTCCCCTCTCACCATAAACCAATGGCCTATAGTTTTGGATGTCCCTACCCTCATGATTTTATAAACCTCTGTAAGGTCACCCCTCAGCCTCTGACGCTCCAGGGAAAACAGCCCCAGCCTGTTCAGCCTCTCCCTGTAGCTCAAATCCTCCAACCCTGGCAACATCTTTTAAATCTTTTCTGAACACTTTGAAGTTTCACAACATCTTTCGTATAGCAGGCAGACCAGAATTGAATGCAATATTCCAAAAGTGGTTGAACTAATTTCCTGTACATAACCTCCCAACTCTGAGGGATGAGCAATAAATGCTGGCCTTGCAGCCCTCATCCTGTGAAAGTAATATATTTTAAAAAACTGTAAATATTTTTTTCCCTTGTGGGAGAGATGGAACAAGAGGGCACCATTTAAAATGTTTATATTTATGATGGAGAATAGAAGGAATGATTTTCTCTCAAAGAGTGTGAGTCTATGGGATTCTTTTACCAGACAGCAGTGGAGGCTGGTTCATAGAGTCATATATATGTACAGTACGGAAACAGACCCTTCGGCCCAACTCGTCCACGCTAACCCGATATCCTAAATCAATCTTGTCCCATTTGCCAGCATTTGGCCCATATCTCTCTAAACCCTTCCTATTTGCATATCCATTCAGATGCCTTTTAAATACTGTAATTGTACCAGCCTCCACCTCTTCCTCTGGCAGCTCATTCCAGACAGGCAGCACCCTCTGTGTGAAAACGTTGTCCTTTAGGCCCCTTTTAAATGCTTCCCCTTTCACCTCAAACCTATGCCTTCTAGGTTTGGACACCCCAACCCTGGGGAAAAGACATTATCTATTCGCCCTATCCATGTCCCTCATGATTTCATTGAATAGTATTTTGACTAACGAGGGAGTCAAAGGGTAATGGGGATAGATGGAAAAGTGGAGCTGTGATTTTACGAAATGACAAAGCAGATTCAAGGGACCATATGGCCTACTCTTGTTCCTAATTTGTATGTTCCTATGTGTGTGAATATGAGTGTAACTGTGTGTATATAAATGTGAGTATGGCGTTGGTACAATGTGTGACTATGACTTAATTACGTGCGTGTATATCTCAGGGATGTGGACCTCATTAGAGTTCTTGCTGTAGTTATTTTTTTTGTTTTAGACACAGTTTTTCCCCTTGGCAGTCTGACTGAAATCTGCACTGACCCAGTTGTGAGGGGAATAATTAGGTTCTGGAAAACATTTCGTGCCCTTGAATTTGAGTAGAGTGATTGAGCCGAGCTGGCCTGCACACTGGATCATGTTTACATAAACTGCCAATAATAGCTGGTCAGGGAGCATTAAAAGCTCTCGGAAGTTTCTAGATCTTCTGTGTGTCCTTATCAAAGCGCTGTTACCAGAACATTCTACACACTTTGATAGCTGTGGTGCCTGGGAGCTGTTGCACTTGGCATGTCTCCCTCTTGTGGTCACAGTAAAATATGCCTTGTACCCTTAAAGGAGTTAACCTTTTCAGACTGCTCTTAAAGGAGTGAGACAGAGAGTTTGGGACTGCCCTTAAATTAAGCTGCACCAGGCTAAATATGATAGATGCTGAAAGCAAGCAGGCAGGTCATGACGTGGGATTAAATCATGACAACACCTAAACAGTATGCTCCCTCACAACCAACACAAGTATACTGTGTCGTCAGCAGTGACTGCATGAAATCGTGAGAATTCCTACAGTGTGGAAAGAGGTCACTCAGCCCATCGAGTCTGCATCAACCCTTTGAAGGGCATCCCATCCAACCCCACACTTACCATGGCTAAACCACCTAGCCTGCACATCCAACTAACCCAAACATCTTTGAACTGTGGGAGGAAACTATAGCACCCACCAGTAATCCACACAGACAATCACCCAAGGCTGGAATTTAACCTAGATCCCTGGCGCTGTGAAGCAGCAGTGCCACCACATAAGGTTTCACCAGGTAGAGACATAGTCCATGTCTTAAAACAGAGGCACAGTGCAGTCAGAGCAGTTTTGTAGTTACAGCAACTTGTCATCATATGCAGTAACAAGAGTTATTATACAATTGATGGTAACCTGAGAAAGACATCAGAATGGGAAAGGGCAGGCTCCGTGACACTGGGGTGTCATTGCTGGGGGCCTGGATCAAGCCGTTGTACCCTGAGAGTGTTCTGCTTTCCATGCAGAGGTCAGGAGAACCCTCCAAGCAAACTCTCACAAGGCAGGGCAATCAGGAAGCTGTGAAGGGGCAGAGTCATGTGTCAAACCCCAGCGACCAGGATGCAATGCTGTAAAAGAATCATAGAAAGCCTACAGTGTAGAAGGAGGCCATTCAGCCCATCGTGTCCACACCGAACCTTCCAAAGGGTATTCCACACTGAGCCACACTGCCTCCCGCCCCACCCACCACCCTATCCCTGTAACCATGCGTTTCCCATGGCTAATCCACCTAACCTGCACATCTTTGGGCTGTGGGAGGGAAACTGGAGCATTTGGAGGTGGAACATCTCCAGTCTGAGCCTCAGTGGAGGAGACAGTTCTCGCATGATTCGAGCAGATAGTGAGTGCTCAGGTCACGGCCGATGGCTGGACTGAAACAATAGGTAGTTGTAACAATCCTCATAATCCTCTTCTAGCCTCTGCTCACCGAGCCAATTTCTGCTTATAGATGGTGCATGCATCCCAAACCTGTACCTTTTATCTTTTCAGACCAACCATCCCCAATAGCTGTTACCTTCAGACTCGGGTGAAAGATTAAGAAAACGCTGGTGGTGATAAAAGACCATCACTCTCTCTGACTCTCACAGCTCAGATACCGACATAACCTGAGAGGGCAGTTTGGAGCTGGGATCTACAGAGAGTGAGATACCAGGCAGGAGTGCCGTGCAGTTCAGCACCAGAAGAGGGTAGTGCTGGTGGGATGCAAGGGCAATACAGAAGGATCAGAGGAGAGGTGGAAAGTCAGAGAAGCAAAGATGAATTATGAGATAATACTGGCGGCCAACATAAAGGGGTGCTCCAAAGTTAGCTATGGGCATACAAATAGCAAAATAGTGGTAGTAGAGCCAGTTATAGACGATGAAGTGGATTTACTCATGAAGACAAGACTAATGTGTTAAATAAATACTTTCCTTTATCCCAGAGCAAGAGATTCCACCCTCTCCATGGTGACAGAGGAGGACACTCAGTCACCAAAAGGTTTCAAAATGGAAAAGGAAGAAGTGTTAGATGGATTGTAGATACTGAATTGTATAGAGTTGGGGGTCTGTTGCTGATCAGAGAACTTGGAGTGCAGGCTCCTATTTTTAGGCTGGCATAGTGGCTCAGTGGTTAGCATTGCTGCCTCATAATGCCAGGGACATGAGTTTGATTCCAGCCTCGGGTGATAGTCTATGTGGAGTTTGCACATTCTCCCCGTGTCTGTGTGGGTTTCTTTTGGGTGCTCCAGTTTCCTCCCACTTGTCTTACTGTGAGGACCATGTCCACTGGGCCTCTTGATGGATGGACTCAGCATTGCGATTCCAGTAGGTGCTCTGCATTCCCTGGGAGAGGGCAATGGAGGAGAATCACTGCAGTGACCTTCCGTATGGTGGCCCTTCCCTCTGGCCTTCATCCTATCTCTGAAGCTGGCCACCCTTTCCCATTGCTCCCCTGCTGTGTTGAACCAATCGCCTCTCTCAGATGGAGAGCGATGACTGTGGCCCTTTGTGAGCCATGGCCTCCCTGTTGATGATCTCTTTAACCCACATCAGTGGGACCTAGAGTGGGGGTGAGCAATCCTGCAGTTTCATGTTCAATGCACGTTCAGTTGTGCGAAGTTAAGAGGGGGCAGGTTTGGAAATGTTCACAATTGACGAGCTCTCTATCCATTGCAGGATCCTAACGCAGTGTTACTGACTGTGATGATGCTGTCCCTTTAAGTGGTCATAGTTCTTTTTTGAAGAGAGGTTGTAAGGCAGAGGTGAAGAACTAGCTACTGAAGACGGCTGAAGTAAACAATTTGGGAGGCCTTGGGTTTTATTTTGACAGCCTGAAGAAGTGTGACCAACTCTCACAGATCAGGATTTCTGGGTTCTGTTTATTTTTCAGTAGCATCAGAAGCTATTGCTGACTTAAAACAGTTGGAAGCTTCAGTGAATGTCTCTTGGCTGCTACACTCTGAATTTTCTCTTGATTTTTTTCCCTCCTGAATGGGAGAACTGCATGTGAGAACTGTGTCTGAATACTCCTTTTTGCCAAGGGGTGTGTTTATGGGATGTTACTGTGTCGGCACAGTTAATTAGCCATAGTTACTGTATGTATTATTATGTTTGGTTTTCAATAAAGTTAAGTTATTCTAAATTCCTCTTTCTTTGGCTGTATTTCAACTGCAGTGTTTAAATAAATTGTGTCTTGCTTAATGTCGAGCGGTTTGACCAGTCACACTGCATCTGGAACACAGCACTTCACATTTGCCTTTAACATAAGAACAAGTTAGGGTCTTGGCTACCTTCTTGGAATATTTTGAGGTGGGGTCTGGTCTGGTCCATGACACTGACACACCAAAAGTGTGCAGCAAATGTTGGAGTCAAAACTACGGGCACCTTGAATCCAAAATTTGTGGCAAACCTTTATGAATGTGACACATTAAACTGAAACCAGAAAGCTTAATTACTTTATGGAAAACCATAAATCTAGCACTTATCCCTCAGCCAACATCGTCAAAAATAGTCTATCTGTTCAATCACATTGACGATTGCGAAAGCTTGTTGAATGATTAGATTCCCCACAATGTGGAAACAGGCCCTTCAGCCCAACAAGTCCACACCAACCCTCTGAAGAGTGACCCACACAGACCCATTCCCCCACCCTATATTTACCACCTACTAATGCATCTAACACTATGGGCAATTCAGCATGGCCAATTCACCTGACCTGCACATCTTTGTGATTGTGGGAGGAAATCCAAGCAGACACAGAGAGAATGTGAAAACTCCACACAGACAGTCACCTGAGGCAGGGATCGAACCCAGGTCCCTAGCGCTGTGAGGCAACAGTGCTAACCACTGAGCCACTGTGCCACCCATTTGTTCTGTGTAAATTGGCTGCTGCTTTTATTACATTACAACGTCTCTCATCATAGCATTTTAATTTACATGCTAATGAGGTTCTTGCTGTGTTTGTAAAGAAATATATGATACACACAATATATATTATCATATGCTGATAGAGTAAGCTGTGGATTCTTCTGCTGTTGAACTCATGCATTTGAACAAGAGTGTAGTTGTTAGAAGAACCCGACAAATGGCATGTGGAACGGATTGAGAAACATTTGGAGCTGTAATGGAGACCAAGGGGTTTCCAGTTGTTGCTGTGTACACAACCAAACAAAACCTGAACTAAAAATAGAAGCTTCGAGAAAGGCAGAGCAGAGGGAGCTGCATCCAAAAGTAATCATAACGCCTTTCAGTTGAGTTGCTGAATGGGTCTGTAGCAGTCGCTATTTCTTTCAGTGAGACTGCACAAACCAATGGCAGAACGTGGAGCTTTGTCCTCACTTAGCACAACAAAACATGGTGGCATTCCCATCCCCGTCAAGTCCACTTCCAAACCCTAGCCTTAGCAGCCGATTGTGGACAAATAACACACTTAAATCGTTTCAAGAAAGGAAAGAAACTCTGGCTTGTTCTATTCCTCAGCTGTCACTCTATACAGTCAAAGAGTCGGCATCATGTTACCTTCTGCTATACCTCATCGGGCCCACCCAGGTTGGCTTCTAGAACTTTCCTTCCTGAGGTTGAAGTCAGAATGGTGTGTCACTTGGATGGCAAAATGGGTGTACGTTGATGGTATTCCCACTCTCCCAATGCCTTTGCCCTTCTCGGTGGAAGGGATGGTGGATTTGAGAGATTGGCAAGTTATATGCTAATGTGGTGCCAATACATGCCAACCCATGGCTCCTCCCAAACACCAGTCTGTGCTGTTGCCCTCACCTGGCCAACTCACCCAACATCCTTCATAAGAAAAACACCCTTCATAGGAGCAGGGGGAGGCCTTTCCACCGCTTAGGCTAGCACTGCTATCTTAGCTCATGGCTGATAATCCGGCTCAATGGAGAGGGGAACTGGATGGGACGCTCTTCGGAGGATCGGTATAGACTCGATGGGCTGAATGGCCTCTTTCTGCACTGTAGGGATATGATGATCCTGTGAACTGGTCTGTATCAATGACCTGCCTCAGCCCAATGGTAGCTCTCTGGTCTGAGTCAGGCCCTATCTCACCATTTGCCATTTTAATAACAACTTGACACTCGGTAGTTATCTGCTTGAGGGGTGGGGTGGGGGGGGGGGGGGGGAGGGGGAAGTTGGCATTCCCGCCTCTGTGCCACCTTTAAAAGCTCACAGTACACAAGCATCAGCAATCCTCACTGCCAATGTCATGGCACAAAACCATCTGCTCACAGCACACGGCCAACACGACCCACCCTCCCTCGCATATACAACCACTTTTTTCCATCTTAGTCACTGTTCAATCACCAGGCCACACCGTTCTCTTGACCTGAGCCACCTCATATTGGAACACCCTCTCCACGCCCTGTTCCCAGTGCCCGCAGGGAGAAATTGCAGTCTCTCATTGCCCACTAAGGGAATGTCACCAATTGGCAAGCAACCAGACAGCTTTGGTTTACAGACGGTAAAAAAGACAAAACCAAAAGGACAAAGAACAAAGAACATCTACAGCCCACGAACAGACCCTTCGGCCGTCCAAGCCTGAGCTGATCCAAAACCAAATCCAAAAGAGGCTGAATTTGCCCCGACAATGATTTTGGGAACAATGATGGACAGTATCAGTCCTTGTCCTGGGGGGGGTTGGTGGGAGCACGACTGAGTGATCCCACCCATCGCTCCCTGGAAGGAGCTGCTCCCCAGTCTCTGGGAGAGGATGGTCTCCTTCTCCAGTGTCTTGCACAGTTCTGTCACCATCTCCCAGGACAGACGGAGCCTGTGTCAGCACGGGCATCTCACTCAGCTCCGGGAAATGCAGGCGGGACCGGAAAACCTGGAGGTTAGAGGGGGGGGGTGAGGTCCTCCTGCAGACCTCGCCCCAGCTGAGGGGCCCCACGGCCGACAGCTCCCCCTCCCTGAGCTGGGAGCTGCTGCTGCTCCTGGTCTTGGGGCTGGGCCTGAGTCAGAATCATCGAATCGCCGAATCCCCACAGTGTGGAAGCAGGCCATTCGGCCCATCCGCTCCACACCGAGTCCTCCTGCATCAATCTGTCTCCACCGCCTTCAGTAGACAGCAACAGCGACCTATGTCCCACTGGGGACTAGGCTCTGGACTCTCTGTGGGCAGGAACCGAAAGAGTTTCTTAGAGGGCCACACAGGTATTGCTGGCAGATCCTGGCAGATGAGGCTAAGCAGTCTCCACGACACAGTGAGGCACAGTGACAGTGAGAGATACAGTGAGATACAGGGAGAAAGGGTCAGATACAGTGATACACGGTGGGATAGAGGGAGATGCAGGAACACACAGGGAGACACAGGAAGCTACAAGGGGAGGCAGTGAGATAAAACAGGACACAGTGAAACACAGTCAGATTCTGTCACGAGAGGGAGACAGTGAGATAAAGAGAAATATAGTGAGGCAAAATGAGCTACGGTGAGTTACATGGAGAGGCTGGGAGGCACAGAGAGTGACAGTGAGACGCAGTGCGCTACAGGGAGACACCAGGAGACATAGTGAGACACAATGATGTACAGGGTGATACAGAAAGACATAGAGATACAAGGAGATACAGTGAGATGCAGGGAGATAAAAAGAGGTACGCCAAGATACTGGACCACACAGGCAGTCTGAAGGAGACACACTGAGATACAATGAGATACAATGAGATATGGGAAAGCATGTTGGATGCAGATATTGCAGCCACACTCAGGCCCAGCCTGTGCAGCTACATGATGAAGGGGCCACTCCACCTGAAAGCCCAGCCGATGTCATTGAGATAGGGGCGGCCGCAGCTCACTGACCACTTTCCTACCTCAGACACACATCACATCCTCAGCATTTCCTTGTCTCCGGTACAGAGTATCACGCCCCATAGATAACAGAGGGAGGGACGTGGCAGTCTGTGCCTCATTCCAAACCCACATAGGATGCACAAATTGTGGTTCGCCTTCATCCAATATTAGCCTTTTGGGGTGACTTTAATAAAAACGCCAACATCTTTGCAGTGCACAGATTCCAATTTTTGACAAGACGATCAGCACCTGACTGTGCAGCACCTCACACTGTGCAGCACCTCACACTGTGTAGCACCTTCACACTGTGCAGCACCTTCACACTGTGCAGCACCTTCACACTGTGCAGCACCTTCACACTGTGCAGCACCTCACTCTGTGCAGCACCTAATATTGTGCAGGACTTTCCTCTGACTGTGCTGCATCTTCACATTGTGCAGCAACTAACACTGTGCAGCACCTGCACACTGTGCAACACCTCACACTGTGAAGCACCTCAAACTGTGCAGGAACTCACACTGTGCAGCACCTTCACACTGAGCAGCACCTAATACTGTGCAGCACCATCACACTGTGCAGCACCGCGCACTGAGCAGCACCTCACTCTGTGCAGCACCTCACACTGTGCAGCACCATCACACTGTGCAGCACCTTCACACTGTGCAGCACCTCACACTGTGCAGCACCATCACACTGTGCAGCACCTCACACTGTGCAGCACCATCACACTGTGCAGCACCTCACAGTGAGCAGCACCACCACACGGTGCAGCACCTTCACACTGTGCAGCACCTCACACAGTGCAGCACCTCAAACTGTGCAGCACCTCACACTGTGCAGCACCTTCACACTGTGCAGCACCTCACACTGTGCAGCACCTCACTCTGTGCAGCACCTCACACTGTGCAGCACCATCACACTGTGCAGCACCTCACACTGTGCAGCACCATCACACTGTGCAGCACCTCACACTGTGCAGCACCTCACACTGTGCAGCACCTTCACACTGTGCAGCACCTCAAACTGTGCAGCACCTCACATTGTGCAGCACCTTCACACTGTGCAGCACCTCACACTGTGCAGCACCTCACTCTGTGCAGCACCTCACACTGTGCAGCACCATCACACTGTGCAGCACCTCACACTGTGCAGCACCATCACACTGTGCAGCACCTCACACTGTGCAGCACATCACACTGTGCAGCACCTTCACACTGTGCAGCACCTCAAACTGTGCAGCACCTCACACTGTGCAGCACCTTCACACTGTGCAGCACCTCACACTGTGCAGCACCTCACTCTGTGCAGCACCATCACACTGTGCAGCACCTCACACTGTGCAACACCTTCACACTGAGCAGCACCTAATACTGTGCAGCACCATCACACTGTGCAGCACCTCACACTGTGCAACACCTTCACACTGTGCAGCACCTCAAACTGTGTAGCACCTCACACTGTGCAGCACCTTCACACTGTGCAGCACCATCACACTGTGCAGCACCATCACACTGTACAGCACCTCACATTGTGCAGCACCTTCACACTGTCCAGCACCTAATACTGTGCAGCACCATCACATTGTGCAGCACCTCACACTGTGCAGCAACTCACACTGTGCAGCACCTTCACACTGTGCAGCACCTAATACTGTGCAGCACCTTCACACTGTGCAGCACCTTCACACTGTCCAGCACCTCACACTGTGCAGGACCTCACACTGTGCAGCACCTTCACACTGTGCAGCACCTCACAATGTGCAGCACCTCACACTGTGCAACACCTTCACACTGTGCAGCACCTTCACACTGTGCCGCACCTAATACTGTGCAACACCTTCACACTGTGCAGCACCTTCACACTGTGCAGCACCTTCACACTGTGCAGCACCTCACACTGTGCAGCACCTTCACACTGTGCAGCAACTCACACTGTGCAGCACCTTCACACTGTGCAACACCTTCACACTGTGCAGCAACTCACACTGTGCAGCACATTCACACTGTGCAGCACCTTCACACTGCGCAGCACCTCACACTGTGCAGCAACTTACACTGCGCAGCACCATCACACTGTGCAGCACCTCAAACTGTGCAGCACCTCACACTGTGCAGCACCTTCAAACTGTGCAGCACCTCACTCTGTGCAGCACCTCACACTGTGCAGGACCATCACACTGTGCAGGACCATCACACTGTGCAGCACCTTCACACTGTGCAGCACCTAATACTGGGCAGCACCATCACACTGTGCAGCAACTCACACTGTGCAGCACCTCACTCTGTGCAGCACCTCACACTGTGCAGCACCTAATAATGTGCAGCACCTTCACACTGTGCAGCACCTTCACACTGTCCAGCACCTCACACTGTGCAGCACCTAATACTGTGCAGCACCTTCACACTGTGCAGCACCTTCACACTGTCCAGCACCTCACACTGTGCAGGACCTCACACTGTGCAGCACCTTCACACTGTGCAGCACCTCACAATGTGCAGCACCTCACACTGTGCAACACCTTCACACTGTGCAGCACCTTCACACTGTGCCGCACCTAATACTGTGCAACACCTTCACACTGTGCAGCACCTTCACACTGTGCAGCACCTTCACACTGTGCAGCACCTCACACTGTGCAGCACCTTCACACTGTGCAGCAACTCACACTGTGCAGCACCTTCACACTGTGCAACACCTTCACACTGTGCAGCAACTCACACTGTGCAGCACATTCACACTGTGCAGCACCTTCACACTGCGCAGCACCTCACACTGTGGAGCAACTTACACTGCGCAGCACCATCACACTGTGCAGCACCTCAAACTGTGCAGCACCTCACACTGTGCAGCACCTTCAAACTGTGCAGCACCTCACTCTGTGCAGCACCTCACACTGTGCAGGACCATCACACTGTGCAGGACCATCACACTGTGCAGCACCTTCACACTGTGCAGCACCTAATACTGGGCAGCACCATCACACTGTGCAGCAACTCACACTGTGCAGCACCTCACTCTGTGCAGCACCTCACACTGTGCAGCACCTCACACTGTGCAGCAACTCACACTGTGCAGCACCTTCACACTGTGCAGCACCTAATAATGTGCAGCACCTTCACACTGTGCAGCACCTTCACACTGTCCAGCACCTCACACTGTGCAGCACCTTCACACTGTGCAGCACCTCACACTGTGCAGCACCTCACACTGTGCAACACCTTCACACTGTGCAGCACCTCACACTGTGCAGCACCTTCACACTGTGCAGCACCTCACACTGTGCAGCACCTTCACACTGTGCAGCACCTCACACTGTGCAGCACCTCACACTGTGCAACACCTTCACACTGTGCAGCACCTTCACACTGTGCAACACCTTCACACTGTGCAGCACCTTCACACTGTGCAGCACCTCACACTGTGCAGCACCTTCACACTGTGCAGCACCTCACACTGTGCAGCACCTTCACACTGTGCAGCAACTCACACTGTGCAGCACCTTCACACTGTGCAACACCTTCACACTGTGCAGCAACTCACACTGTGCAGCAACTCAAACTGTGCAGCACCTCACACTGTGCAGCACCTTCACACTGTGCAGCACCTCACACTGTGCAGCACCTTCACACTGTGCAGCACCTTCACACTGTGCAGCACCTTCACACTGCGCAGCACCTCACACTGTGCAGCAACTTACACTGCGCAGCACCATCACACTGTGCAGCACCTCAAACTGTGCAGCACCTCACACTGTGCAGCACCTTCAAACTGTGCAGCACCTCACTCTGTGCAGCACCTCACACTGTGCAGGACCATCACACTGTGCAGGACCATCACACTGTGCAGCACCTCACACTGTGCAGCACCTTCACACTGTGCAGCACCTAATACTGGGCAGCACCATCACACTGTGCAGCAACTCACACTGTGCAGCACCTCACACTGTGCAGCACCGCACACTGTGCAGCACTTCACACTGTGCAGGACCATCACCTGTGCAGCACCTTCACACTGTGCAGCAACTCACACTGTGCAACACCTTCACACAGTGCAGCACCTTCACACTGTGCAGCAACTCACATTGTGCAACACCTTCACACTGTGCAGCACCTTCACACTGTACAGCACCTCACGCTGTGCAGCACCACCACATTGTGCAGCACCTTCACACTGTACAGCACCTCACGCTGTGCAGCACCACCACATTGTGCAGCACCTTCACACTGTGCAGCACCTCACACTGTGCAGCACCTTCACACTGTGCAGCACCATCACACTGTCAGCACCTCACACTGTCAGCACCTCACACTGTGCAGCACCATCACACTGTGCAGCACCACCACACTGCACAGCACCTCACACTGTGCAGCACCTCACACTGTCAGAACCTCACACTGTGCAGCACCTCAAACTGTGCAGCACCTCACACTGTGTAGCACCATCACACTGTGCAGCACCTCACACTGTGCAACACCTTCAAACTGTGCAGCACCTCACACTGTACAGCACCTTCAAACTGTGCAGCACCTCACACTGTACAGCACCTCACTCTGTGCAGAACCTCACTCTGAGCAGCGCCTCACACTGTGCAGCACCTCGCACTGTGCAGCACCTCGCACTGTGCAGGACCATCACACTGTGCAGCACCTCACACTGTGCAGCACCTCACACTGTGCAGCACCTCGCACTGTGCAGCACCTCGCACTGTGCAGGACCATCACACTGTGCAGCACCTCACACTGTGCAGCACCTCACACTGTGCAGCACCTCGCACTGTGCAGCACCTCGCACTGTGCAGGACCATCACACTGTGCAGCACCTCACACTGTGCAGCACCTCACACTATGCAGCACCTTCACACTGCGCAGCACCTCACTCTGAGCAGCACCTCACACTGTGCAGCACCTCACACTGTGCGGCAACTCACACTGTGCAGCACCATCACACTGTGCAGCACCTCCACACTGTGCAGCAACTCAAACTGTGCAGCACCTCACACTGTGCAGCACCTTCACACTGTGCAGCACCTCACACTGTGTAGCACCTTCACACTGTGCAGCACCTCACACTGTGCGGCAACTCACACTGTGCAGCACCATCACACTGTGCAGCACCTCCACACTGTGCAGCAACTCAAACTGTGCAGCACCTCACACTGTGCAGCAACTCACACTGTGCAGCACCTCACACTGTGCAGCACCTTCACAATGTGCAACACCTTCACACTGTGCAGCACCTCACACTGTGCAGCACCTTCACACGATGCAGCACATTCACACTGTGCAGCACCTCACAGTGTGCAGCACCATCACACTGTGGAGCACCTTCACATTGTGCAGCACCTCACACTGTGTAGTATCTCACACTGTGCCGTACCTCACACTGTGTAGTATCTCACACTGTGCAGCACCTTCACACTGTGCAGCACCTTCACACTGTGCAGCACGTCACACTGTGCAGCACCTTCACAATGTGCAGCACCTCACACTGTGCAGCACCTCACAGTGTGCAGCACCATCACACTGTGGAGCACCTCACACTGTGCAGCAACATCACATTGTGCAGCACCTTCATACAGTGCAGCACCTTCACATTGTGCAGCACCATCACACTGTGCAGCACCACCACACTGTGCAACAGCTTCGCACTGTGCAGCACCTCACACTGTCAGCACCTCACACTGTGCAGCACCACCACGCTGTGCAGCACCACCACACTGTGCAGCATCTCACACTGTGCAGCAACACCACACTGTGCAGCACCTTCACACTGTGCAGCACCTTCCCACTGTGCAGCACCTCACACTGTGCAGCACCTTCACACTGTGCAGCACCTTCCCACTGTACAGCACCTTCACACTGTGCAGCACCTTCACACTGTGCAGCACCTCACACTGTGCAGCACCTTCACACTGTGCAGCACCTTCCCACTGTGCAGCACCTCACACTGTGCAGCACCTTCACACTGTGCAGCACCTTCACACTGTGCAGCACCTTCCCACTGTGCAGCACCTCACACTGTGCAGCACCTTCACACTGTGCAGCACCTTCCCACTGTGCAACACCTCACACTGTGCAGCAACACCACACTGTGCAGCACCACCACACTGTGCAGCACCACCACACTGTGCAGCACCTCACACGGTGCAGCACCTCACACTGTGCAGCACCACCACACTGTGCAGCACCTCACACTGTGCAGCACCTCACACGGTGCAGCACCTCACACTGTGCAGCACCTTCACACTGTGCAGCACCTTCCCACTGTGCAGCACCTCACACTGTGCAGCACCTTCACACTGTGCAGCACCTTCACACTGTGCAGCACCTTCCCACTGTGCAGCACCTCACACTGTGCAGCACCTTCACACTGTGCAGCACCTTCCCACTGTGCAGCACCTTCACACTGTGCAGCACCTCACACTGTGCAGCACCTCACACTGTGCAGCAACACCACACTGTGCAGCACCACCACACTGTGCAATACCTTCACACTGTGCAGCACCATCACACTGTGCAGCACCACCACACTGTGCAGCACCTCACACTGTGCAGCAACACCACACTGTGCAGCACCACCACACTGTGTAGCACCATCACACTGTGCAATACCTTCACACTGTGCAGCACCATCACACTGTGTAGCACCATCACACTGTGCAATACCTTCACACTGTGCAGCACCTCACACTGTGCAGCACCTCACACTGTGCAGCAACACCACACTGTGCAGCACCACCACACTGTGTAGCACCATCACACTGTGCAATACCTTCACACTGTGCAGCACCATCACATTGTGTAGCACCATCACACTGTGCAATACCTTCACACTGTGCAGCACCATCACACTGTGCAGCACCTCACACTGTGCAGCACCACCACACTGTGCAGCACCACCACACTGTACAGCACCTCACAATGTGCAGCACATCCCACTGTGCAGCACCTCACACTGTGCAGCACCTCACACTGTGTAGCACCATCACACTGTGCAATACCGCACACTGTGCAACACCTTCACACTGTGCAGCACCATCACACTGTGCAGCACCTCACACTGTGCAGCACCAAAAATTGTGCAGGACATTCCTCTGACTGTGCTGCACCTTCACACTGTGCAGCAGTTCACACTGTTCAGCACCACACACTGTGCAGCACCATCACACTGTGCAGCACCTCACACTGTGCAGCAACTCACACTGTGCAGCACCTTCACACTGTGCAGCACCTCACGCTGTGCAGCACCTTCACACTATGCAGCACCTTCACACTGTGCAGCACCTTCACACTGTGCAGCACCTTCACACTGTGCAGCACCGCACACTGTGCAGCACCTCACAGTGAGCACCAGCACCACACTGTGCAGCACCTTCACACTGTGCAGCACCATCACAACGTGCAGCACCTTCACACTGTACAACACCTTCACAATGTGCCGCAACTCACACTGTGCAGCACCTTCACACTGCGCAGCACCTCACTCTGAGCAGCACCTCACACTGTGCAGCACCTCACACTGTGCAGGACCATCACACTGTGCAGCACCTCACACTGTGCAGCAACTCACACTGTGCAGCACCTCACACTGTGCAGGACCATCACACAGTGCAGCACCTCACAATGGGCAGCAACTCACACTGTGTAGCACCTTCACACTGTGCAGCACCTCACACTGTGCAGCACCTCACACTGTGCAGCACCTCACACTGTGCAGGACCATCACACTGTGCAGCACCTCACAATGGGCAGCAACTCACACTGTGTAGCACCTTCACACTGTGCAGCACCTCACACTGTGCAGCACCTCACACTGTGCAGCACCTCACACTGTGCAGCACCATCACACTGTGCAGCACCTCACACTGTGCAGCACCTCACACTGTGCAGCAACTCACACTGTGCAGGACCATCACACTGTGCAGCACCTCACACTGTGTAGCACCTTCACACAGTGCAGCACCTCACACTGTGCAGCAACTCACACTGTGCAGGACCATCACACTGTGCAGCACCTCACACTGTGTAGCACCTTCACACAGTGCAGCACCTCACACTGTGCAGCACCTCACACTGTGCAGCACCTCACACTGTGTAGCACCTTCACACAGTGCAGCACCTCACACTGTGCAGCAACTTCACACTGTCCAGCACCTCACACTGTGCAGCACCATCACACTGTGCAGCACCTCACACTGTGCAGCACCTCACACTGTGTAGCACCTTCACACAGTGCAGCACCTCACACTGTGCAGCAACTCACACTGTGCAGGACCATCACACTGTGCAGCACCTCACACTGTGTAGCACCTTCACACAGTGCAGCACCTCACACTGTGCAGCACCTCACACTGTGCAGCACCTCACACTGTGTAGCACCTTCACACAGTGCAGCACCTCACACTGTGCAGCAACTTCACACTGTCCAGCACCTCACACTGTGCAGCAACGTCACACTGTGTAGCACCTTCACACAGTGCAGCACCTCACACTGTGTAGCACCTTCACACTGTGCAGCCCCTCACACTGTGCAGCACCTCACACTGTGTAGCACCTTCACACAGTGCAGCACCTCACACTGTGCAGCAACTTCACACTGTCCAGCACCTCACACTGTGCAGCACCTTCACACTGTGCAGCCCCTCACACTGTGCAGCACCTCACACTGTGTAGCACCTTCACACAGTGCAGCACCTCACACTGTGCAGCAACTTCACACTGTGCAGCACCTCACACTGTGCAGCACCTTCACACTGTGCAGCAACTCCACACTGTGCAGCACCTTCTGACTGAGCAACACCTTCACACTGACCAGCACCTCACACTGTGCAGCACATTCACACTGTGCAGCACCTTCAAAATGTGCAGCGCCTAATACTGTGCAAAACCTTCACACTGTGCAGCACCTTCACACTGTGCAGCACCTCACACTGTGCAGCAACTCACACTGTGCAGCACCATCACACTGTGCAGCACCTCACACTGTGTAGCACCTTCACACAGTGCAGCACCTCACACTGTGCAGCAACTTCACACTGTCCAGCACCTCACACTGTGCAGGACCATCACACTGTGCAGCAACTCCACACTGTGCAGCACCTTCTGACTGAGCAACACCTTCACACTGACCAGCACCTCACACTGTGCAGCACATTCACACTGTGCAGCAACTCACACTGTGCAGCAACTCACACTGTGCAGCACCTAATAATGTGCAGGGCATTTCTCTGATTGTGCTGCACCTTTACACTGTGCAGCATCTCACACTGTGCAGCACCTCACACTGTGTAGCACCATCATACTGTGCAGCACCTTCACACTGTGCAACACCTTCACACTGTGCCGCACCTCAAACTGTGCAGCAGCTCACACTGTGCAGCACCATCACACTTTGCAGCACCTCACACTGAGCAGCACCTCAAACTGTGCAGCAGCTCACACTGTGCAACACCTTCACACTGTGCCGCACCTCAAACTGTGAAGCAGCTCACACTTTGCAGCACCTCACACTGTGCAGCACCTCACTCTGAGCAGCACCATGACACTGTGCAGCACCTCACACCGTGCAGCACCTTCACACTGTGTAGCACCTCACACTGTGCAGCACGTTCACACTGTGCAACACCTTCACACTGTGCCGCACCTCAAACTGTGCAGCAGCTCACACTTTGCAGCACCTCACACTGTGCAGCACCTCACTCTGAGCAGCACCATGACACTGTGCAGCACCTCACACCGTGCAGCACCTTCACACTGTGTAGCACCTCACACTGTGCAGCACCTCACACTGTGCAGGACCATCACACTGTGCAGCACCTCACACTGTGCAGCAACTCACACTGTGCAGCAACTCACACTGTGCAGCAACTCACACTGTGCAGCACCTTCACACTGTGCAGCACCTCACACTGTGCAGCACCTCACACTGTGCAGCACCATCACACTGTGCAGCAACTCCACACTGTGCAGCACCTTGTGACTGACCAGCACCTCACACTGTGCAGCACATTCACACTGTGCAGCAACTCACACTGTGCAGCAACTCACACTGTGCAGCACCTAATATTGTGCAGGGCATTTCTCTGATTGTGCTGCACTTTTACACTGTGCAGCACCTCACACTGTGCAGCACCTTCAAACTGTGCAGCATCTCACTCTGTGCAGCACCTCACACTGTGCAGCACCGCACACTGTGCAGGACCATCACCTGTGCAGCACCTCACACTGTGCAGCACCTAATACTGTGCAAATCCTTCACACTGTGCAGCAACTCACACTGTGCAGCACCTTCACACTGTGCAGCACCTAATACTGTGCAAATCCTTCACACTGTGCAGCAACTCACACTGTGCAGCACCTTCACACTGTGCAACACCTTCACACTGTGCAGCACCTCACACTGTGCAGCAACTCACACTGTGCAGCAACTCACACTGTGCAGCACCTTCACACTGTGCAGCACCTAATACTGTGCAACACCTTCACACTGTGCAGCAACACACATTGTGCAGCACCTTCACACTGTGCAACACCTTCACACTGTGCAGCACCTTCACACTGGGCAGCACCTCACATTGTGCAGCACCTTCACACTGTGCAACACCTTCACACTGTGCAGCACCTTCACACTGTGCAGCACCTTCACACTGGGCAGCACCTCACATTGTGCAGCACCTTCACACTGTGCAACACCTTCACACTGTGCAGCACCTTCACACTGTACAGCACCTCACGCTGTGCAGCACCACCACATTGTGCAGCACCTTCACACTGTACAGCACCTCGCATTGTGCAGCACCATCACATTGTGCAGCACCTTCACACTGTGCAGCACCACACACTGTGCAACACCTTCGCACTGTGCAGCACCTCACACTGTCAGCACCTCACACTGTCAGCACCTCACACTGTGCAGCACCATCACACTGTGCAGCACCACCACACTGCACAGCACCTCACACTGTGCAGCACCTCACACTGTCAGAACCTCACACTGTGCAGCACCTCACACTGTGCAGCACCTCACACTGTGTAGCACCATCACACTGTGCAGCACCTCACACTGTGCAACACCTTCAAACTGTGCAGCACCTCACACTGTACAGCACCTCACTCTGTGCAGAACCTCACTCTGAGCAGCGCCTCACACTGTGCAGCACCTCGCACTGTGCAGCACCTCGCACTGTGCAGGACCATCACACTGTGCAGCACCTCACACTGTGCAGCACCTCACACTGTGCATCACCTCACACTGTGCAGCACCTCACACTATGCAGCACCTTCACACTGCGCAGCACCTCACTCTGAGCAGCACCTCACACTGTGCAGCACCTCACACTGTGCAGCAACTCACACTGTGCAGCACCATCACACTGTGCAGCACCTCACACTGTGCAGCAACTCAAAGTGTGCAGCAACTCACACTGTGCAGCACCTCACACTGTGTAGCACCTTCACACTGTGCAGCACCATCACACTGTGCAGCACCTCACACTGTGCAGCACCTTCACACGATGCAGCACATTCACACTGTGCAGCACCTCACAGTGTGCAGCACCATCACACTGTGGAGCACCATCACATTGTGCAGCACCTCACACTGTGTAGTATCTCACACTGTGCCGTAACTCACACTGTGTAGTATCTCACACTGTGCAGCACCTTCACACTGTGCAGCACCTTCACACTGTGCAGCACGTCACACTGTGCAGCACCTTCACAATGTGCAGCACCTCACACTGTGCAGCACCTCACAGTGTGCAGCACCATCACACTGTGGAGCACCTCACACTGTGCAGCAACATCACATTGTGCAGCACCTTCATACAGTGCAGCACCTTCACATTGTGCAGCACCATCACACTGTGCAGCACCACCACACTGTGAAACAGCTTCGCACTGTGCAGCACCTCACACTGTCAGCACCTCACACTGTGCAGCACCACCACGCTGTGCAGCATCTCACACTGTGCAGCACCACCATACTGTACAGCACCTCACAATGGGCAGCAACTCACACTGTGCAGCACCTCACACTGTGCAGCACCACCACACTGTGCAGCACCTCACAATGTGCAGCACCACCACACTGTGCAGCACCTCACACTGTGCAGCACCTCACAATGTGCAGCACCACCACACTGTGCAGCACCTTCACACTGTGCAGCACCTTCACACTGTGCAGCACCTTCACACTGTGCAGCACGTCACACTGTGCAGCACCTTCACAATGTGCAGCACCTCACACTGTGCAGCACCTCACAGTGTGCAGCACCATCACACTGTGGAGCACCTCACACTGTGCAGCAACATCACATTGTGCAGTACCTTCATACAGTGCAGCACCTTCACACTGTGCAGCACCACCACACTGTGAAACAGCTTCGCACTGTGCAGCACCTCACACTGTCAGCATCTCACACTGTGCAGCACCACCACGCTGTGCAGCATCTCACACTGTGCAGCACCACCATACTGTACAGCACCTCACAATGGGCAGCAACTCACACTGTGCAGCACCTCACACTGTGCAGCACCACCACACTGTGCAGCACCTCACAATGTGCAGCACCACCACACTGTGCAGCACCTTCACACTGTACAGCACCTCACACTGTGCAGCACCTCACACTGTGCAGCACCTCACACTGTGCAACACCTTCACACTGTGCAGCACCTCACAATGTGCAGCACCATCACACTGTGCACCACCACCACACTGTGCAGCATCACCACACTGTACAGCACCTCACAATGTGCAGCACATCCCACTGTGCAGCACCATCACACTGTGCAGCACCTCACACTGTGCAGCACCTAATATTGTGCAGGACATTCCTCTGACTGTGCTGCACCTTCACACTGTGCAGCAGTTCACACTGTTCAGCACCACACACTGTGCAGCACCATCACACTGTGCAGCACCTCACACTGTGCAGCAACATCACATTGTGCAGCATCTTCATACAGTGCAGCACCTTCACATTGTGCAGCACCATCACACTGTGCAGCACCACCACACTGTGAAACAGCTTCGCACTGTGCAGCACCTCACACTGTCAGCACCTCACACTGTGCAGCACCACCACGCTGTGCAGCACCACCACACTGTACAGCACCTCACAATGGGCAGCAACTCACACTGTGCAGCACCACCACACTGTGCAGCACCTCACAATGTGCAGCACCATCACACTGTGCACCACCACCACACTGTGCAGCATCACCACACTGTACAGCACCTCACAATGTGCAGCACATCCCACTGTGCAGCACCATCACACTGTGCAGCACCTCACACTGTGCAGCACCTAATATTGTGCAGGACATTCCTCTGACTGTGCTGCACCTTCACACTGTGCAGCAGTTCACACTGTTCAGCACCACACACTGTGCAGCACCATCACACTGTGCAGCACCTCACACTGTGCAGCAACTCACACTGTGCAGCACCTTCACACTGTGCAGCACCTCACGCTGTGCAGCACCTTCACACTGTGCAGCACCTTCACACTGTGCAGCACCTTCACACTGTGCAGCACCGCACACTGTGCAGCACCTCACAGTGAGCACCAGCACCACACTGTGCAGCACCTTCACACTGTGCAGCACCTAATACTGTGCAAATCCTTCACACTGTGCAGCAACTCACACTGTGCAGCACCTTCACACTGTGCAACACCTTCACACTGTGCAGCACCTCACACTGTGCAGCAACTCACACTGTGCAGCAACTCACACTGTGCAGCACCTTCACACTGTGCAGCACCTAATACTGTGCAACACCTTCACACTGTGCAGCAACACACATTGTGCAGCACCTTCACACTGTGCAACACCTTCACACTGTGCAGCACCTTCACACTGGGCAGCACCTCACATTGTGCAGCACCTTCACACTGTGCAACACCTTCACACTGTGCAGCACCTTCACACTGGGCAGCACCTCACATTGTGCAGCACCTTCACACTGTGCAACACCTTCACACTGTGCAGCACCTTCACACTGTACAGCACCTCACGCTGTGCAGCACCACCACATTGTGCAGCACCTTCACACTGTACAGCACCTCGCATTGTGCAGCACCATCACATTGTGCAGCACCTTCACACTGTGCAGCACCACACACTGTGCAACACCTTCGCACTGTGCAGCACCTCACACTGTCAGCACCTCACACTGTCAGCACCTCACACTGTGCAGCACCATCACACTGTGCAGCACCTCACACTGTGCAGCACCTCACACTGTCAGAACCTCACACTGTGCAGCACCTCACACTGTGCAGCACCTCACACTGTGTAGCACCATCACACTGTGCAGCACCTCACACTGTGCAACACCTTCAAACTGTGCAGCACCTCACACTGTACAGCACCTCACTCTGTGCAGAACCTCACTCTGAGCAGCGCCTCACACTGTGCAGCACCTCGCACTGTGCAGCATCTCGCACTGTGCAGGACCATCACACTGTGCAGCACCTCACACTGTGCAGCACCTCACACTGTGCATCACCTCACACTGTGCAGCACCTCACACTATGCAGCACCTTCACACTGCGCAGCACCTCACTCTGAGCAGCACCTCACACTGTGCAGCACCTCACACTGTGCAGCAACTCACACTGTGCAGCACCATCACACTGTGCAGCACCTCACACTGTGCAGCAACTCAAAGTGTGCAGCAACTCACACTGTGCAGCACCTCACACTGTGTAGCACCTTCACACTGTGCAGCACCATCACACTGTGCAGCACCTCACACTGTGCAGCACCTTCACACGATGCAGCACATTCACACTGTGCAGCACCTCACAGTGTGCAGCACCATCACACTGTGGAGCACCATCACATTGTGCAGCACCTCACACTGTGTAGTATCTCACACTGTGCCGTAACTCACACTGTGTAGTATCTCACACTGTGCAGCACCTTCACACTGTGCAGCACCTTCACACTGTGCAGCACGTCACACTGTGCAGCACCTTCACAATGTGCAGCACCTCACACTGTGCAGCACCTCACAGTGTGCAGCACCATCACACTGTGGAGCACCTCACACTGTGCAGCAACATCACATTGTGCAGCACCTTCATACAGTGCAGCACCTTCACATTGTGCAGCACCATCACACTGTGCAGCACCACCACACTGTGAAACAGCTTCGCACTGTGCAGCACCTCACACTGTCAGCACCTCACACTGTGCAGCACCACCACGCTGTGCAGCACCACCACACTGTGCAGCATCTCACACTGTGCAGCACCACCATACTGTACAGCACCTCACAATGGGCAGCAACTCACACTGTGCAGCACCTCACACTGTGCAGCACCACCACACTGTGCAGCACCTCACAATGTGCAGCACCATCACACTGTGCAGCACCTTCACAATGGGCAGCAACTCACACTGTGCAGCACCACCACACTGTGCAGCACCTCACAATGTGCAGCACCACCACACTGTGCAGCACCACCACACTGTACAGCACCTCACAATGTGCAGCACATCCCACTGTGCAGCACCTCACACTGTGCAGCACCTCACACTGTGCAGCACCTCACACTGTGCAACACCTTCACACTGTGCAGCACCTCACAATGTGCAGCACCATCACACTGTGCACCACCACCACACTGTGCAGCATCACCACACTGTACAGCACCTCACAATGTGCAGCACATCCCACTGTGCAGCACCATCACACTGTGCAGCACCTCACACTGTGCAGCACCTAATATTGTGCAGGACATTCCTCTGACTGTGCTGCACCTTCACACTGTGCAGCAGTTCACACTGTTCAGCACCACACACTGTGCAGCACCATCACACTGTGCAGCACCTCACACTGTGCAGCAACTCACACTGTGAAGCACCTTCACACTGTGCAGCACCTCACGCTGTGCAGCACCTTCACACTGTGCAGCACCTTCACACTGTGCAGCACCTTCACACTGTGCAGCACCGCACACTGTGCAGCACCTCACAGTGAGCACCAGCACCACACTGTGCAGCACCTTCACACTGTGCAGCACCACCACACTGTGCAGCACCTTCACACTGTGCAGCACCATCACAACGTGCAGCACCTTCACACTGTACAACACCTTCACAATGTGCCGCAACTCACACTGTGCAGCACCTTCACACTGCGCAGCAACTCACACTGTGCAGCACCTCACACTGTGCAGCACCTCACTCTGAGCAGCACCTCACACTGTGCAGCACCTCACACTGTGCAGCACCTCACACTGTGCAGGACCATCACACTGTGCAGCACCTCACACTGTGCAGCAACTCACACTGTGCAGGACCATCACACTGTGCAGCACCTCACACTGTGCAGGACCATCACACAGTGCAGCCACTCACAATGGGCAGCAACTCACACTGGGTAGCACCTTCACACTGTGCAGCACCTCACACTGTGCAGCACCTCACACTGTGCAGCATCTCACATTGTGCAGCACCTCACACTGTGTAGCACCTCACACTGTGCAGCACCTCACACTGTGCAGCACCTCACAATGGGCAGCAACTCACACTGTGTAGCACCTTCACAATGTGCAGCACCTCACACTGTGCAGCACCTCACACTGTGCAGGACCATCACACAGTGCAGCACCTCACAATGGGCAGCAACTCACACTGGGTAGCACCTTCACACTGTGCAGCACCTCACACTGTGCAGCACCTCACACTGTGCAGCATCTCACATTGTGCAGCACCTCACACTGTGTAGCACCTCACACTGTGCAGCACCTCACACTGTGCAGCACCTCACAATGGGCAGCAACTCACACTGTGCAGCACCTCACACTGTGCAGCACCTCACACTGTGCAGCACCATCACACTGTGCAGCACCTCACACTGTGCAGCAACTCACACTGTGCAGCACCATCACACTGTGCAGCACCTCACACTGTGTAGCACCTTCACACAGTGCAGCACCTCACACTGTGCAGCATCTTCACACTGTCCAGCACCTCACACTGTGCAGGACCATCATACTGTGCAGCACCTCACACTGTGCAGCAACTCACACTGTGCAGCACCATCACACTGTGCAGCACCTCACAATGGGCAGCAACTCACACTGTGTAGCACCTTCACACTGTGCAGCACCTCACAATGGGCAGCAACTCACTCTGTGTAGCACCTTCACACTGTGCAGCACCTCACACTGTGCAGCACCTCACACTGTGCAGCACCTCACACTGTGCAGCACCATCACACTGTGCAGCACCTCACACTGTGCAGCAACTCACACTGTGCAGCACCATCACACTGTGCAGCACCTCACACTGTGTAGCACCTTCACACAGTGCAGCACCTCACACTGTGCAGCAACTTCACACTGTCCAGCACCTCACACTGTGCAGCACCTTCACACTGTGCAGCACCATCACACTGTGCAGCACCTTCACACTGTGCAGCACCTTCACACTGTGTAGCACCTTCACACAGTGCAGCACCTCACACTGTGCAGCAACTTCACACTGTCCAGCACCTCACACTGTGCAGCACCTTCACACTGTGCAGCACCTTCACACTGTGCAGCACCATCACACTGTGCAGCACCTCACACTGTGTAGCACCTTCACACAGTGCAGCACCTTCACACTGTGCAGCAACTTCACACTGTCCAGCACCTCACACTGTGCAGCACCTCACACTGTGCAGCACCTCACACTGTGCAGCACCTCACACTGTGCAGCAACTCACACTGTGCAGCACCATCACACTGTGCAGCACCTCACACTGTGTAGCACCTTCACACTGTGCAGCACCTCACACTGTGCAGCACCATCACACTGTGCAGCACCTCACACTGTGCAGCAACTCACACTGTGCAGCACCATCACACTGTGCAGCACCTCACACTGTGTAGCACCTTCACACAGTGCAGCACCTCACACTGTGCAGCAACTTCACACTGTCCAGCACCTCACACTGTGCAGCACCTTCACACTGTGCAGCAACTCCACACTGTGCAGCACCTTCTGACTGAGCAACACCTTCACACTGACCAGCACCTCACACTGTGCAGCACATTCACACTGTGCAGCAACTCACACTGTGCAGCAACTCACACTGTGCAGCACCTAATAATGTGCAGGGCATTTCTCTGATTGTGCTGCACCTTTACACTGTGCAGCACCTCACACTGTGCAGCACCTCACACTGTGTAGCACCATCATACTGTGCAGCACCTTCACACTGTGCAACACCTTCACACTGTGCCTCACCTCAAACTGTGCAGCACCTCACACTGTGCAGCACCATCACACTTTGCAGCACCATCACACTTTGCAGCACCTCACACTGTGCAGCACCTCACACTGTGCAGCACCATCACACTGTGCAGCAACTCACACTGTGCAGCACGTTCACATTGTGCAACACCTTCACACTGTGCCGCACCTCAAACTGTGCAGCAGCTCACACTTTGCAGCACCTCACACTGTGCAGCACCATCACACTGTGCAGCAACTCACACTGTGCAGCACGTTCACACTGTGCAACACCTTCACACTGTGCAGCAACTCACACTGTGCAGCAACTCACACTGTGCAGCACCTAATAATGTGCAGGGCATTTCTCTGATTGTGCTGCACCTTCACACTGTGCCGCACCTCAAACTGTGCAGCAGCTCACACTGTGCAGCACCATCACACTGTGCAGCAACTCACACTGTGCAGCACGTTCACACTGTGCAACACCTTCACACTGTGCCGCACCTCAAACTGTGCAGCAGCTCACACTTTGCAGCACCTTCACACTGTGCAGCACCTCACACTGTGCAGCACCATCACACTCTGCAGCACATTTACACTGTGTAGCACCTCACACTGAGCAGCACCATGACACTGTGCAGCACCTCACACCATGCAGCACCTTCACACTGTGTAGCACCTCACACTGTGCAGCACCTTCACACTGTGCAGCACCTCACACTGTGCAGCACCATCACACTCTGCAGCACCTTCACACTGTGTAGCACCTCACACTGTGCAGCACCTTCACACTGTGTAGCACCTTCACACTGTGCAGCACCTTCACACTGTGCAGCACCTCACACTGTGCAGCACCTCACACTGTGCAGCACCTTCACACTGTGCAGCACCTCACACTGTGCAGCACCTCACACTGTGCAGCACCTCACACTGTGCAGCACCATCACACTATGCAGCACCTCACACTGTGCAGCACCATCACACTGTGCAGCACCTCACACTGTGCAGCACGTTCACACTGTGCAACACCTTCACACTGTGCCGCACCTCAAACTGTGCAGCAGCTCACACTTTGCAGCACCTCACACTGTGCAGCACCTCACTCTGAGCAGCACCATGACACTGTGCAGCACCTCACACCGTGCAGCACCTTCACACTGTGTAGCACCTCACACTGTGCAGCACCTTCACACTGTGCAGCACCTCACACTGTGCAGCACCATCACACTCTGCAGCACCTTCACACTGTGCAGCACCTCACACTGTACAGCACCTTCACACTGTGCAGCACCTTCACACTGTGCAGCACCTCACACTGTGCAGCACCATCACACTCTGCAGCACCTTCACACTGTGCAGCACCTCACACTGTGCAGCACCTTCACAATGTGTAGCACCTCACACTGTGCAGCACCTTCACACTGTGTAGCACCTTCACACTGTGCAGCACCTTCACACTGTGCAGCACCTCACACTGTGCAGCACCTTCACACTGTGCAGCACCTCACACTGTGCAGCACCTCACACTGTGCAACACCTCACACTGTGCAACACCTTCACACTGTGCAGCACCTCACACTGTGCAGCAACTCACACTGTGCAACACCTCACACTGTGCAGCAACTCACACTGTGCAGCACCTTCACACTGTGCAGCACCTCACACTGTGCAGCAGCTCACACTGTGCAGCGCCTCACACTGTGCAGCACCTTCACACTGTGCAGCACCTCACACTGTGCAGCACCTTCACACTGTGCAGCACCTCACACTGTGCAGCAACTCACACTGTGCAGCACCTTCACACTGTGCAGCACCTCACACTGTGCAGCACCTCACACTGTGCAGCACCTCACACTGTGCAGCACCTTCACACTGTGCAGTACCTCACACTGTGCAGCATCTCACACTGTGCAGCACCTCACACTGTGCAGCACCACCACACTGTGCAGCACCTCACACTGTGCAGCAACTCAGACTGTGCAGCACCTTCACACTTTGCAGCACCTCACACTGTGCAGCAACTCACACTGTGTCGCACCTTCACACAGTGCAGCACCTCACACTGTGCAGCACCTCACACTGTGCAGCAACTCATACTGTGCAGCACCATCACACTTTGCAGCACCTCACACTGTGCAGCAACTCACACTGTGTCGCACCTTCACACAGTGCAGCACCTCACACTGTGCAGCACCTCACAATGTGTAGCACCACCACACTGTGCAGCACCATCACACTGTGCAGCACCTCACACTGAGCAGCACCATGACACTGTGCAGCACCTCACACCGTGCAGCACCTTCACACTGTGTAGCACCTCACACTGAGCAGCACCTTCACACTGTGCAGCACCTCACACTGTGCAGCACCATCACACTCTGCAGCACCATCACACTCTGCAGCACCTTCACACTGTGCAGCACCTTCACACTGTGCAGCACCTCACACTGTACAGCACCTTCACACTGTGCAGCACCTTCACACTGTGCAGCACCTCACACTGTGCAGCACCATCACACTCTGCAGCACCTTCACACTGTGCAAAACCTCACACTGTGCAGCACCTTCACAATGTGTAGCACCTCACACTGTGCAGCACCTTCACACTGTGTAGCACCTCACACTGTGCAGCACCATCACACTCTGCAGCACCTTCACACTGTGCAAAACCTCACACTGTGCAGCACCTTCACACTGTGTAGCACCTTCACACTGTGCAGCACCTTCACACTGTGCAGCACCTCACACTGTGCAGCACCTTCACACTGTGCAGCACCTCACACTGTGCAGCAACTCACACTGTGCAACACCTCACAATGTGCAGCACCTCACACTGTGCAGTGCCTCACACTGTGCAGCACCTTCACACTGTGCAGCACCTCACACTGTGCAGCAGCTCACACTGTGCAGCGCCTCACACTGTGCAGCACCTTCACACTGTGCAGCACCTCACACTGTGCAGCAACTCACACTGTGCAGCACCTTCACACTGTGCAGCACCTCACACTGTGCAGCGCCTCACACTGTGCAGCACCTTCACACTGTGCAGCACCTCACACTGTGCAGCACCTCACACTGTGCAGCACCTCACACTGTGCCGCAACTCACACCGTGCAGCACCTTCACACTGTGCAACACCTTCACACTGTGTAGCACCATCACAATTTGCAGCACCTCACACTGTGCAGCACCTCACACTGTGCAGCACCTTCACACTGTGTAGCACCATCACACTGTGCAGCACCTCACACCGTGCAGCACCTTCACACTGTGCAGCACCTTGACACTGAGCAACACCTTCACACTGTGCAGCACCTCACACTGTGCAGCAACTCAGACTGTGCAGCACCTTCACACTTTGCAGCACCTCACACTGTGCAGCAACTCACACTGTGTCGCACCTTCACACAGTGCAGCACCTCACACTGTGCAGCACCTCACACTGTGCAGCAACTCACACTGTGCAGCACCATCACACTTTGCAGCACCTCACACTGTGCAGCAACTCACACTGTGTCGCACCTTCACACAGTGCAGCACCTCACACTGCAGCACCTCACACTGTGCAGCAACTCACACTGTGCAGCACCATCACACTTTGCAGCACCTCACACTGTGCAGCAACTCACACTGTATCGCACCTTCACACAGTGCAGCACCTCACACTGTGCAGCACCTCACAATGTGTAGCACCATGACACTGTGCAGCACCTCACTCTGAGCAGCACCATGACACTGTGCAGCACCTCACACCGTGCAGCACCTCACACTGTGCAGCACCTCACACTGTGCAGCACCTTCACACTGTGCAGCACCTTCACACTGTGCAGCACCTCACACTGTGCAGTACCTTCACACTGTGCAGCACCTCACACTGTGCAGCACCTCACACTGTGCAGCAACTCACACTGTGCAGCAACACACACTGTGTAGCACCTTCACACTGTGCAACACCTTCACACTGTGCAGCACCTCACACTGTGCAGCACCTTCACACTGTGCAGCACCTCACACTGTGCAGCACCTCACACTGTGCAGCACCACCACACTGTGCAGCACCTCACACTGTGTAGCACCATCACACTGTGCAGCACCTTCACACTGTCCAACACCTTCACACCGTGCAGCACCTTCACACTGTGCAGCACCTCAAACTGTGCAGCAGCTCACACTGTGCAGCACCTTCACACTGAGCAACACCTTCACACTGTGTAGCACCATCACACTGTGCAGCACCTCACACTGTGCAGCACCTTCACACTGTGCAGCACCTCACACTGTGCAGCACCTTCACACTGTGCAGCACCTCACACTGTGCAGCACCTTCACACTGTGCAGCACCTCACACTGTGCAGCACCTTCACACTGTGCAGCACCTCACACTGTGCAGCACCACCACACTGTGCAGCACCTCACACTGTGTAGCACCATCACACTGTGCAGCACCTTCACACTGTCCAACACCTTCACACCGTGCAGCACCTTCACACTGTGCAGCACCTCAAACTGTGCAGCAGCTCACACTGTGCAGCACCTTCACACTGAGCAACACCTTCACACTGTGTAGCACCATCACACTGTGCAGCACCTCACACTGTGCAGCACCTTCACACTGTGCAGCACCTCACACTGTGCAGCACCTTCACACTGTGCAGCACCTCACACTGTGCAGCACCTCACACTGTGCAGCACCTTCACACTGAGCAACACCTTCACACTGTGTAGCACCATCACACTGTGCAGCACCTCACACTGTGCAGCACCTTCACACTGTGCAGCACCTCACACTGTGTAGCACCATCACACTGTGCAGCACCTTCACACTGTCCAACACCTTCACACCGTGCAGCACCTTCACACTGTGCAGCACCTCAAACTGTGCGGCAGCTCACACTGTGCAGCACCTTCACACTGAGCAACACCTTCACACTGTGTAGCACCATCACACTGTGCAGCACCTCACACTGTGCAGCACCATCACACTGTGCAGCAGCTCACACTGTGCAGCACCTTCACACTGAGCAACACCTTCACACTGTGTAGCACCATCACAATTTACAGCACCTCACACTGTGCAGCACCTCACGCTGTGCAGCACCTTCACACTGTGCAGCACCATCACACTGTGCAGCACCTCACACCGTGCAGCACCTTCACACTGTGTAGCACCATCACACTGTGCAGCACCTCACACCGTGCAGCACCTTCACACTGTGCAGCACCTTGACACTGAGCAACACCTTCACACTGTGCAGCACCTCACACCGTGCAGCACCTTCACACTGTGTAGCACCATCACACTGTGCAGCACCTCACACCGTGCAGCACCTTCACACTGTGCAGCACCTTGACACTGAGCAACACCTTCACACTGTGCAGCACCTTCACACTTTGCAGCACCTCACACTGTGCAGCAACTCACACTGTGTCGCACCTTCACACAGTGCAGCACCTCAAACTGTGCAGCAGCTCACACTGTGCAGCACCTTCACACTGAGCAACACCTTCACACTGTGTAGCACCATCACACTGTGCAGCACCTCACACTGTGCAGCACCTTCACACTGTGCAGCACCTCACACTGTGCAGCACCTTCACACTGTGCAGCACCTCACACTGTGCAGCACCTCACACTGTGCAGCACCACCACACTGTGCAGCACCTCACACTGTGTAGCACCATCACACTGTGCAGCACCTTCACACTGTCCAACACCTTCACACCGTGCAGCACCTTCACACTGTGCAGCATCTCAAACTGTGCAGCAGCTCACACTGTGCAGCACCTTCACACTGAGCAACACCTTCACACTGTGTAGAACCATCACACTGTGCAGCACCTCACACTGTGCAGCACCTTCACACTGTGCAGCACCTCACACTGTGCAGCACCTTCACACTGTGCAGCACCTCACACTGTGCAGCACCTTCACACTGAGCAACACCTTCACACTGTGTAGCACCATCACACTGTGCAGCACCTCACACTGTGCAGCACCTTCACACTGTACAGCACCTCACACTGTGTAGCACCATCACACTGTGCAGCACCTTCACACTGTCCAACACCTTCACACCGTGCAGCACCTTCACACTGTGCAGCACCTCAAACTGTGCGGCAGCTCACACTGTGCAGCACCTTCACACTGAGCAACACCTTCACACTGTGTAGCACCATCACACTGTGCAGCACCTCACACTGTGCAGCACCATCACACTGTGCAGCAGCTCACACTGTGCAGCACCTTCACACTGAGCAACACCTTCACACTGTGTAGCACCATCACAATTTACAGCACCTCACACTGTGCAGCACCTCACGCTGTGCAGCACCTTCACACTGTGCAGCACCATCACACTGTGCAGCACCTCACACCGTGCAGCACCTTCACACTGTGTAGCACCATCACACTGTGCAGCACCTCACACCGTGCAGCACCTTCACACTGTGCAGCACCTTGACACTGAGCAACACCTTCACACTGTGCAGCACCTCACACCGTGCAGCACCTTCACACTGTGCAGCACCTTCACACTTTGCAGCACCTCACACTGTGCAGCACCTTCACACTCTGCAGCACCTCACACTGTGCAGCACCTTCACACTCTGCAGCACCTCACACTGTGCAGCACCTTCACACTGTGCAGCACCTCACTCTGAGCAGCACCATGACACTGTGCAGCACCTCACACTGTGCAGCACCTTCACACTGTGCAGCACCTCACACTGTGCAGTACTTTCACACTGTGCAGCACCTCACACTGTGCAGCACCTCACACTGTGCAGCACCTCACACTGTGCAGCACCTTCACACTGTGCAGCAACTCACACTGTGCAGCAACTCACACTGTGCAGCAACTCACTCTGTGTAGCACCTTCACACTGTGCAACACCTTCACACTGTGCAGCAACTCACACTGTGCAGCAACTCACACAGTGCAGCACCTCACACTGTGTAGCACCTTCACACTGTGCAACACCTTCACACTGTGCAACACCTTCACACTGTGCAGCAACTCACACTGTGCAGCAACTCACTCTGTGTAGCACCTTCACACTGTGCAACACCTTCACACTGTGCAGCAACTCACACTGTGCAGCAACTCACACAGTGCAGCACCTCACACTGTGTAGCACCTTCACACTGTGCAACACCTTCACACTGTGCAACACCTTCACACTGTGCAGCACCTTCACACTGTGCAGCACCATCACACTGTGCAGCACCATCACACTGTGCAGCAACTCACACTGTGCAGCAACTCACACTGTGCAGCACCTTCACACTGTGCAGCACCTCACACTGTGCAGCACCTCACACTGTGCAGCAACTCACACTGTGTAGCACCTTCACACTGTGCAGCACCTCACACTGTGCAGCACCTTCACACTGTGCAGCACCTTCACATTGTGCAGCCACTCACACTGTGCAGCACCTTCACACTGTGCAGCCACTCACACTGTGCAGCAACTCACACTGTGCAGCACCTCAGACTGTTCAGCACCTCACACTGTGCAGCACAATCACACTGTGCAGCACCTTCACACTGTGCAGCACCGAACACTGTGCAGCAACTCAGACTGTGCAGCACCTTCACACTTTGCAGCAGCTCACACTGTTCAGGAACGCACACTGTGCAGCACCTCACACTGTGCAGCACTTCAGACTGTTCAGCACCTCACACTGTGCAGCACCTTCACACTGTGCAGCACCGAACACTGTGCAGCAACTCAGACTGTGCAGCACCTCACACTGTGCAGCACCTTCACACTGTGCAGCACCTCACACTGTTCAGGAACGCACACTGTGCAGCACCTCACACTGTGCAGCACCTTCACACTGTGCAGCACCTTCACACTGTGCAGCACCTTCACACTGTGCAGCACCGAACACTGTGCAGCAACTCAGACTGTGCAGCACCTCACACTGTGCAGCACCTTCACACTGTGCAGCACCTCACACTGTGCAGCACCATCACACTGTGAAGCACCTCACACAGTGTAGCACCTTCACACTGTGCAGCACCTCACACTGTGCAGCACCTCACACTGTGCAGCACCTTCACACTGTGCAGCACCTTCACATTGTTCAGCACCTTCACACTGTGCAACACCTTCACACTGTGCAGCACCTCACATTGTGCAGCACCTCACACTGTGCGGCAACTTCACACTCTGCAACACCTCACACTGTGCAGCACCATCACACTATCCTGCACCTTCACACTGTGCAGCACCTCACACTGTGCAGCACCATCACACTGTGCAGTACGTTCACACTCTGCAACACCACACACTGTGCAGCACCTCACACTGTGCAGCACCATCACACTGTGCAGTACCTTCACACTCTGCAGCACCTTCACACTGTGCAGCACCTCACACTGTGCAGCACCATCACCCTGTGCATCACCTTCACACTGTGCAGCACCTTCACACTGTGCAGCACCTCACACTGTGCAGCACCTTCCCACTGTGCAGCACCTTCACACTGTGCAGCATCTTCACACTGTGCAGCACCTCACACTGTGCATGACCTTCAAAGTGTGCAGCAACTCACACTGTGCAGCACCTTCACACTGTACAGCACCTCACTCTGTGCAGAACTTCACTCTGTGCAGCACCTTCACACTGTGCAGCACCTCACACTGTGCAGCACCTTCCCACTGTGCAGCACCTTCACACTGTGCAGCATCTTCACACTGTGCAGCACCTCACACTGTGCATGACCTTCAAAGTGTGCAGCAACTCACACTGTGCAGCACCTCACACTGTGCAGCACCTTCACACTGTGGAGCACCTCACACTGCAGCACCTTCACACTGTGCATTACCTCACACTGTGCAGCAACTCACACTGTGCAGCAACTCACACAGTGTAGCACCTTCACTCTGTGCAGCACCTCAGACTGTTCAGCACCTCACACTGTGCAGCACCGAACACTGTGCAGCAACTCAGACTGTGCAGCACCTCACACTGTGCAGCACCTTCACACTGTGCAGCACCTTCACATTGTTCAGCACCTTCACACTGTGCAAAACCTTCACACTCTGCAGCACCTCACACTGTGCAGCACCATCACACTGTCCAGCACCTTCACACTGTGCAGCACCTCACACTGTGCAGCACCATCACACTGTGCAGCACCTCACACTGTGCAACACCACACACTGTGCAGCACCTCACACTGTGGAGCACCATCACCCTGTGCAGCACCTTCACACTGTGCAGCACCTCACACTGTGCAGCACCATCACACTGTGCAGCACCTTCACACTGTGCAGCATCTTCACACTGTGCAGCACCTCACACTGTGCAGCACCTTCAAAGTGTGCAGCAACTCACACTGTGCAGCACCATCACCCTGTGCAGCACCTTCACACTGTGCAGCAACTCACACTGTGCAGCACCTTCACACTTTGCAGCACCTCACACTGTTCAGGAACGCACACTGTGCAGCACCTTCACACTGTGCAGCAACTCACACTGTGCAGCAACTCAGACTGTGCAGCACCTTCACACTTTGCAGCACCTCACACTGTTCAGGAACGCACACTGTGCAGCACCTTCACACTGTGCAGCAACTCACACTGTGCAGCAACTCAGACTGTGCAGCACCTTCACACTTTGCAGCACCTCACACTGTTCAGGAACGCACACTGTGCAGCACCTTCACACTGTGCAGCACCTTCACACTGTGCAGCACTTCACACTGTGCAGCACCTTCACACTGTGTAGCACCTCACACTGTGCAGCAAATCACACTGTGCAGCACCTTCACACTTTGCAGCACCTCACACTGTGCAGCACCTTCACACTGTGCAGCAACTCACTTTGTGCAGCACCTCACACTGTGCAGCACCTCACACTGTGCAGAACCTCCACACTGTGCAGCACCTCACACTGTGCAGCACCATCACACTGTGCCGCACCTTCACACTGTGCAGCACCACACACTGTGCAGCACCTCACACTGGGCAGCACCTCACACTGCTGCACCTTCACACTGTGCAGCACCTCACACTGTGCAGCACCTTCACACTGTGCAGCACCTCACACTGTGCAGTACCATCACACTGTGCAGCACCTTCACACTGTGCAGCACCTCACACTGTGCAGCACCATCACACTGTGCAGCACCTTCACACTGTGCAGCACCTCACACTGTGCAGCACCATCACACTGTGCAGCACCTTCACACTGTGCAGCACCTCACACTGTGCAGCACCTTCACACTGTGCAGCACCTCACACTGTGCAGCACCATCACACTGTGCAGCACCTTCACACTGTGCAGCACCTCCACACTGTGCAGCACCTCACAGTGAGCACCAGCACCACACTGTGCAGCACCTTCCCACTGTGCAGCACCTTCACACTGTGCAGCACCTTCACACTGTGCAGCACCTTCAAACTGTGCAGCACCTCACTCTGTGCAGCACCTCACACTGTGCAGCACCGCACACTGTGCAGCACCTCACACTGTGCAGCACCTCACACTGTGCAGCACCTCACACTGTGCAGCACCTTCACACTGTGCAGCACCTTCAAACTGTGCAGCACCTCACTCTGTGCAGCACCTCACACTGTGCAGCACCTCACACTGTGCAACACTTCACACTGTGCAGCACCACCACACTGTGCAGCATCTTCACACTGTGCAGCACCTTCACACCGTGCAGCACCTCACACTGTGCAGCACCTTCACACTGTGCAGCACCTTCAAACTGTGCAGCACCTCACTCTGTGCAGCACCTCACACTGTGCAGCACCTCACACTGTGCAACACTTCACACTGTGCAACACCACCACACTGTGCAGCATCTTCACACTGTTCAGCACCACCAGAATGTGCAGCACCTTCACACTGTGCAGCACCTTCACACCGTGCAGCACCTCACACTGTGCAGCACCTCACACCGTGCAGCACCTCACACTGTGCAGCACCTCACACTGTGCAGCACCTCACACTCTGCAGCACCTCACACTGTTAAGCACCACCACACTGTGCAGCACCTCACACTGTGTAGCACCATCACACTGTGTAGCACCATCACACTGTGCAACACCTTCACACTGTGCAGCACCCTCACACTGTGCAGCACCTTCACACTGTGCAGCACCTTCACACTGTGCAGTACCTCACACCGTGCAGCACATTCACACTGTGCAGTACCTCACACTGTGCAGCAACTCACAGTGAGCAAAACCACCACACTGTGCAGCACCTCACACTGGGCAGAACCTTCACACTCTGCAGCACCTCACACTAGGCAGCACCTCACTCTGTGCAGCACCTCACACTGTGCAGCACCTCACTTTGTGCAGCACCTCACACTGTGCAGAACCTTCACACTCTGCAGCACCTCACTTTGTGCAGCACCTCACACTGTGCAGAACCTTCACACTCTGCAGCACCTCACACTGTGCAGCACCTCACACTGTGCAGCACCTTCACACTGTGCAGCACCTCACACTGTGCAGCACCTCACCTTGTGCAGCACCTCACACTGTGCAGCACCTCACACTGTGCAGCACCTTCACACTGTGCAGCACCTCACACTGTGCAGCACCTCACACTGTGCAGTACCATCACACTATGCAGCACCTTCACACTGTGCAGCACCTTCACACTGTGCAGCACCTCACACTGCAGCACCTTCACACTGTGCAGCACCTCACACTGTGCAGCACCATCACACTGTGCAGCACCTTCACACTGTGCAGCACCTCACACTGTGCAGCACCTTCACACTGTGCAGCACCTCACACTGTGCAGCACCATCACACTGTGCAGCACCTTCACACTGTGCAGAACCTCACACTGTGCAGCACCTTCACACTCTGCAGCACTTTCACACTGTGCAGCGCCTCAGAATCTGCAGCACATTCACACTGTGCAGCACCTCACACTATGCAGCACCTCACACAGTGCAGCACCTTCACACTGTGCAGCACCTCACAGTGAGCACCAGCACCACACTGTGCAGCATCTTCACACTGTTCAGCACCACCACACTGTGCAGCATCTTCCCACTGTGCAGCACCTTCACACTGTGCAGCACCTTCAAACTGTGCAGCACCTTACTCTGTGCAGCACCTCACACTGTGCAGCACTTCACACTGTGCAGCACCTTCAAACTGTGCAGCACCTTACTCTGTGCAGCACCTCACACTGTGCAGCGCCTCACACTGTGCAGCACCTTCACACTGTGCAGCACCTTCACACTGTGCAGCACCTTCCCACTGTGCAGCACCTTCACACTGTGCAGCACCTCACTTTGTGCAGCACCTTCCCACTGTGCAGCACCTTCACACTGTGCAGCACCTCACTTTGTGCAGCCCCTCACACTGTGCAGCACCTCACACTGTGCAGAAACTTCACACTCTGCAGCACCTCACACTGTGCAGCACCATCACACTGTGCAGCACCTTCACACTGTGCAGCGCCTCAGAATCTGCAGCACATTCACACTGTGCAGCACCTCACACTGTGCAGCACCTCACACTGTGCAGCACCTTCACACTGTGCAGCACCTCACACTGTGCAACACCTTCACACTGTGCAGCACCACATACTGTGCAGCACCTTCACACTGTGCAGCATTTCAGAGTGAGCAGCACCACTACACTGTGCAGCACCTCACACTATTAAGCACCACCACACTGTGCAGCACTTCACACTGTGCAGCACCACCATAATGTGCAGCACCATCACACTGTGCAGCACCATCACACTGTGCAGAACCTCACACTGTGCAGCACCTTCACACTGTGCAGAACCTCACAGTGTGCAGCACCTTCACACTGTGCAGCACCTCACACTGTGCAGCACCTTCACACTCTGCAGCACTTTCACACTGTGCAGCGCCTCAGAATCTGCAGCACATTCACACTGTGCAGCACCTTCACACTGTGCAGCACCTTCAAACTGTGCAGCACCTTCACACTGTGCAGCACCTTCAAACTGTGCAGCACCTTCACACTGTGCAGCAACTCACACTGTGCAGCACCTTCACACTGTGCAGCACATTCAAACTGTGCAACACCTTCAAACTGTGCAGCACCTTCACACTGTGCAGCAACTCACACTGTGCAGCACCTTCACACTGTGCAACACCTTCACACTGTGCAACACCTTCACACTGTGCAGCACCTCACACTGTGCAGCAACTCACACTGTGCAGCACCCTCACACTGTGCAGCACCTTCACACTGTGCAGCACCTTCACACTGTGCAGTACCTCACACTGTGCAGCAACTCACAGTGAGCAGAACCACCACACTGTGCAGCACCTCACACTGTGCAGCAACTCACACTGTGCAGCAACGCACACTGTGTAGCACCTTCAGACTGTGCAGCACCTCACACTGTGCAGCACATTCACACTGTGCAGCAACTCACACTGTGCAGCACCTTCACACTGTGCAGCACCTTCACACTGTGCAGCACCGAACACTGTGCAGCACCTCACACTGTTCAGAACCTCACTCTGTGCAGCACCATCACACTGTGCAGCACATTCACACTGTGCAGCAACTCACACTGTGCAGCACCTTCACACTGTGCAGCACCTTCACACTGTGCAGCACCTCAGACTGTGCAGCACCTTCACACTGTGCAGCACCTTCACACTGTGCAGCACCTCACTTTGTGCAGCCCCTCACACTGTGCAGCACCTCACACTGTGCAGAAACTTCACACTCTGCAGCACCTCACACTGTGCAGCACCATCACACTGTGCAGCACCTTCACACTGTGCAGCACCACACACTGTGCAGCACCTCACACTGGGCAGCACCTCACACTGCAGCACCTTCACACTGTGCAGCACCTCACACTGTGCAGCACCTCACACTGTGCAGCACCTTCACACTGTGCAGCACCTCACACTGTGCAGTTACATCACACTGTGCAGCACCTTCACACTGTGCAGCACCTCACACTGTGCAGCACCATCACACTGTGCAGCACCTTCACACTGTGCAGCACCATCACACTGTGCAGCACCTTCACACTGTGCAGCACCTCACACTGTGCAGCACCTTCACACTGTGCAGCACCTCACACTGTGCAGCACCATCACACTGTGCAGCACCTTCACACTGTGCAGCACCTGCACACTGTGCAGCACCTCACAGTGAGCACCAGCACCACACTGTGCAGCATCTTCACACTGGTCAGCACCACCACACTGTGCAGCACCTTCCCACTGTGCAGCACCTTCACACTGTGCAGCACCTTCACACTGTGCAGCACCTTCAAACTGTGCAGCACCTCACTCTGTGCAGCACATCACACTGTGCAGCACCGCACACTGTGCAGCACCTCACACTGTGCAGCACTTCACACTGTGCAGCACCACCACACTGTGCAGCATCTTCACACTGTTCAGCACCACCAGTATGTGCAGCACCTTCACACTGTGCAGCACCTTCACACCGTGCAGCACCTCACACTGTGCAGCACCTTCACACTGTGCAGCACATTCAAACTGTGCAGCACCTCACTCTGTGCAGCACCTCACACTGTGCAGCACCTCACACTGTGTAGCATCATCACACTGTTCAGCACCTTCACACTGTGCAGCACCTTCACACTGTGCAGCACATTCAAACTGTGCAGCACCGCACACTGTGCAGCACCTCACACTGTGCAGCACTTCACACTGTGCAGCACCACCACACTGTGCAGCATCTTCACACTGTTCAGCACCACCAGAATGTGCAGCACCTTCACACTGTGCAGCACCTTCACACTGTGCAGCACCTCACACTGTGCAGCACCTCACACTGTGCAGCACCTCACACTCTGCAGCACCTCACACTGTTAAGCACCACCACACTATGCAGCAACTCACACTGTGTAGCACCTTCACACTGTGCAGCACCTTCACACTGTGCAGCACCTTCACACTGTGCAGCACCTCACACTATGCAGCAACTCACACTGTGTAGCACCTTCACACTGTGCAGCACCTTCACACTGTGTAGCACCTTCACACTGTGCAGCACCTTCACACTGTGCAGCACCTTCACACTGTGCAGTACCTGACACCGTGCAGCACATTCACACTGTGCAGTACCTCACACTGTGCAGCAACTCACAGTGAGCAGAACCACCACACTGTGCAGCACCTCACACTGGGCAGCAACTCACACTGTGCAGCAACGCACACTGTGTAGCACCTCACACTGTGCAGCACGACACACTGTGCAGCACCTTCACACTGTGCAGCACCGAACACTGTGCAGCACCTCACACTGTTCAGAACCTCACACTGTGCAGCACCATCACACTGTGCAGCACATTCACACTGTGCAGCAACTCACACTGTGCAGCACCTTCACACTGTGCAGCACCTTCACACTGTGCAGCACCTTCACACTTTGCAGCACCTCACACTATTCAGGAACGCACACTGTGCAGCACCTCACGCTGTGCAGCAACTCACACTGTGCAGCACCTTCACACTGTGCAGCACCTTCACACTGTTCAGCAACTCACACTGTGCAGCACCTTCACACTGTGCAGCACCTTCACACTGTGCAGCACCTTCACACTTTGCAGCACCTCACACTGTTCAGGAACGCACACTGTGCAGCACCTCACGCTGTGCAGCACCTTCACACTGTGCAGCACCTTCACACTGTTCAGCAACTCACACTGTGCAGCACCTTCACACTGTGCAGCACCTTCACACTGTTCAGCAACTCACACTGTGCAGCACCTTCACACTGTGCAGCACCTTCACACTGTGCAGCACCTTCACACTTTGCAGCACCTCACACTGTTCAGGAACGCACACTGTGCAGCACCTCACACTGTGCAGCACCTTCACACTGTGCAGCACTTCACTTTGTGCAGCACCTCACACTGTGCAGCACCTCACACTGTGCAGAACCTTCACACTCTGCAGCACCTCACACTGTGCAGCACCATCACACTGTGCAGCACCTTCACACTGTGCAGCACCACACACTGTGCAGCACCTCACACTGGGCAGCACCTTCACACTGTGCAGCACCTCACACTGTGCAGCACCTCACACTCTGCAGCACCTCACAGTGAGCACCAGCATCACACTGTGCAGCATCTTCACACTGGTCAGCACCACCACACTGTGCAGCACCTTCCCACTGTGCAGCACCTTCACACTGTGCAGCACCTTCACACTGTGCAGGACCTTCAAACTGTGCAGCACCTCACTCTGTGCAGCACATCACACTGTGCAGCACCGCACACTGTGCAGCACCTCACACTGTGCAGCACTTCACACTGTGCAGCACCACCACACTGTGCAGCATCTTCACACTGTTCAGCACCACCAGTATGTGCAGCACCTTCACACTGTGCAGCACCTTCACACCGTGCAGCACCTCACACTGTGCAGCACCTTCACACTGTGCAGCACATTCAAACTGTGCAGCACCTCACTCTGTGCAGCACCTCACACTGTGCAGCACCGCACACTGTGCAGCACCTCACGCTGTGCAGCACTTCACACTGTGCAGCACCACCACACTGTGCAGCATCTTCACACTGTTCAGCACCACCAGAATGTGCAGCACCTTCACACTGTGCAGCACCTTCACACCGTGCAGCACCTTCACACCGTGCAGCACCTCACAGTGCGCAGCACCTGACACCGTGCAGCACCTCACACTGTGCAGCACCTCACACTCTGCAGCACCTCACACTGTTAAGCACCACCACACTATGCAGCAACTCACACTGTGTAGCACCTTCACACTGTGCAGCACCTTCACACTGTGCAGCACCTTCACACTGTGCAGCACCTCACACTATGCAGCAACTCACACTGTGTAGCACCTTCACACTGTGCAGCACCTTCACACTGTGTAGCACCTTCACACTGTGCAGCACCTTCACACTGTGCAGCACCTTCACACTGTGCAGTACCTCACACCGTGCAGCACATTCACACTGTGCAGCACCTCACACTGGGCAGCAACTCACACTGTGCAGCAACGCACACTGTGTAGCACCTCACACTGTGCAGCACGACACACTGTGCAGCACCTTCACACTGTGCAGCACCGAACACTGTGCAGCACCTCACACTGTTCAGAACCTCACACTGTGCAGCACCATCACACTGTGCAGCACATTCACACTGTGCAGCAACTCACACTGTGCAGCACCTTCACACTGTGCAGCACCTTCACACTGTGCAGCACCTTCACACTTTGCAGCACCTCACACTGTTCAGGAACGCACACTGTGCAGCACCTCACGCTGTGCAGCAACTCACACTGTGCAGCACCTTCACACTGTGCAGCACCTTCACACTGTTCAGCAACTCACACTGTGCAGCACCTTCACACTGTGCAGCACCTTCACACTGTGCAGCACCTTCACACTTTGCAGCACCTCACACTGTTCAGGAACGCACACTGTGCAGCACCTCACGCTGTGCAGCAACTCACACTGTGCAGCACCTCACACTGTGCAGCACCATCGCACTGTGCACCACCTTCACACTGTGCAGCACCTTCACACTGTGCAGCACTTCACTTTGTGCAGCACCTCACACTGTGCAGCACCTCACACTGTGCAGAACCTTCACACTCTGCAGCACCTCACACTGTGCAGCACCATCACACTGTGCAGCACCTTCACACTGTGCAGCACCACACACTGTGCAGCACCTCACACTGGGCAGCACCTTCACACTGTGCAGCACCTCACACTGTGCAGTACCATCACACTGTGCAGCACCTTCACACTGTGCAGCACCTCACACTGTGCAGCACCATCACACTGTGCAGCACCTTCACACTGTGCAGCACCTCACACTGTGCAGCACCATCACACTGTGCAGCACCTTCACACTGTGCAGCACCTCATACTGTGCAGCAACTTCACACTGTGCAGCACCTCACACTGTGCAGCACCATCACACTGTGCAGCACCTTCACACTGTGCAGCACCTTCACACTGTGCAGCACCTCACAGTGAGCACCAGCACCACACTGTGCAGCATCTTCACACTGTTCAGCACCACCAGAATGTGCAGCACCTTCACACTGTGCAGCACCTTCACACCGTGCAGCACCTCACACTGTGCAGCACCTTCACACTGTGCAGCACCTTCAAACTGTGCAGCACCTCACTCTGTGCAGCACCTCACACTGTGCAGCACCGCACACTGTGCAGCACCTCACACTGTGCAGCACTTCACACTTTGCAGCACCACCACACTGTGCAGCATCTTCACACTGTTCAGCACCACCAGAATGTGCAGCACCTTCACACTGTGCAGCACCTTCACACTTTGCAGCACCACCACACTGTGCAGCATCTTCACACTGTTCAGCACCACCAGAATGTGCAGCACCTTCACACTGTGCAGCACCTTCACACCGTGCAGCACCTCACACTGTGCAGCACCTCACACCGTGCAGCACCTTACACTGTGCAGCACCTCAAACTGTGCAGCACCTCACACTGTGCAGCACCATCACACTTTGCAGCACCTCACACTGTGTAGCACCATCACACTGTGCAGCACCTTCACACTGTGCAGCACCACCACACTGTGCAGCACCATCACACTGTGTAGCACCATCACACCGTGCAGCACCTTCACACTGTGCAGCACCTCACACTGTGCAGGACCTCAAACTGTGCAGCACCTCACACCGTGCAGCACCTTCACACTGTGCAGCACCTCATACTGTGCAGAACCTTCACACTGTGCAGCACCTTCACACTGTGTAGCACCTTCACACTGTGCAGGACCTCAAACTGTGCAGCACCTCACACCGTGCATCACCTTCACACTGTGCAACACCTTCACACTGTGCAGCACCTCACACTGTGCAGCAACTCACACTGTGCAGCACCTTCACACTGTGCAACACCTTCACACTGTGCAGCACATTCACACTGTGCAGCACCTTCACACTGTGCAGCACCTTCACACTGTGCAGGACCTCACACTGTGCAGCACATTCACACTGTGCAGCACCTTCACACTGTGCAACACCTTCACACTGTTCAGCACCTCACACTGTGCAGCACCTTCACACTGTGCAACACCTTCACACTGTGCAGCACATTCACACTGTGCAGAACCTTCACACTGTGCAGCAACTCACACTGTGCAGCACCTTCAAAATGTGCAGCATCTTTTCGCTGTGCAGCACCTAATACTGTGCAAAACCTTCACACTGTGTAGCACCTTCAACTGTGCAGCACCCTCACACTGTGCAGCACCATCACACTGTGCAGCACCTTCACGCTGTGCAGCACCTCACACTGTGCAGAACCTCACACTGTGCAGCACCTCACACTGTGCAGCACATTCACACTGTGCAGTACCTCACACTGTGCAGCAACTCACAGTGAGCAGAACCACCACACTGTGCAGCACCTCACACTGTGCAGCACCTCACACTGTGCAGCACCATCACACTGTGCAGCAACTCACACTGTGCAGCACTTTCAAAATGTGCAGCATCTTTTCGCTGTGCAGCACCTAATACTGTGCAGCACCTTCACACTGTGCAACACTTTCACACTGTGCTGCACCTCACACTATGCAGCACCACCACACTGTGTAGCATCTCACAATGTGCACCACCTTCACACTTTGCATCACCATCAAACTGTGCAGCACCATCACACTGTGCAGCACCTCACACTGTGCAGCACCTTCACACTGTGCAGCACCTCACACTGTGCAGCACCTTCACACTGTGCAGCACCTCCACACTGTGCAGCACCTCACACTGTGCAGCACCTTCACACTGTGCAGCACCTCCACACTGTGCAGCACCTTCACACTTTGCAGCACCTTCACACTGTGCAGCACCTCACACTGTGCAGCACCTTCAAAATGTGCAGCATCTTTTCGCTGTGCAGCACCTAATACTGTGCAAAACCTTCACACTGTGTAGCACCTTCACACTGTGCAGCACCACACACTGTGCAGCACCTCACACTGTGCAGCACCTTCACACTGTGCAGCACCATCACACTGTGCAGCACCAGCACACTGTGCAGCAACTCACACTGTGCAGCACCTTCACACTGTGCAGCGCCTCAGAATCTGCAGCACATTCACACTGTGCAGCACCTCACACTGTGCAGCACCTCACACTGTGCAGCACCTTCACACTGTGCAGCACCTCACACTGTGCAGCACCTCACACTGTGCAGCACCTTCACACTGTGCAGCACCTCAAACTGTGCAGCACCTTCACACTGTGCAGCACCTCACACTGTGCAGCACCATCACACTGTGCAGCACCTTCACACTGTGCAGCACCTCACACTGTGCAGCACCTTCACACTGTGCAGCACCTCACACTGTGCAGCACCTTCACACTGTGCAGCGCCTCAGAATCTGCAGCACATTCACACTGTGCAGCACCTCACACTGTGCAGCACCTTCACACTGTGCAGCACCTCACACTGTGCAGCACCATCACACTGTGCAGCACCTTCACACTGTGCAGCGCCTCAGAATCTGCAGCACATTCACACTGTGCAGCACCTCACACTGTGCAGCACCTCACACTGTGCAGCACCTTCACACTGTGCAGCACCTTCACACTCTGCAGCACCTTCACACTGTGCAGCGCCTCAGAATCTGCAGCACATTCACACTGTGCAGCACCTCACACTGTGCAGCATCTTCACACTGTTCAGCACCTTACACTGTGTAGCACCTTCCGACTGTGCAGCATCTTCACACTGTTCAGCACCTTCCGACTGTGCAGCGCCTTCACACTCTGCAGCACCTCACACTGTGCAGCACCTCACACTGTGCAGCATCTTCACACTGTTCAGCACCACCACACTGTGCAGCACCTTCACACTGTGCAGCACCTTTACACTGTGCAGCGCCTCAGAATCTGCAGCACATTCACACTGTGCAGCACCATCACACTGTGTAGCACTTTCACACTGTGCAGCACCTCACACTGTGCAGCACCATCACACTGTGCAGCAGCTTCACACTGTGCAGCACCTCACACTGTGCAGCACCATCACACTGTGCAGCACCTTCACACTCTGCAGCACCTTCACACTGTGCAGCGCCTCAGAATCTGCAGCACATTCACACTGTGCAGCACCTCACACTGTGCAGCACCTGACACTGTGCAGCACCTTCACACTGTGCAGCACCTCACACTGTGCAGCACCTGACACTGTGCAGTACCTTCACACTGTGCAGCACCTGACACTGTGCAGCATCTTCACACTGTGCAGCACCTTCACACTGTGCAGCACCTTCCCACTGTGCAGCACCTTCACACTGTGCAGCACCTTCACACTGTGCAGCACCTTCAAACTGTGCAGCACCTCACTCTTTGCAGCACCTCACACTGTGCAGCACCTTCCCACTGTGCAGCACCTTCACACTGTGCAGCACCTTCTCACTGTGCAGCACCTTCAAACTGTGCAGCACCTCACTCTGTGCAGCACTTCACACTGTGCAGCATCGCTCAATGTGCAGCACCTCACACTGTGCAGCACTTCACACTGTGCAGCACCACCACACTGTGCAGCATCTTCACACTGTTCAGCACCACCAGAATGTGCAGCACCTTCACACTGTGCAGCACCTCAAACTGTGCAGCAGCTGACACTGTGCAGCACCATCGCACTTTGCAGCACCTCACACTGAGCAGCACCTCACACTGAGCAGCACCTCACACTGTGCAGCACCTCACACTGAGCAGCACCTCACACTGAGCAGCACCTCACACTGAGCAGCACCATCACACTGTGCAGCACATTCACACTGTGCGGCACATTCACACTGTGCGGCACTTTCACACTGTGCGGCACCTTCACACTGTGCGGCACCTTCACACTGTGCAGCACCTACACACTGTGCAGCACCTCATACTGTGCAGCACCTCACACTGTGCAACACCTTCACACTGTGCAACACCTTCACACTGTGCAGCACCTCACTCTGTGCAGCACCTCACACTGTGCAGCACCTTCACACTCTGCAGCACCTTCACACTGTGCAGCGCCTCAGAATCTGCAGCATCTTCACGCTGTTCAGCACCTTCAAACTGTGCAGCACCTCACTCTGTGCAGCACCTCACACTGTGCAGCACCGCACACTGTGCAGCACCTCACACTGTGTAGCACCTTCACACTGTGCAGCACCTCGCAATGTGCAGTACCTTCACACTGTGCAGTACCTTCACACTGTGCAAAACCTTCACACTGTGCAGCACCTTGCACTGTGCAGCACCTCGCACTGTGTAGCACCTTCACACTGTGCAGCACTTCGCACTGTGCAGCACCTTCACACTGTGCAGCACCTTCACACTGTGCGGCACCTTCACACTGTGCAGCACCTCATACTGTGCAGCAGCTCACACTGTGCAGCACCTTCACACTGTGCAGCACCTCACACTGTGCAGCACCTTCAAAATGTGCAGCATCTTTTCGCTGTGCAGCACCTAATACTGTGCAAAACCTTCATACTGTGTAGCACCTTCACACTGTGCAGCACCATCACACTGTCCAGCACCTTCACACGGTGCAGCACCTCACACTGTGCAGCACCTCACACTGTGCAGCACCTCACACTGTGCAGCACCATCACACTGTGCAGCAACTCACACTGTGCAGCACCATCACACTGTGCAGCACCTCACACTGTTCAGCAACTCACACTGTGCAGCAACTCACACTGTGCAGCACCTTCACACTGTGCAGCACCTCACACTGTGCAGCACCATCACACTGTGCAGCAACTCACACTGTGCAGCACCTTCACACTGTGCAGCACCTCACACTGTGCAGCACCATCACACTGTGCAGCAACTCACACTGTGCAAAACCTTCACACTGTGTAGCACCATCACACTGTGCAGCACCTCACACTGTGCAGCACCACACACTGTGCAGCACCTCACACTGTGCAGCACCTCACACTGTGCGGCACCTTCACACTGTGCAGCACCTCACACTGTGCAGCAACTCACACTGTGCAGCACCTCACACTGTGCAGCACCTCACACTGTGCAGCACCATCACACTGTGCAGCAACTCACACTGTGCAGCACCTCACACTGTGCAGCACATTCAAAATGTGCAGCATCTTTTCGCTGTGCAGCACCTAATACTGTGCAAAACCTTCACACTGTGTAGCACCTTCACACTGTGCAGCACCATCACACTGTGCAGCACCTTCACACGGTGCAGCACCACACACTGTGCAGCACCTCACACTGTGCAGCACCTCACACTGTGCAGCACCATCACACTGTGCAGCACCTCACACTGTGCAGCACCTTCACACTGTGCAGCACCTCACACTGTGCAGCACCTTCACACTGTGCAGCTCCTCACACTGTGCAGCACCTTCACACTGTGCAGCTCCTCACACTGTGCAGCACCATCACACTGTGCAGCACCACACACTGTGCAGCACCTCACACTGTGCAGCACCTCACACTGTGCAGCACCTTCACACTGTGCAGCACCTCACACTGTGCAGCACCTTCACACTGTGCAGCTCCTCACACTGTGCAGCACCATCACACTGTGCAGCACCTTCACACTGTGCAGCACCTTCACACTGAGCAACACCTTCACACTGAGCAGCACCGAACACTTTGCAGCACCTCACACTGTGCAGCAACTCACACTGTGCAGCACCTCACACTGTGCAGCGCCTTCACACTGTGCAGCACCTTCACACTGAGCAACACCTTCACACTGAGCAGCACCGAACACTTTGCAGCACCTCACACTGTTCAGCACCTCACACTGTGCAGCACCTCACACTGTGCAGCCCCTTCACACTGTGCAGCACCTTCACACTGTGCAGCACCTCACACTGTGCAGCACCTCACACTGTGCAGCACCTCACACTGTGCAGCACCTCACACTGTGCAGCACCTTCACACTGTGCAGCACCTCACACTGTGCAGCACCTCACACTGTGCAGCACCTTCACACTGAGCAGCACCGAACACTTTGCAGCACCTCACACTGTTCAGCACCTCACACTGTGCAGCACCTCACACTGTGCAGCCCCTTCACACTGTGCAGCACCTTCACACTGTGCAGCACCTCACACTGTGCAGCACCTCACACTGTGCAGCACCTCACACTGTGCAGCACCTTCACACTGTGCAGCACCTCACACTGTGCAGCACCTCACACTGTGCAGCACCTTCACACTGTGCAGCACCTCACACTGTGCAGCACCTTCACACTGTGCAGCTCCTCACACTGTGCAGCACCATCACACTGTGCAGCACCTTCACACTGTGCAGCACCTCACACTGTGCAGCACCTCACACTGTGCAGCACCTCACACTGTGCAGCACCTTCACACTGTGCAGCTCCTCACACTGTGCAGCACCTCACACTGTGCAGCACCTCACACTGTGCAGCACCTTCACACTGTGCAGCTCCTCACACTGTGCAGCACCGAACACTTTGCAGCACCTCACACTGTTCAGCACCTCACACTTTGCAGCACCTCACACTGTTCAGCACCTCACACTGTGCAGCACCTCACACTGTTCAGCACCTCACACTGTGCAGCACCTCACACTGTGCAGCACCCTCAAACTGTGCAACACCTTCACACTTTGCAGCACCTCACTCTGTGCAGCACCTTCACACTGTGCAGCACCTTCACACTGTGCAGCACCTTCACACTTTGCAGCACCTCACTCTGTGCAGCACCATCACACTGTGCAGCACCTTCACACTGTGCAGCACCTCACACTGTGCAGCACCTCACACTGTGCAGCACCCTCAAACTGTGCAACACCTTCACACTTTGCAGCACCTCACTCTGTGCAGCACCTTCACACTGTGCAGCACCTTCACACTGTGCAGCACCTTCACACTTTGCAGCACCTCACTCTGTGCAGCACCATCACACTGTGCAGCACCTTCACTCTCTGCAGCACCTCACACTGTGCAGCACCATCACAATGTGCAGCACCTCACACTGTGCAGCACCATCACACTGTGCAGCACCTTCACACTGTGCAGCACCTTCACACTGTGCAGCACCTCACACTGTACAGCACCTCACACTGTGCAGCACCTTCACACTGTGCAGCACCTCACAATGTACAGCACCTTCACACTGTGCAGCACCTCACACTGTGCAGCACATTCACACTGTGCAGCACCTCACAATGTGCAGCACATTCGCACTGTGCAGTACCTCACACTGTGCAGCACATTCACACTGTGCAGTACCTCACACTGTGCAGCAACTCACAGTGAGCAGAACAACCACACTGTGCAGCACCTCACACTGTGCAGCACCTCACACCGTGCAGCACCTCACACTATGCAGCACCACCACACTGTGCAGTACCATCACACTGTGCAACACCTTCACACTGTGGAGCACCTTCTCACTGTGCAGCACCATCACACTGTGCAACACCTTCACACTTTGCAGCACCATCACACTGTGCAGCACCTCACACTGTGCAGCACCTTCACGCTTTGCAGCACCATCACACTGTGCAGCACCATCACACTGTACAGCACCTTCACACTGTGCAGCACGATCGCACTATGCAGCACCTTCACTCTGTGCAGCACCTTCACACTGTGCAAGACTTTCACACTGTGCAGCATCTCACAATGTGCACCACCTTCACACTTTGCAGCACTATCACACTGTGCAGCACCATCACACTGTGCAGCACCTTCACACTGTGCAGCACCTCACACTGTGCAGCACCTTCACACTGTGCAGCACCTCACACTGTGCAGCACCTTCACACTTTGCAGCACCATCACACTGTGCAGCACCATCACACTGTGCAGCACTTCACATTGTGCAGTACATTCCCATGACTGTGCAGTACCTCACACTGTGCAGCACCATCACACTGTGCAGCAACTCACACTGTGTAGCACCTTCACACTGTGCAGCACCTTCACACTGTGCAGCACCATCACACTGTGCAGCACTTTCACACTGTGCAGCACCTCACACTGTGCAGCACCTCACACTGTGCAGTACCTTCACACTGTGCAGCACCTTCAAAATGTGCAGCGCCTAATACTGTGCAAAACCTTCACACTGTGCAGCACCTTCACACTGTGCAGCACCTTCGCACTGTGCAGCACCTCGCACTGTGCAGCACCTTCACACTGTGCAGAACCTTCACACTGTGTAGCACCTTCACACTGTGCAGCACCTCGCATTGTGCAGTACCTTCACACTGTGCAGCACCTTCACACTGTGCAGCACCTTCACACTGTGCAGCGCCTCAGAATCTGCAGCACATTCACACTGTGCAGCACCTCACACTGTGCAGCGCCTCACACTGTGCAGCACCTTCACACTGTGCAGCACCTCATAGTGAGCAACAGCACCACACTGTGCAGCATCTTCACACTGTTCAGCACCACCACACTGTGCAGCACCTTCACACTGTGCAGCACCTTCCCACTGTGCAGCACCTTCGCACTGTGCAGCACCTTCGCACTGTGCAGCACCTCGCACTGAGCAGCACCTTCACACTGTGCAGCACCTTCACACTGTGTAGCACCTTCACACTGTGCAGCACCTTCACACTGTGTAGCACCTTCACACTGTGCAGTACCTTCACACTGTGCAGCAACTTCACACTGTGCAACACCCCCACACTGTGCAGCACCTCGCACTGTGCAGCACCTCGCTCTGTGCAGCACCTTCACACTGTGCAGCAACTTCACACTGTGTAGCACCTTCACACTGTGCAGCATCTCGCACTGTGCAGTACCTTCACACTGTGCAGCACCTTCACACTGTGCAGCGCCTCAGAATCTGCAGCACATTCACACTGTGCAGCACCTCACACTGTGCAGCACCTCACACTGTGCAGCACCTTCACACTGTGCAGCACCTTCAAACTGTGCAGCACCTTCACACTGTGCAGCACCTCACACTGTTAAGCACCACCACACTGTGCAGCACCTCACACTGTGCAGCACCATCACACTGTGCAGCACCTTCACACTGTGCAACACCTTCACACTGTGCCGCAACTCACACCGTGCAGCACCTTCACACTGTGCAGCACCTCAAACTGTGCAGCACCTTCACACTGTGCAACACCTTCACACTGTGCCGCAACTCACACCGTGCAGCACCTTCACACTGTGCAGCACCTCACACCGTGCAGCACCTCACACTGTGCAGCACCTCACACTGTGCAGCACCATCACACTTTGCAGCACCTCACACTGAGCAGCACCTCACACTGTGCAGCACATTCACACTGTGCGGCACCTTCACACTGTGCAGCACCTTCACACTGAGCAACACCTTCACACTGAGCAGCAACGAACACTGTGCAGCACCTCACACTGTTCAGCACCCTCACACTGTGCAGCACCTTCACACTTTGCAGCAAGTCACACTGTTCAGCAACGCACACTGTGCAGCACCTCACACTGTGCAGCAACTCACACTGTGCAGCACCCTCAAACTGTGCAACACCTTCACACTTTGCAGCACCTCACACTGTGCAGCACCTTCACTCTCTGCAGCACCTCACACTGTGCAGCACCATCACAATGTGCAGCACCTCACACTGTGCAGGACCATCACACTGTGCAGCACCTTCACACTGTGCAGCACCTCACACTGTGCAGCACATTCACACTGTGCTGCACCTCACACTGTGCAGCACATTCACACTGTGCAGTAGCTCACACTGTGCAGCACATTCACACTGTGCAGTACCTCACACTGTGCAGCAACTCACAGTGAGCAGAACCACCACACTGTGCAGCAACTCCCACTGTGCAGCACTTTCAAAATGTGCAGCATCGTTTCGCTGTGCAGCACCTAATACTGTGCAAAACCTTCAACTGTGCAGCACCTGCACACTGTGCAGCACCTCACACTGTGCAGCACCTCAGACCGTGCAGCACCTCACACTATGCAGCACCACCACACTGTGCAGCACCATCACACTGTGCAACACCTTCACACTGTGGAGCACCTTCTCACTGTGCAGCACCATCACACTGTGCAACACCTTCACACTTTGCAGCACCATCACACTGTGCAGCACCATCACACTGTGCAGCACCTTCACACTATGCAGCACCACCACACTGTGCAGCACCTCACACTGTGCAGCACCTTCACTCTGTGCAGCACCATCACACTGTGCAGCACCTTCACACTGTGCAGCACGATCGCACTATGCAGCACCTTCACTCTGTGCAGCACCTTCACACTGTGCAACACTTTCACACTGTGCAGCATCTCACAATGTGCACCACCTTCACACTTTGCAGCACCATCACACTGTGCAGCACCTTCACACTGTGCAGCACCTCACACTGTGCAGCACCTTCACACTTTGCAGCACCATCACACTGTGCAACACCTTCACACTTTGCAGCACCATCACACTGTGCAGCACCTTCACACTGTGCAGCACCTCACACTGTGCAGCACCTTCACACTGTGCAGCACCTCACACTGTGCAGCACCTTCACACTTTGCAGCACCATCACACTGTGCAGCACCTTCACACTGTGCAGCACCTCACACTGTGCAGCACCTTCACACTTTGCAGCACCATCACACTGTGCAACACCATCACACTGTGCAGCACCATCACACTGTGCAGCACCTTCACACTGAGCAGCACGATCGCACTATGCAGCACCTTCACTCTGTGCAGCACCATCACACTGTGCAGCACCTTCACACTGTGCAGCACGATCGCACTATGCAGCACCTTCACTCTGTGCAGCACCTTCACACTGTGCAACACTTTCACACTGTGCAGCACCTCACAATATGCAGCACCACCACACTGTGCAGCATCTCACAATGTGCACCACCTTCACACTTTGCAGCACCATCACACTGTGCAGCACCTTCACACTGTGCAGCATCTTCACACTTTGCAGCACCATCACACTGTGCAGCACCTTCACACTGTGTAGCACCTTCACACTGTGCAGCACCTCACACTGTGCAGCACCTTCACACTGTGCAGCACCTCACACTGTGCAGCACCTTCACGCTGTGCAGCACCTCACACTGTGCAGCACCTTCACACTGTGCAGCACCTCACACTGTGCAGCACCATCACACTGTGCAGCACCTTCACACTACGCAGCACCACCACACTGTGCAGCACCTCACACTGTGCAGCACCTTCACACTGTGCAGCACCTCACACTGTGCAGCACCTTCACGCTGTGCAGCACCTCACACTGTGCAGCACCTTCACACTGTGCAGCACCTTCACACTACGCAGCACCACCACACTGTGCAGCACCTCACACTGTGCAGCACCTCACACTGTGCAGCACCTCACACTGTGCAGCACCTTCACACTGTGCAGCACCTCACACTGTGCAGCACCATCACACTGTGCAGCACTTCACATTGTGCAGTACATTCCCATGACTGTGCAGTACCTCACACTGTGCAGCACCATCACACTGTGCAGCAACTCACACTGTGTAGCACCTTCACACTGTGCAGCACCTTCACACTGTGCAGCACCATCACACTGTGCAGCACCTTCACACTGTGCAGCACCTTCACACTGTGTAGCACCTTCACACTGTGCAGCACCTCGCACTGTGCAGTACCTTCACACTGTGCAGCACCTTCACACTGTGCAGCACCTTCACACTGTGCAGCGCCTCAGAATCTGCAGCACATTCACACTGTGCAGCACCTCACACTGTGCAGCACCTCACACTGTGCAGCACCTTCACACTGTGCAGCACCTCACAGTGAGCACCAGCACCACACTGTGCAGCATCTTCACACTGTTCAGCACCACCACACTGTGCAGCACCTTCACATTGTGCAGCACCTTCACACCGTGCAGCACCTCACACTGTGCAGCACCTCACACTGTGCAGCACCTCACACTGTGCAGCACCTCACACTGTTAAGCACCACCACACTGTGCAGCACCTCACACTGTGTAGCACCATCACACTGTGCAGCACCTTCACACTGTGCAACACATTCATACTGTGCAACACCTTCACACTGTGCAGCAACTCACACTGTGCAACACCTTCACACTGTGGAGCACCTCACACTATGCAGCACCACCACACTGTGCAGCACCTTCACAGTGTGCAGCACCTCACACTGTGCAGCACCTTCACACTATGCAGCACCTTCACACTTTGCAGCACCATCACACTGTGCAGCACCTCACACTGTGCAGCACGATCGCACTGTGCAGCACCTTCACACTGTGCAGCACTTTCACACTGTGCAGCACCTTCAAAATGTGCAGCATCTTTTCGCTGTGCAGCACCTAATACTGTGCAGCACCTTCACACTGTGCAACACTTTCACACTGTGCAGCACCTCACACTATGCAGCACCACCACACTGTGCAGCATCTCACAATGTGCACCACCTTCACACTTTGCAGCACCAGCACACTGTGCAGCAACTCACACTGTGTAGCACCTTCACACTGTGCAGCAACTCACACTGTGCAGCACCTTCACACTGTGCAGCACCTCACACTGTGCAGTACCTCACACTGTGCAGCACCTTCACACTGTGCAGCACCTTCACACTGTGCAGCACCTTCATACTGTGCAACACCTTCACACTGTGCAGCACCTCACACTGTGCAACACCTTCACACTGTGCAGCACCTCACACTGTGCAACACCTTTACACTGTGCAGCACCTCACACTGTGCAACACCTTCACACTGTGCAGCACCTCACACTGTGCAGCACCTTCACACTGTGCAACACCTTCACACTGTGCAGCAACTCACACCGTGCAGCACCTTCACACTGTGCAGCACCTTCACACTGTGCAGCACCTCACACTGTGCAACACCTTCACACCGTGCAGCACATTCACACTGTGCAGCAACTCACACTGTGCAGCACCTTCAAAATGTGCAGCATCTTTTCGCTGAGCAGCGCCTAATACTGGGCAAAACCTTCAACTATGCAGCACCTCACACCGTGCAGCACATTCACACTGTGCAGCACCTTCACACTGTGCAGCACCTCATACTGTGCAGCACCTCACACTGTGCAACACCTCACACTGTGCAGCACCTTCACTCTCTGCAGCACCTTCACACTGTGCAGCACCATCACACTGTGCAGCACCTCACACTGTGCAACACCTCACACTGTGCAGCATCTTCACTCTCTGCAGCACCTTCACACTGTGCAGCACCATCACACTGTGCAGCACCTCACACTGTGCAGCACCTCAAACTGTGCAGCACCTCACACTGTGCAACACCTCACACTGTGCAGCACCTTCACTCTCTGCAGCACCTTCACACTGTGCAGCACCATCACACTGTGCAGCAACTTCACACTGTGCAGAACCTCACACTGTGCAGCACCTCACACTGTGCAGCACTCACACTGTGCAGCACCTCACACTGCAGCACCTTCACACTCTGCAGCACCTCACACTGTGCAGCACCTCACACTGTGCAGCAGCTCACACTGTGCAGCACCATCACACTGTGCTGCAACTCCACACTGTGCAGCACCTTCACACTGAGCAACACCTTCACACTGTGCAGCAACTCACACTGTGCAACACCTTCACACTGTGGAGCACCTCACACTATGCAGCACCACCACACTGTGCAGCACCATCACACTGTGCAGCACCTTCACACTGTGCAGCACCTCACACTGTGCAGCACGATCGCACTGTGCAGCACTTTCACACTGTGCAGCACCTTCAAAATGTGCAGCATCTTTTCGCTGTGCAGCACCTAATACTGTGCAACACTTTCACACTGTGCAGCACCTCACACTATGCAGCACCACCACACTGTGCAGCATCTCACAATGTGCACCACCTTCACACTTTGCAGTACCATCACACTGTGCAGCACCTCACACTGTGCAGCACCTCACACTGTGCAGCACCTCACACTGTGCAGCACCTTTACACTGTGCAGCACCATCACACTGTGCAGCACCTTCACACTGTGCAGCACCACACTCTGTGAAGCACCAGCACACTGTGCAGCAACTCACACTGTGTAGCACCTTCACACTGTGCAGCACCTTCACACTGTGCAGCAACTCACACTGTGTAGCACCTTCACACTGTGCAGCACCTTCACACTGTGCAGCAACTCACACTGTGCAGCAACTTCGCACTGTGCAGCACCTCACACTGTGCAGCACCTTCAAAATGTGCAGCATCTTTTCGCTGCGCAGCACCTAATACTGTGCAAAACCTTCACACTGTGTAGCACCTTCACACTGTGCAGCACCTTCACACTGTGCAGCAACTCACACTGTGCAGCACCTTCACACTGTGCAGCACCTCGCACTGTGCAGCACCTTCAAACTGTGCAGCACCTCACACTGTGCAGCACCTTCACACTGTGGAGCACCTCATACTGTGCAACACCTTCAAACTGTGCAGCACCTCACACTGTGCAGCACCTTCACACTGTGCAGCACCTCGCACTGTGCAGCACCTTCACACTGTGCAGCACCTCACACTGTGCAGCACCTTCACACTGTGTAGCACCTTCACACTGTGCAGCACCTCACACTGTGCAGCACCTTCACACTGTGTCGGATCTTCACACTGTGTAGCACCTCACACTGTGTAGGGTCTTCACACTGTGTAGCACCTCACACTGTGCAGTACCTCATACTGTGTAGCACTTTCACACTGTGTAGCACCTTCGCGCTGTGCAGCACCTCACACTCTGCAGCACCTCACACTGTGCAGCACCGCACACTGGGCAGCACCTTCACACTGTGCAGCAGCTCACACTGTGCAGCACCTTCACACTGTGCAACACCTTCACACTGTGCAGTACCTCACACTGTGCAGCACCTACACACTGTGCAGCACCTCACACTGTGCAGCAGCTCACACTGTGCAGCACCATCACACTGTGCAGCACCTCACACTGTCCAGCACTTCACACTGTGTAGCACCACCAAACTGTGCAGCACCTTCACACTGTGCATCTCACACCGTGCAGCACCTTCACACAGTGCAGCACCTCACACTGTGCAACACCACCATGCTGTGCGGTCCCTCACATTGTGCAGCATCTCACACTGTGCAGCACCATCACACTGTGCTGCACCTCACACTGTGCAGCACCTCACACTGTGCAGCACCTCACACTGTGCAGCACCTCACACTGCAGCACCTTCACACTCTGCAGCACCTCACACTGTGCAGCACCATCACACTGTGCAGCACCTCACACTGTGCAGCACCTTCACACTGTGCAGCACCTCACACTGTGCAGCACCATCACACTGTGCAGCACCTCAGAATGTGCAGCACATTCACACTGTGCAGCACCTCACACTGTGCAGCTCCTTCACACTCTACAGCACCTTCACACTGTGCAGCACCTTCAAACTGTGCAGCACCTCTCTCTGTGCAGCACCTCACACTGTGCAGCACTGCACACTGTGCAGCACCTTCACACTGTGCAGCACCTCGCACTGTGCAGCACCTTCACACTGTGTAGCACCTTCACACTGTGCAGTACCTTCACACTGTGCAGCACCTTCACACTGTGCAGCACCTCGCACTGTGCAGCACCTTCACACTGTGTAGCACCTTCACACTGTGCAGTACCTTCACAATGTGCAACACCTTCACACTGTGTAGCACTACCACACTGTGCAGCACCTCACATTGTGCAGCACCTTCACACTGTGCAGCACGTCACACTGTGCAGGACATTCGCCTGATTGTGTAGCACCTCACACCGTGCAGCACCTCATACTGTGCAGCAACTCACAGTGTGGAGCACCTTCACACTATGCAGCACCTTCACACTGTGCAGCACCTTCAAACTGTGCAGCATCTCACACTGTGCAACAACTTCACACTGTGCAGCACTACACACTGTGCAGCACCTCACACTGTGCAGCACCTCACACTGTGCAACACCTTCACACTGTGCAGCACTACACACTGTGCAGCACCATCACACTGTGCAACACCTTCACACTGTGCAGCACCATCACACTGTGTAGCACCTTCACTCTGTGCAGCAACTCACACTGTGCAGCACCATCACACTGTGCAGCACCTCACACTGTGCAGCACCTTCACACTGTGCAGCACCTTCACACTGTGCAGCACCTCACACTGTGCAGCACCTCACACTGTGCAACACCTTCACACTGTGCAGCACTACACACTGTGCAGCACCATCACACTGTGCAACACCTTCACACTGTGCAGCACCATCACATTGTGTAGCACCTTCACACTGTGCAGCACCTCACACTATGCAGCACCTCACACTGTGCGGCACCTCACACTGTGCAGGACATTGGCCTGATTGTGTAGCACCTCACACCGTGCAGCACCTCACACTGTGCAGCACCTCACAGTGTGGAGCACAGCACACTGTGAGCACCTTCACACTGTGCAGCACCTCACAATGTGCAGCACCTTCACACTGTGCAGCACCTTCACACTGTGCAGCACCATCACACTGCAGCACCTCACACTGTGCAGCACCTCTCACTGTACAGCACCAAACACTGTGCAGCACCTCTCAATCTGCAGCACCTCACACTGTGTAGCACCTCACACTGTGCAGCACCTCACGGTGTGGAGCACCACGCACTGTGAGCACCTTCACTCTGTGCAGCACCTCACACTGTGCAGCACCTTCACACTATGCAGCACCTTCACACTGTGCAGCAACTTCACTCTGTGCAGCACCTCACACTGTGTAGCACCACCACACTGTGCAGCACCTCACAGTGTGCCACACCATAACACTGTGCAGCACCTCACACTGTGCAGCACCTTCAAACTGTGCAACACCTCACACTGTGCAGCACCTCACACTGTGCAACACCTTCACACTGTGCAGCACCTTCACACTGTGCAGCACCTCACACTGTGCAGCACCTCACACTGTGCAGCACCTCGCACTGTGCTACACCTTCACACTGTGCAGCACCTCACACTGTGTAGCACCTTCACTCTGTGCAGCAACTCACACAGTTCAACACCATCACACTGTGCAGCACCTCACACTGTGCAGCGGTTCACACTGTGCAGCACCTTCACACTGTGCAGCACCTCTCACTGTGCAGCACCATCACAATGTGCAACACCTTCACACTGCAGCACCATCACACTGTGTAGCAAATTCACACTGTGCAGCACCTCACACTGTGCAGCACCTCACACTGTGCAACACCTTCACACTGTGCAGCACTACACACTGTGCAGCACCATCACACTGTGCAGCACCTTCACTCTGTGCAGCACCTCACACTGTGCAGCACCATCACACTGTGCATCACCTCGCACTGTGCAGCACCTCACACTGTGCAGCACCTCACACTGTGCAACACCTTCACACTGTGCAGCACTACACACTGTGCAGCACCATCACACTGTGCAGCACCTTCACACTGTGCAGCACCTTCACACTGTGCAGCACCTAACACTGTGCAAAACCTTCACACTGTGCAGCACCTCGCACTGTGCAGCAGCTCACACTGTGCAACACCTTCACACTGTGCAGCACCTTCACACTGTGCAACACCTTCACACTGTGCAGCACCATCACACTGTGCAACACCTTCACACTGTGCAGCACTATCACACTGTGTAGCACCTTCACTCTGTGCAGCAACTCACACTGTGAAGCACCATCACACTGTGCAGCACCTCACACTGTGCAGCACCTCACACTGGGCAGCACCTCACACTGTGCAACACCTTCACACTGTGCAGCACCTCACACTGTGCAACACATTCACACTCTGCAGCACCATCACACTGTGCAGCACCTCACAATGTGCAGCACCTCACACTGTGCAGGACATTGGCCTGATTGTGTAGCACCTCACACCGTGCAGCACCTCACACTGTGCAGCACCTCACAGTGTGGAGCACCGCACACTGTGCAACACCTACACACTATGTAGTTCCATCACACTGTGCAATACCTTCACACTGTGTAGCACCAACACACTGTGCAGCACCTCACACTGTGCAGCACCATCACACTGTCCAGCACCTCTCAATGTACAGCACCAAATACTGTGCAGCACATGTCACTGTACAGCACCTCTCACTGTAGAGCACATCACACTGTGCAGCACCGCTCAATGTGCAGCACCTCACACTGTGCAGCACCTCACAATGTGGAGCACCGCGCACTGTGAGCACCTTCACACTGGGCAGCACCTCGCACTGTGCAGCACCTTCACACTGTGCAGCACCTTCACACTGTGCAGCACCTTCACACTGTGCAGCACCTCACACTGTGCAGCACCTCAAACTGTGTAGCACCACCACACTGTGGAGCACCTCACACTGTGCAGCACCTTCACACTGTGCAGCACCTTCACATTGTGCAGCACCTTCACACTGTGCAGCACCTTCACACTGTGCAGCACCTCACACTGTGCAGCACCTTCACACTGTGCAGCACCTTCACACTGTGCAGCACCTCACACTGTGCAGCACCTTCACACTGTGCAGCACCTCACACTGTGCAGCACCTCACACTGTGTAGCACCACCACACTGTGCAGCACCTCACACTGTGCAGTACCTTCACACTGTGCAGCACCTCACACTGTGCAGCACCTCACACTGTGCAGCACATCACACTGAGCAACACCTTCACACTGTGCAGCACTACACACTGTGCAGCACCATCACACTGTGCAACACCTTCACACTGTGCAGCACCAACACACTGTGCAGCACCTTCACACTGTGCAGCACCTTCACACTGTACAGCACCTCACACTGTGCAGCACCTCACACTGTGCAACACCTTCACACTGTGCAGCACGACACACTGTGCAGCACCTTCACACTGTGCAGCACCTTCACACTGTGCAGCACCATCACACTGTGCAGCACCTTCACACTGTACAGCACCTCACACTGTGCAGCACCTCACACTGTGCAACACCTTCACACTGTGCAGCACTACACACTGTGAAACACCTTCACACTGTGCAGCACTACACACTGTGCAGCACCTTCACACTGTGCAGCACCTTCACACTGTGTAGCACCTTCACTCTGTGCACCAACTCACACTGCGCAGCACCATCACACTGTGCAGCACCTCACACTGTGCAGCACTTCACACTGTGCAACACCTTCACACTGTGCAGCACCTCACAATGTGCAGCACCTCACACTGTGCAGGACATTGGCCTGATTGTGTAGCACCTCACACCGTGCAGCACCTCACACTGTGCAGCACCTCACAGTGTGGAGCACCGCACACTGTGCAACACCTACACACTATGTAGTTCCATCACACTGTGCAATACCTTCACACTGTGTAGCACCATCACACTGTGCAGCACCTCACACTGTGCAGCACCATCACACTGTCCAGCACCTCTCAATGTACAGCACCAAATACTGTGCAGCACATGTCACTGTACAGCACCTCTCACTGTAGAGCACATCACACTGTGCAGCACCGCTCAATGTGCAGCACCTCACACTGTGCAGCACCTCACAATGTGGAGCACCGCGCACTGTGAGCACCTTCACACTGGGCAGCACCTCGCACTGTGCAGCACCTTCACACTGTGCAGCACCTTCACACTGTGCAGCACCTTCACACTGTGCAGCACCTCACACTGTGCAGCACCTCACACTGTGTAGCACCACCACACTGTGGAGCACCTCACACTGTGCAGCACCTTCACACTGTGCAGCACCTTCACACTGTGCAGCACCTTCACACTGTGCAGCACCTCACACTGTGCAGCACCTTCACACTGTGCAGCACCTCACACTGTGCAGCATCTCACACTGTGTAGCACCACCACACTGTGCAGCACCTCACACTGTGCAGTACCTTCACACTGTGCAGCACCTCACACTGTGCAGCACCTCACACTGTGCAGCACATCACACTGAGCAACACCTTCACACTGTGCAGCACTACACACTGTGCAGCACCATCACACTGTGCAACACCTTCACACTGTGCAGCACCAACACACTGTGCAGCACCTTCACACTGTGCAGCACCTTCACACTGTACAGCACCTCACACTGTGCAGCACCTCACACTGTGCAACACCTTCACACTGTGCAGCACGACACACTGTGCAGCACCTTCACACTGTGCAGCACCTTCACACTGTGCAGCACCATCACACTGTGCAGCACCTTCACACTGTACAGCACCTCACACTGTGCAGCACCTCACACTGTGCAACACCTTCACACTGTGCAGCACTACACACTGTGAAACACCTTCACACTGTGCAGCACTACACACTGTGCAGCACCTTCACACTGTGCAGCACCTTCACACTGTGTAGCACCTTCACTCTGTGCACCAACTCACACTGCGCAGCACCATCACACTGTGCAGCACCTCACACTGTGCAGCACCTTCACACTGTGCAGCACCTTCACACTGTACAGCACCTCACACTGTGCAGCACTTCACACTGTGCAACACCTTCACACTGTGCAGCACTACACACTGTGCAGCACCATCACACTGTGCAACACCTTCACACTGTGCAGCACCATCACACTGTGTAGCACCTTCACTCTGTACAGCAACTCACACTGTGCAGCACCTTCACACTGTGCAGCACCTCACACTGTGCAGCACCTTCACACTGTGCAGCACCTCACACTGTGCAGCACCTCACACTGTGTAGCACCACCACACTGTGCAGCACCTCACACTGTGCAGTACCAACACACTGTGCAGCACCTCACACTGTGCAGCACCTCACACTGTGCAGCACATCACACTGTGCAACACCTTCACTCTGTGCAGCAACTCACACTGTGCAGCACCATCACACTGTGCAACACCTTCACACTGTGCAGCACCAACACACTGTGCAGCACCTTCACACTGTGCAGCACCTTCACACTGTACAGCACCTCACACTGTGCAGCACCTCACACTGTGCAACACCTTCACACTGTGCAGCACAACACACTGTGCAGCACCTTCACACTGTGCAGCACCTTCACACTGTGCAGCACCTTCACACTGTGCAGCACCTTCACACTGTACAGCACCTCACACTGTGCAGCACCTCACACTGTGCAACACCTTCACACTGTGCAGCACTACACACTGTGAAACACCTTCACACTGTGCAGCACTACACACTGTGCAGCACCTTCACACTGTGCAGCACCTTCACACTGTGTAGCACCTTCACTCTGTGCAGCAACTCACACTGCGCAGCACCATCACACTGTGCAGCACCTCACACTGTGCAGCACCTTCACACTGTGCAGCACCTTCACACTGTACAGCAGCTCACACTGTGCAGCACTTCACACTGTGCAACACCTTCACACTGTGCAGCACTACACACTGTGCAGCACCATCACACTGTGCAACACCTTCACACTGTGCAGCACCATCACACTGTGTAGCACCTTCACTCTGTGCAGCAACTCACACTGTGCAGCACCATCACACTGTGCAGCACCATCACACTGTGCAGCAACTCACACTGTGCAGCACCTTCACACTGTGCAGCACCTTCACACTGTGCAGCACCTCACACTGTGCAGCACCTCATACTGTGCAGCACCTTCACACTGTGCAGGACCATCACACTGTGCAGCACCTCACACTGTGCAGCACCATCACACTGTGCAGCAGCTCACACTGTGCAACACCTTCACATTGTGCAACACCTTCACCCTGTGCAGCACCATCACACTGTGCAGCACTTTCACTCTGTGCAGCAACTCACACTGTGCAGCATCATCACACTGTGCAGCACCATCACACTGTGCAGCACCTCACACTGTGTAGCATCATCACACTGTGCAGCACCATCACACTGTGCAGCACCTCACACTGTGTAGCATCATCACACTGTGCAGCACTTTCACTCTGTGCAGCAACTCACACTGTGCAGAACCTCGCACTGTGCAGCACCTCACACTGTGCAGCACCTCACACTGTGCAGCACCTTCACACTGTGCAACGCCTTCACACTGTGTAGCACCTTCACACTGTGCAGCACCTTCACACTGTGCAACGCCTTCACACTGTGTAGCACCTTCACACTGTGCAGCACCTTCACACTGTGCAGCACCTCACACTGTGCAGTACCTTCACACTGTGTAGCACCTTCACACTGTGCAGCACCTCACACTGTGCAGCACCTTCACACTGTGCAGCACCTTCACACTGTGTAGCACCATCACACTGTGCAGCACCTCACACTGTGCAGCACCATCACACTGTGCAGCACCTCACACTGTGCAGCACCTCACACTGTGTAGCACCTCACACTGTGCAGCACCTCCACATTGTGCAGCACCTTCACACTGTCCAGCACCTCACACTGTGCAGCACCTTCAAACTGTGCAACACCTCACACTGTGCAGCACCTCACACTGTGCAACACCTTCACACTGTGCAGCACCTTCACACTGTGCAGCACCTCACACTGTGCAGCACCTCACACTGTGCAGCACCTCGCACTGTGCAACACCTTCACACTGTGCAGCACCATCTACACTGTGTAGCACCTTCACTCTGTGCAGCAACTCACACAGTTCAACACCATCACACTGTGCAGCACCTCACACTGTGCAGCAGTTTCACACTGTGCAGCACCTTCACACTGTGCAGCACCTCTCACTGTGCAGCACCTCGCACTGTGCAACATCTTCACACTGTGCAGAACTACACACTGTGCAGCACCATCACACTGTGCAACACCTTCACACTGCAGCACCATCACACTGTGTAGCACCTTCACACTGTGCAGCACCTCACACTGTGCAGCACCTCACACTGTGCAACACCTTCACACTGTGCAGCACTACACACTGTGCAGCACCATCACACTGTGCAGCACCTTCACTCTGTGCAGCACCTCACACTGTGCAGCACCTTCACACTGTGCAGCACCTCGCACTGTGCAGCACCTCACACTGTGCAGCACCTCACACTGTGCAACACCTTCACACTGTGCAGCACTACACACTGTGCAGCACCATCACACTGTGCAGCACCTTCACACTGTGCAGCACCTAACACTGTGCAACACCTTCACACTGTGCAGCACCTCGCACTGTGCAGCAGCTCACACTGTGCAACACCTTCACACTGTGCAGCACCTTCACACTGTGCAACACCTTCACACTGTGCAGCACCATCACACTGTGCAACACCTTCACACTGTGCAGCACTATCACACTGTGTAGCACCTTCACTCTGTGCAGCAACTCACACTGTGAAGCACCATCACACTGTGCAGCACCTCACACTGTGCAGCACCTCACACTGGGCAGCACCTCACACTGTGCAACACCTTCACACTGTGCAGCACTACACACTGTGCAGCACCATCACACTGTGCAACACCTTCACACTCTGCAGCACCATCACACTGTGCAGCACCTCACAATGTGCAGCACCTCACACTGTGCAGGACATTGGCCTGATTGTGTAGCACCTCACACCGTGCAGCACCTCACACTGTGCAGCACCTCACAGTGTGGAGCACCGCACACTGTGCAACACCTACACACTATGTAGTTCCATCACACTGTGCAATACCTTCACACTGTGTAGCACCATCACACTTTGCAGCACCTCACACTGTGCAGCACCTCACACTGTGCAGCACATCACACTGTGCAACACCTTCACACTGTGCAGCAATACACACTGTGCAGCACCATCACACTGTGCAACACCTTCACACTGTGCAGCACCAACACACTGTGCAGCACCTTCACACTGTGCAGCACCTTCACACTGTACAGCACCTCACACTGTGCAGCACCTCACACTGTGCAACACCTTCACACTGTGCAGCACTACACACTGTGCAGCACCTTCACACTGTGCAGCACCTTCACACTGTGCAGCACCTTCACACTGTGCAGCACCTTCACACTGTACAGCACCTCACACTGTGCAGCACCTCACACTGTGCAACACCTTCACACTGTGCAGCACTACACACTGTGAAACACCTTCACACTGTGCAGCACTACACACTGTGCAGCACTTTAACACTGTGCAGCACCTTCACACTGTGTAGCACCTTCGCTCTGTGCAGCAACTCACACTGCGCAGCACCATCACACTGTGCAGCACCTCACACTGTGCAGCACCTTCACACTGTGCAGCACCTTCACACTGTACAGCACCTCACACTGTGCAGCACTTCACACTGTGCAGCACCATCACACTGTGCAACACCTTCACACTGTGCAGCACCATCACACTGTGTAGCACCTTCACTCTGTGCAGCAACTCACACTGTGCAGCACCTTCACACTGTGCAGCACCTCACACTGTGCAGCACCTTCACACTGTGCAGCACCTCACACTGTGCAGCACCTCACACTGTGTAGCACCACCACACTGTGCAGCACCTCACACTGTGCAGTACCTTCACACTGTGCAGCACCTCACACTGTGCAGCACCTCACACTGTGCAGCACATCACACTGTGCAACACCTTCACACTGTGCAGCACTACACACTGTGCAGCACCATCACACTGTGCAACACCTTCACACTGTGCAGCACCAACACACTGTGCAGCACCTTCACACTGTGCAGCACCTTCACACTGTACAGCACCTCACACTGTGCAGCACCTCACACTGTGCAACACCTTCACACTGTGCAGCACAACACACTGTGCAGCACCTTCACACTGTGCAGCACCTTCACACTGTGCAGCACCTTCACACTGTGCAGCACCTTCACACTGTACAGCACCTCACACTGTGCAGCACCTCACACTGTGCAACACCTTCACACTGTGCAGCACTACACACTGTGAAACACCTTCACACTGTGCAGCACTACACACTGTGCAGCACCTTCACACTGTGCAGCACCTTCACACTGTGTAGCACCTTCACTCTGTGCAGCAACTCACACTGCGCAGCACCATCACACTGTGCAGCACCTCACACTGTGCAGCACCTTCACACTGTGCAGCACCTTCACACTGTACAGCACCTCACACTGTGCAGCACTTCACACTGTGCAACACCTTCACACTGTGCAGCACTACACACTGTGCAGCACCATCACACTGTGCAACACCTTCACACTGTGCAGCACCATCACACTGTGTAGCACCTTCACTCTGTGCAGCAACTCACACTGTGCAGCACCATCACACTGTGCAGCACCATCACACTGTGCAGCAACTCACACTGTGCAGCACCTTCACACTGTGCAGCACCTTCACACTGTGCAGCACCTCACACTGTGCAGCACCTCATACTGTGCAGCACCTTCACACTGTGCAGGACCATCACACTGTGCAGCACCTCACACTGTGCAGCACCATCACACTGTGCAGCACCTTCACACTGTGCAACACCTTCACACTGTGCAGCACTTTCACTCTGTGCAGCAACTCGCACTGTGCAGCATCATCACACTGTGCAGCACCATCACACTGTGCAGCACCTCACACTGTGCAGCACCTTCACACTGTGTAGCATCATCACACTGTGCAGCACCTCACACTGTGTAGCATCATCACACTGTGCAGCACTTTCACTCTGTGCAGCAACTCACACTGTGCAGCATCATCACACTGTGCAGCACCATCACACTGTGCAGCACCTCACACTGTGCAGCACCTTCACACTGTGTAGCATCATCACACTGTGCAGCACCTCACACTGTGTAGCATCATCACACTGTGCAGCACCTAACACTATGCAACACCTACACACTGTGCAGAACCTCGCACTGTGCAGCACCTCACACTGTGCAGCACCTCACACTGTGCAGCACCTCACACTGTGCAGCACCTTCACACTGTGCAACGCCTTCACACTGTGTAGCACCTTCACACTGTGCAGCACCTTCACACTGTGCAGCACCTCACACTGTGCAGTACCTTCACACTGTGTAGCACCTTCACACTGTGCAGCACCTCACACTGTGCAGCACCGCACACTGTGCAGCACCTTCTCACTGTGTAGCACCATCACACTGTGCAGCACCTCACACTGTGCAGCACCTCCACACTTTGCAGCACCTTCACACTGTGCAGTACCTTCACACTGTGCAGCACCTCACACTGTGCAGCACCTCACACTTTGCAGCACCTTCACACTGTGCAGCACCTCACACTGTGCAGCACCTCACACTGTGCAGCACCTCACACTGTGCAGCACCTTCACACTGTGCAACGCCTTCACACTGTGTAGCACCTTCACACTGTGCAGCACCTCACACTTTGCAGCACCTTCACACTGTGTAGCACCTTCACACTGTGCAGCACCTCCACACTTTGCAGCACCTTCACACTGTGTAGCACCTTCACACTGTGCAGTACCATCACACGGTGCAGCACCTCACACTGTGCAGCACCTTCACACTGTGCAGCACCTCACACTGTGCAGTACCTTCACACTGTACAGCACCTCACACTGTGTAGCACCTCACACTGTGCAGCACCTTCACACTGTGCAGCACCTCACACTGTGTAGCACCTCACACTGTGCAGCACCTCCACATTGTGCAGCACCTTCACACTGTCCAGCACCTCACACTGTGCAGCACCTTCAAACTGTGCAACACCTCACACTGTGCAGCACCTCACACTGTGCAACACCTTCACACTGTGCAGCACCTTCACACTGTGCAGCACCTCACACTGTGCAGCACCTCACACTGTGCAGCACCTCGCACTGTGCAACACCTTCACACTGTGCAGCACCATCTCCAATGTGTAGCACCTTCACTCTGTGCAGCAACTCACACAGTTCAACACCATCACACTGTGCAGCACCTCACACTGTGCAGCAGTTTCACACTGTGCAGCACCTTCACACTGTGCAGCACCTCTCACTGTGCAGCACCTCGCACTGTGCAACATCTTCACACTGTGCAGAACTACACACTGTGCAGCACCATCACACTGTGCAACACCTTCACACTGCAGCACCATCACACTGTGTAGCACCTTCACACTGTGCAGCACCTCACACTGTGCAGCACCTCACACTGTGCAACACCTTCACACTGTGCAGCACTACACACTGTGCAGCACCATCACACTGTGCAGCACCTTCACTCTGTGCAGCACCTCACACTGTGCAGCACCTTCACACTGTGCAGCACCTCGCACTGTGCAGCACCTCACACTGTGCAGCACCTCACACTGTGCAGCACCTCACACTGTGCAACACTTTCACACTGTGCAGCACCATCACACTGTGCAGCACCATCACACTGTGCAGCACTTTCACACTGTGCAGCACCTAACACTGTGCAACACCTTCACACTGTGCAGCACCTCGCACTGTGCAGCAGCTCACACTGTGCAACACCTTCACACTGTGCAGCACCTTCACACTGTGCAACACCTTCACACTGTGCAGCACCATCACACTGTGCAACACCTTCACACTGTGCAGCACTATCACACTGTGTAGCACCTTCACTCTGTGCAGCAACTCACACTGTGAAGCACCATCACACTGGGCAGCACCTCACACTGTGCAACACCTTCACACTGTGCAGCACTACACACTGTGCAACACCTTCACACTCTGCAGCACCATCACACTGTGCAGCACCTCACAATGTGCAGCACCTCACACTGTGCAGGACATTGGCCTGATTGTGTAGCACCTCACACCGTGCAGCACCTCACACTGTGCAGCACCTCACAGTGTGGAGCACCGCACACTGTGCAACACCTACACACTATGTAGTTCCATCACACTGTGCAATACCTTCACACTGTGTAGCACCATCACACTTTGCAGCACCTCACACTGTGCAGCACCATCACACTGTCCAGCACCTCTCAATGTACAGCACCAAATACTGTGCAGCACATGTCACTGTACAGCACCTCTCACTGTAGAGCACATCACACTGTGCAGCACCGCTCAATGTGCAGCACCTCACACTGTGCAGCACCTCACAATGTGGAGCACCGCGCACTGTGAGCACCTTCACACTGGGCAGCACCTCGCACTGTGCAGCACCTTCACACTGTGCAGCACCTTCACACTGTGCAGCACCTTCACACTGTGCAGCACCTCACACTGTGCAGCACCTCACACTGTGTAGCACCACCACACTGTGGAGCACCTCACACTGTGCAGCAACTTCACACTGTGCAGCACCTTCTCACTGTGCAGCACCTTCACACTGTGCAGCACCTCACACTGTGCAGCACCTTCACACTGTGCAGCACCTCACACTGTGCAGCACCTCACACTGTGTAGCACCACCACACTGTGCAGCACCTCACACTGTGCAGTACCTTCACACTGTGCAGCACCTCACACTGTGCAGCACCTCACACTGTGCAGCACATCACACTGTGCAACACCTTCACACTGTGCAGCACTACACACTGTGCAGCACCATCACACTGTGCAGCACCTTCACACTGTGCAGCACCAACACACTGTGCAGCACATCACACTGTGCAACACCTTCACACTGTGCAGCACCTCACACTGTGCAGTACCTTCACACTGTGCAGCACCTCACACTGTGCAGCACCTCACACTGTGCAGCACATCACACTGTGCAACACCTTCACACTGTGCAGCACTACACACTGTGCAGCACCATCACACTGTGTAGCACCTTCACACTGTGCAGCACCAACACACTGTGCAGCACCTTCACACTGTGCAGCACCTTCACACTGTACAGCACCTCACACTGTGCAGCACCTCACACTGTGCAACACCTTCACACTGTGCAGCACTACACACTGTGCAGCACCTTCACACTGTGCAGCACCTTCACACTGTGCAGCACCTTCACACTGTGCAGCACCTTCACACTGTACAGCACCTCACACTGTGCAGCACCTCACACTGTGCAACACCTTCACACTGTGCAGCACCTCACACTGTGCAACACCTTCACACTGTGCAGCACCTTCACACTGTGTAGCACCTTCACTCTGTGCAGCAACTCACACTGCGCAGCACCATCACACTGTGCAGCACCTCACACTGTGCAGCACCTTCACACTGTGCAGCACCTTCACACTGTACAGCACCTCACACTGTGCAGCACTTCACACTGTGCAACACCTTCACACTGTGCAGCACTACACACTGTGCAGCACCATCACACTGTGCAACACCTTCACACTGTGCAGCACCATCACACTGTGTAGCACCTTCACTCTGTGCAGCAACTCACACTGTGCAGCACCATCACACTGTGCAGCACCATCACACTGTGCAGCAACTCACACTGTGCAGCACCTTCACACTGTGCAGCACCTTCACACTGTGCAGCACCTCACACTGTGCAGCACCTCATACTGTGCAGCACCTTCACACTGTGCAGGACCATCACACTGTGCAGCACCTCACACTGTGCAGCACCATCACACTGTGCAGCACCTTCACACTGTGGAGCACCTTCACATTGTGCAACACCTTCACCCTGTGCAGCACCATCACACTGTGCAGCACTTTCACTCTGTGCAGCAACTCACACTGTGCAGCATCATCACACTGTGCAGCACCATCACACTGTGCAGCACCTCACACTGTGCAACACCTTAACACTGTGCGGCACCATCACACTGTGCAGCACCATCACACTGTGCAGCACCTCACACTGTGTAGCATCATCACACTGTGCAGCACCTAACACTGTGCAACACCTACACACTGTGCAGAACCTCGCACTGTGCAGCACCTCACACTGTGCAGCACCTCACACTGTGCAGCACCTCACACTGTGCAGCACCTTCACACTGTGCAACGCCTTCACACTGTGTAGCACCTTCACACTGTGCAGCACCTTCACACTGTGCAGCACCTCACACTGTGCAGTACCTTCACACTGTGTAGCACCTTCACACTGTGCAGCACCTCACACTGTGTAGCACCTCACACTGTGCAGCACCTCACACTGTGTAGCATCATCACACTGTGCAGCACCTAACACTGTGCAACACCTACACACTGTGCAGAACCTCGCACTGTGCAGCACCTCACACTGTGCAGCACCTCACACTGTGCAGCACCTCACACTGTGCAGCACCTTCACACTGTGCAACGCCTTCACACTGTGTAGCACCTTCACACTGTGCAGCACCTTCACACTGTGCAGCACCTCACACTGTGCAGTACCTTCACACTGTGTAGCACCTTCACACTGTGCCGCACCTTCACACTGTGCAGTACCTTCACACTGTGCAGCACCTCACACTGTGTAGCACCTCACACTGTGCAGCACCTCCACATTGTGCAGCACCTCACACTGTGCAGTACCTTCACACTGTGCAGCACCTCACACTGTGCAGCACCTCACACTGTGCAACACCTTCAGACTGTGCAGCACAACACACTGTGCAGCACCATCACACTGTGCAGCACCTTCACACTGTGCAGCACCTCACACTGTGCAGCACCTTCACACTGTGCAGCACCTTCACACTGTGCAGCACCTTCACACTGTGTAGCACCTTCACACTGTGCAGCACCTTCACACTGTGCAGCACCTCACACTGTGTAGCATCATCACACTGTGCAGCACCTTCACACCGTGCAGCACCTCACAAAGTTTAGCATCATCACACTGTGCAGCACCTAACACTGTGCAACACCTTCACACTGTGCAGCACCTCGCACTGTGTAGCATCATCACACTGTGCAGCACCTAACACTGTGCAACACCTTCACAGTGTGCAGCACCTCGCACTGTGCAGCACCTCACACTGTGCAGCACCTCACACTGTGCAGCACTACACACTGTGCAGCACCATCACACTGTGCAACACCTTCACACTGTGCAGCACTATCACACTGTGTAGCACTTTCACTCTGTGCAGCAACTCACACTGTGAAGCACCATCACACTGTGCAGCACCTCACACTGTGCAGCACCTTCACACTGTGCAGCACCTCACACTGTGCAGCACCTCACACTGTGTAGCACATTCATTCTGTGCAGCACCTCTCACTGTACAGCACCTCACACTGTGCAGCACCTCACAATGTGCAGCACCTCACACTGTGCAGGACATTGGCCTGATTGTGTAGCACCTCACACCGTGCAGCACCTCACACTGTGCAGCACCTCACAGTGTGGAGCACCGCGCACAGTGAGCACCTTCACACTGTGCAGCACCTCACACTGTGCAGCACCTTCACACTGTGCAGCACCTTCACACTGTGCTGCACCTTCACACGTGCAGCACCTCACACTGTGCAACACCTTCACACTGTGTAGCACCATCACACTGTGCAACACCTTCACACTGTGTAGCACCATCACACTGTGCAGCACCTCACACTGTGCAGCACCATCACACTGTGCAGCACCATCACACTGTGCAGCACCTCACAATGTGCAGCACCATCACACTGTACAGCACCTCTCACTGTGCTGCACCTTCACACTGTGCAGCACCTCACACTGTGCAGCACCTTCACACTGTGCAGCACCTTCACACTGTGCAACACCTTCACACTGTGCAGCACCTCACACTGTGCAACACCTTCACACTGTGTAGCACCATCACACTGTGCAACACCTTCACACTGTGTAGCACCATCACACTGTGCAGCACCTCACACTGTGCAGCACCTCACACTGTGCAGCACTATCACACTGTACAGCACCTCTCACTGTACAGCACCAAACACTGTGCAGCACTTCTCACTGTACAGCACCTCACAATGTGGAGCACCGCGCACTGTGAGCACCTTCACACTGGGCAGCACCTCGCACTGTGCAGCACCTTCACACTGTGCAGCACCTTCACACTGTGCAGCACCTTCACACTGTGCAGCACCTCACACTGTGCAGCACCTCACACTGTGTAGCACCACCACACTGTGGAGCACCTCACACTGTGCAGCACCTTCACACTGTGCAGCACCTTCACACTGTGCAGCACCTTCACACTGTGCAGCACCTTCACACTGTGCAGCACCTCACACTGTGCAGCACCTCACACTGTGTAGCACCACCACACTGTGCAGCACCTCACACTGTGCATTACCTTCACACTGTGCAGCACCTCACACTGTGCAGCACCTCACACTGTGCAGCACATCACACTGTGCAACACCTTCACACTGTGCAGCACTACACACTGTGCAGCACCATCACACTGTGCAACACCTTCACACTGTGCAGCACCAACACACTGTGCAGCACCTTCACACTGTGCAGCACCTTCACACTGTACAGCACCTCACACTGTGCAGCACCTCACACTGTGCAACACCTTCACACTGTGCAGCACCTTCACACTGTGCAACACCTTCACACTGTGCAGCACTACACACTGTGAAACACCTTAACACTGTGCAGCACTACACACTGTGCAGCACCTTCACACTGTGCAGCACCTTCACACTGTGTAGCACCTTCACTCTGTGCAGCAACTCACACTGCGCAGCACCATCACACTGTGCAGCACCTCACACTGTGCAACACCTTCACACTGTGCAGCACTACACACTGTGCAGCACCTTCACACTGTGCAGGACCATCACACTGTGCAGCACCTCACACTGTGCAGCACCATCACACTGTGCAGCACCTTCACACTGTGGAGCACCTTCACATTGTGCAACACCTTCACCCTGTGCAGCACCATCACACTGTGCAGCACTTTCACTCTGTGCAGCAACTCACACTGTGCAGCATCATCACACTGTGCAGCACCATCACACTGTGCAGCACCTCACACTGTGCAACACCTTAACACTGTGCGGCACCATCACACTGTGCAGCACCATCACACTGTGCAGCACCTCACACTGTGTAGCATCATCACACTGTGCAGCACCTAACACTGTGCAACACCTACACACTGTGCAGAACCTCGCACTGTGCAGCACCTCACACTGTGCAGCACCTCACACTGTGCAGCACCTCACACTGTGCAGCACCTTCACACTGTGCAACGCCTTCACACTGTGTAGCACCTTCACACTGTGCAGCACCTTCACACTGTGCAGCACCTCACACTGTGCAGTACCTTCACACTGTGTAGCACCTTCACACTGTGCAGCACCTCACACTGTGTAGCACCTCACACTGTGCAGCACCTCACACTGTGTAGCATCATCACACTGTGCAGCACCTAACACTGTGCAACACCTACACACTGTGCAGAACCTCGCACTGTGCAGCACCTCACACTGTGCAGCACCTCACACTGTGCAGCACCTCACACTGTGCAGCACCTTCACACTGTGCAACGCCTTCACACTGTGTAGCACCTTCACACTGTGCAGCACCTTCACACTGTGCAGCACCTCACACTGTGCAGTACCTTCACACTGTGTAGCACCTTCACACTGTGCCGCACCTTCACACTGTGCAGTACCTTCACACTGTGCAGCACCTCACACTGTGTAGCACCTCACACTGTGCAGCACCTCCACATTGTGCAGCACCTCACACTGTGCAGTACCTTCACACTGTGCAGCACCTCACACTGTGCAGCACCTCACACTGTGCAACACCTTCAGACTGTGCAGCACAACACACTGTGCAGCACCATCACACTGTGCAGCACCTTCACACTGTGCAGCACCTCACACTGTGCAGCACCTTCACACTGTGCAGCACCTTCACACTGTGCAGCACCTTCACACTGTGTAGCACCTTCACACTGTGCAGCACCTTCACACTGTGCAGCACCTCACACTGTGTAGCATCATCACACTGTGCAGCACCTTCACACCGTGCAGCACCTCACAATGTTTAGCATCATCACACTGTGCAGCACCTAACACTGTGCAACACCTTCACACTGTGCAGCACCTCGCACTGTGTAGCATCATCACACTGTGCAGCACCTAACACTGTGCAACACCTTCACAGTGTGCAGCACCTCGCACTGTGCAGCACCTCACACTGTGCAGCACCTCACACTGTGCAGCACTACACACTGTGCAGCACCATCACACTGTGCAACACCTTCACACTGTGCAGCACTATCACACTGTGTAGCACTTTCACTCTGTGCAGCAACTCACACTGTGAAGCACCATCACACTGTGCAGCACCTCACACTGTGCAGCACCTTCACACTGTGCAGCACCTCACACTGTGCAGCACCTCACACTGTGTAGCACATTCATTCTGTGCAGCACCTCTCACTGTACAGCACCTCACACTGTGCAGCACCTCACAATGTGCAGCACCTCACACTGTGCAGGACATTGGCCTGATTATGTAGCACCTCACACCGTGCAGCACCTCACACTGTGCAGCACCTCACAGTGTGGAGCACCGCGCACAGTGAGCACCTTCACACTGTGCAGCACCTCACACTGTGCAGCACCTTCACACTGTGCAGCACCTTCACACTGTGCTGCACCTTCACACGTGCAGCACCTCACACTGTGCAACACCTTCACACTGTGTAGCACCATCACACTGTGCAGCACCTCACACTGTGCAGCACCATCACACTGTGCAGCACCATCACACTGTGCAGCACCTCACACTGTGCAGCACCATCACACTGTACAGCACCTCTCACTGTGCTGCACCTTCACACTGTGCAGCACCTCACACTGTGCAGCACCTTCACACTGTGCAGCACCTTCACACTGTGCAACACCTTCACACTGTGCAGCACCTCACACTGTGCAACACCTTCACACTGTGTAGCACCATCACACTGTGCAACACCTTCACACTGTGTAGCACCATCACACTGTGCAGCACCTCACACTGTGCAGCACCTCACACTGTGCAGCACTATCACACTGTACAGCACCTCTCACTGTACAGCACCAAACACTGTGCAGCACTTCTCACTGTACAGCACCTCACAATGTGGAGCACCGCGCACTGTGAGCACCTTCACACTGGGCAGCACCTCGCACTGTGCAGCACCTTCACACTGTGCAGCACCTTCACACTGTGCAGCACCTTCACACTGTGCAGCACCTCACACTGTGCAGCACCTCACACTGTGTAGCACCACCACACTGTGGAGCACCTCACACTGTGCAGCACCTTCACACTGTGCAGCACCTTCACACTGTGCAGCACCTTCACACTGTGCAGCACCTCACACTGTGCAGCACCTCACACTGTGTAGCACCACCACACTGTGCAGCACCTCACACTGTGCATTACCTTCACACTGTGCAGCACCTCACACTGTGCAACACCTTCACACTGTGCAGCACTACACACTGTGCAGCCCCTTCACACAGTGCAGCACCTTCACACTGTGCAGCACCAACACACTGTGCAGCACCTTCACACTGTGCAGCACCTTCACACTGTACAGCACCTCACACTGTGCAGCACCTCACACTGTGCAACACCTTCACACTGTGCAGCACCTTCACACTGTGCAACACCTTCACACTGTGCAGCACTACACACTGTGAAACACCTTAACACTGTGCAGCACTACACACTGTGCAGCACCTTCACACTGTGCAGCACCTTCACACTGTGTAGCACCTTCACTCTGTGCAGCAACTCACACTGCGCAGCACCATCACACTGTGCAGCACCTCACACTGTGCAACACCTTCACACTGTGCAGCACTACACACTGTGCAGCACCTTCACACTGTGCAGCACCTTCACACTGTGTAGCACCTTCACTCTGTGCAGCAACTCACACTGCGCAGCACCATCACACTGTACAGCACCTCACACTGTGCAGCACCTCACACTGTGCAACACCTTCACACTGTGCAGCACTACACACTGTGAAACACCTTCACACTGTGCAGCACTACACACTGTGCAGCACCTTCACACTGTGCAGCACCTTCACACTGTGTAGCACCTTCACTCTGTGCAGCAACTCACACTGCGCAGCACCATCACACTGTGCAGCACCTCACACTGTGCAGCACCTTCACACTGTGCAGCACCTTCACACTGTACAGCACCTCACACTGTGCAGCACTTCACACTGTGCAACACCTTCACATTGTGCAGCACTACACACTGTGCAGCACCATCACACTGTGCAACACCTTCACACTGTGCAGCACCATCACACTGTGTAGCACCTTCACTCTGTGCAGCAACTCACACTGTGCAGCACCATCACACTGTGCAGCACCATCACACTGTGCAGCAACTCACACTGTGCAGCACCTTCACACTGTGCAGCACCATCACACTGTGCAGCACCTCACACTGTGCAGCACCTCAGACTGTGCAGCACCTTCACACTGTGCAGGACCATCACACTGTGCAGCACCTCACACTGTGCAGCACCATCACTCTGTGCAGCACCTTCACCCTGTGCAGCACCTCACACTGTGCAGCAACTCACACTGTGCAGCACCTTCACACTGTGCAGCACCATCACACTGTGCAGCACCTCACACTGTGCAGCACCTCATACTGTGCAGCACCTTCACACTGTGCAGGACCATCACACTGTGCAGCACCTCACACTGTGCAGCATCATCACACTGTGTAGCACCTTCACACTGTGCTGCACCTTCACACTGTGCAGCACCTCACACTGTGCAACACCTTCACACTGTGTAGCACCATCACACTGTGCAACGCCTTCACACTGTGTAGCACCTTCACACTGTGCAGCACCTTCACACTGTGCAGCACCTCACACTGTGCAGTACCTTCACACTGTGTAGCACCTTCACACTGTGCAGCACCTCACACTGTGCAGCACCGCACACTGTGCAGCACCGCACACTGTGCAGCACCTTCACACTGTGTAGCACCATCACACTGTGCAGCAACTCCACACTGTGCAGCACCTTCACACTGTGCAGTACCTTCACACTGTGCAGCACCTCACACTGTGTAGCACCTCACACTGTGCAGAGCCTCCACATTGTGCAGCACCTCACACTGTGCAGTACCTTCACACTGTGCAGCACCTCACAGTGTGCAGCACCTCACACTGTGCAACACCTTCAGACTGTGCAGCACAACACACTGTGCAGCACCATCACACTGTGCAGCACCTTCACACTGTGCAGCACCTCACACTGTGCAGCACCTTCACACTGTGCAGCACCTTCACACTGTGCAGCACCTTCACACTGTGTAGCACCTTCACACTGTGCAGCACCTTCACACTGTGCAGCACCTCACACTGTGTAGCATCATCACACTGTGCAGCACCTTCACACCGTGCAGCACCTCACAATGTTTAGCATCATCACACTGTGCAGCACCTAACACTGTGCAACACCTTCACACTGTGCAGCACCTCGCACTGTGTAGCATCATCACACTGTGCAGCACCTAACACTGTGCAACACCTTCACACTGTGCAGCACCTCGCACTGTGCAGCACCTTACACTGTGCAGCACCTCACACTGTGCAGCACTATCACACTGTGTAGCACTTTCACTCTGTGCAGCAACTCACACTGTGAAGCACCATCACACTGTGCAGCACCTCACACTGTGCAGTACCTTCACACTGTGCAGCACCTCACACTGTGCAGCACCTCACACTGTGCAACACCTTCACACTGTGCAGCACTACACACTGTGCAGCACCTCACACTGTGCAGCACCTCACACTGTGTAGCACATTCATTCTGTGCAGCACCTCTCACTGTACAGCACCTCACACTGTGCAGCACCTCACAATGTGCAGCACCTCACACTGTGAAGGACATTGGCCTGATTGTGTAGCACATCACACCGTGCAGCACCTCACACTGTGCAGCACCTCACAGTGTGGAGCACCGCGCACTGTGAGCACCTTCACACTGTGCAGCACCTCACACTGTGCAGCACCTTCACACTGTGCAGCACCTTCACACTGTGCTGCACCTTCACACGTGCAGCACCTCACACTGTGCAACACCTTCACACTGTGTAGCACCATCACACTGTGCAACACCTTCACACTGTGTAGCACCATCACACTGTGCAGCACCTCACACTGTGCAGCACCATCACACTGTGCAGCACCATCACACTGTGCAGCACCTCACACTGTGCAGCACCATCACACTGTACAGCACCTCTCACTGTGCTGCACCTTCACACTGTGCAGCACCTCACACTGTGCAGCACCTTCACACTGTGCAGCACCTTCACACTGTGCTGCACCTTCACACTGTGCAGCACCTCACACTGTGCAACACCTTCACACTGTGTAGCACCATCACACTGTGCAACACCTTCACACTGTGTAGCACCATCACACTGTGCAGCACTTCACACTGTGCAGCACCTCACACTGTGCAGCACTATCACACTGTACAGCACCTCTCACTGTACAGCACCAAACACTGTGCAGCACTTCTCACTGTACAGCACCTCACAATGTGGAGCACCGCGCACTGTGAGCACCTTCACACTGGGCAGCACCTCGCACTGTGCAGCACCTTCACACTGTGCAGCACCTTCACACTGTGCAGCACCTTCACACTGTGCAGCACCTCACACTGTGCAGCACCTCACACTGTGTAGCACCACCACACTGTGGAGCACCTCACACTGTGCAGCACCTTCACACTGTGCAGCACCTTCACACTGTGCAGCACCTTCACACTGTGCAGCACCTTCACACTGTGCAGCACCTCACACTGTGCAGCACCTCACACTGTGTAGCACCACCACACTGTGCAGCAGCTCACACTGTGCAGTACCTTCACACTGTGCAGCACCTCACACTGTGCAGCACCTCACACTGTGCAGCACATCACACTGTGCAACACCTTCACACTGTGCAGTACTACACACTGTGCAGCACCATCACACTGTGCAACACCTTCACACTGTGCAGCACCAACACACTGTGCAGCACCTTCACACTGTGCAGCACCTTCACACTGTACAGCACCTCACACTGTGCAGCACCTCACACTGTGCAACACCTTCACACTGTGCAGCACTACACACTGTGCAGCACCTTCACACTGTGCAGCACCTTCACACTGTGCAGCACCTTCACACTGTGCAGCACCTTCACACTGTACAGCACCTCACACTGTGCAGCACCTCACACTGTGCAACACCTTCACACTGTGCAGCACTACACACTGTGCAGCACCATCACACTGTGCAACACCTTCACACTGTGCAGCACCATCACACTGTGTAGCACCTTCACTCTGTGCAGCAACTCACACTGTGCAGTACCTTCACACTGTGCAGCACCTTCACACTGTGCAGCACCTCACACTGTGCAACACCTTCACACTGTGCAGCACTACACACTGTGCAGCACCTTCACACTGTGCAGCACCTTCACACTGTGCAGCACCTTCACACTGTGCAGCACCTTCACACTGTACAGCACCTCACACTGTGCAGCACCTCACACTGTGCAACACCTTCGCACTGTGCAGCACTACACACTGTGCAGCACCATCACACTGTGCAACACCTTCACACTGTGCAGCACCATCACACTGTGTAGCACCTTCACTCTTTGCAGCAACTCACACTGTGCAGCACCTTCACACTGTGCAGCACCTTCACACTGTGCATCACCTCACACTGTGCAGCACCTCATACTGTGCAGCACCTTCACACTGTGCAGGACCATCACACTGTGCAGCACCTCACACTGTGCAGCACTATCACACTGTGCAGCACCTTCACACTGTGGAGCACCTTCACATTGTGCAACACCTTCACCCTGTGCAGCACCATCACACTGTGCAGCACTTTCACTCTGTGCAGCAACTCACACTGTGCAGCATCATCACACTGTGCAGCACCATCACACTGTGCAGCACCTCACACTGTGCAACACCTTCACACTGTGCGGCACCATCACACTGTGCAGCACCATCACACTGTGCAGCACCTCACACTGTGTAGCATCATCACACTGTGCAGCACCTAACACTGTGCAACACCTACACACTGTGCAGAACCTCGCACTGTGCAGCACCTCACACTGTGCAGCACCTCACACTGTGCAGCACCTCACACTGTGCAGCACCTTCACACTGTGCAACGCCTTCACACTGTGTAGCACCTTCACACTGTGCAGCACCTTCACACTGTGCAGCACCTCACACTGCGCACTACCTTCACACTGTGTAGCACCTTCACACTGTGCAGCACCTCACACTGTGCAGCACCTCACACTGTGCAGCACCGCACACTGTGCAGCACCTTCACACTGTGTTGCACCATCACACTGTGCAGCACCTCCACACTGTGCAGCACCTTCACACTGTGCAGTACCTTCACACAGTGCAGCACCTCACACTGTGCAGCACCTCACATTGTGCAGCACCTCCACATTGTGCAGCACCTCACACTGTGCAGTACCTTCACACTGTGCAGCACCTCACACTGTGCAGCACCTCACACTGTGCAACACCTTCAGACTGTGCAGCACAACACACTGTGCAGCACCATCACACTGTGCAGCACCATCACACTGTGCAGCACCTCACACTGTGCAGCACCTTCACACTGTGCAGCACCTTCACACTGTGTAGCACCTTCACACTGTGCAGCTCCTTCACACTGTGCAGCGCCTCACACTGTGTAGCATCATCACACTGTGCAGCACCTTCACACCGTGCAGCTCCTCACAATGTTAAGCATCATCACACTGTGCAGCACCTAAGACTGTGCAACACCTTCACACTGTGCAGCACCTCGCACTGTGTAGCATCATCACACTGTGCAGCACCTAACACTGTGCAAGACCTTCACACTGTGCAGCACCTCGCACTGTGCAGCACCTCACACTGTGCAGCACCTCACACTGTGCAGCACTACACACTGTGCAGCACCATCACACTGTGCAACACCTTCACACTGTGCAGCACTATCCCACTGTGTAGCACCTTCACTCTGTGCAGCAACTCACACTGTGAAGCACCATCACACTGTGCAGCGCCTCACACTGTGCAGCACCTTCACACTGTGCAGCACCTCACACTGTGCAGCACCTCACACTGTGCAACACCTTCACACTGTGCAGCACTACACACTGTGCAGCACCTCACACTGTGTAGCACCTTCACTCTGTGCAGCACCTCTCACTGTACAGCACCTCACACTGTGCAGCACCTAACACTGTGCAACACCTTCACACTGTGCAGCACCTCGCACTGTGCAGCACCTCACACTGTGCAGCACCTCACACTGTGCAGCACTACACACTGTGCAGCACCTTCACATTGTGCAACACCTTCACCCTGTGCAGCACCATCACACTGTGCAGCACTTTCACTCTGTGCAGCAACTCACACTGTGCAGCATCATCACACTGTGCAGCACCATCACACTGTGCAGCACCTCACACTGTGCAACACCTTCACACTGTGCGGCACCATCACACTGTGCAGCACCATCACACTGTGCAGCACCTCACACTGTGTAGCATCATCACACTGTGCAGCACCTAACACTGTGCAACACCTACACACTGTGCAGAACCTCGCACTGTGCAGCACCTCACACTGTGCAGCACCTCACACTGTGCAGCACCTCACACTGTGCAGCACCTTCACACTGTGCAACGCCTTCACACTGTGTAGCACCTTCACACTGTGCAGCACCTTCACACTGTGCAGCACCTCACACTGCGCAGTACCTTCACACTGTGTAGCACCTTCACACTGTGCAGCACCTCACACTGTGCAGCACCTCACACTGTGCAGCACCGCACACTGTGCAGCACCTTCACACTGTGCAGTACCTTCACACTGTGCAGCACCTCACACTGTGCAGCACCTCACATTGTGCAGCACCTCCACATTGTGCAGCACCTCACACTGTGCAGTACCTTCACACTGTGCAGCACCTCACACTGTGCAGCACCTCACACTGTGCAACACCTTCAGATTGTGCAGCACAACACACTGTGCAGCACCATCACACTGTGCAGCACCTTCACACTGTGCAGCACCTCACACTGTGCAGCACCTTCACACTGTGCAGCACCTTCACACTGTGTAGCACCTTCACACTGTGCAGCACCTTCACACTGTGCAGCGCCTCACACTGTGTAGCATCATCACACTGTGCAGCACCTTCACACCGTGCAGCACCTCACAATGTTTAGCATCATCACACTGTGCAGCACCTCACACTGTGCAACACCTTCACACTGTGCGGCACCATCACACTGTGCAGCACCATCACACTGTGCAGCACCTCACACTGTGTAGCATCATCACACTGTGCAGCACCTAACACTGTGCAGCACTACACACTGTGCAGCACCATCACACTGTGCAAGACCTTCACACTGTGCAGCACTATCACACTGTGTAGCACCTTCACTCTGTGCAGCAACTCACACTGTGAAGCACCATCACACTGTGCAGCACCTCACACTGTGCAGCACCTTCACACTGTGCAGCACCTCACACTGTGCAGCACCTCACACTGTGCAACACCTTCACACTGTGCAGCACTACACACTGTGCAGTACCTCACACTGTGCAGCACCTCACACTGTGTAGCACCTTCACTCTGTGCAGCACCTCTCACTGTACAGCACCTCACACTGTGCAGCACCTCACAATGTGCAGCACCTCACACTGTGCAGGACATTGGCCTGATTGTGTAGCAACTCACACCGTGCAGCACCTCACACTGTGCAGCACCTCACAGTGTGGAGCACCGCGCACTGTGAGCACCTTCACACTGTGCAGCACCTCACACTGTGCAGCACCTTCACACTGTGCAGCACCTTCACACTGTGCAGCACCTCACACTGTGCAGCACCTTCACACTGTGCAACGCCTTCACACTGTGTAGCACCTTCACACTGTGCAGCACCTTCACACTGTGCAGCACCTCACACTGCGCAGTACCTTCACACTGTGTAGCACCTTCACACTGTACAGCACCTCACACTGTGCAGCACCTCACACTGTGCAGCACCTCACACTGTGCAGCACCTCACACTGTGCAGCACCGCACACTGTGCAGCACCTTCACACTGTGCAGCACCTCACACTGCGCAGTACCTTCACACTGTGTAGCACCTTCACACTGTACAGCACCTCACACTGTGCAGCACCTCACACTGTACAGCACCTCACACTGTGCAGCACCTCACACTGTGCAGCACCGCACACTGTGCAGCACCTTCACACTGTGTAGCACCATCACACTGTGCAGCACCTCCACACTGTGCAGCACCTTCACACTGTGCAGTACCTTCACACTGTGCAGCACCTCACACTGTGCAGCACCTCACATTGTGCAGCACCTCCACATTGTGCAGCACCTCACACTGTGCAGTACCTTCACACTGTGCAGCACCTCACACTGTGCAGCACCTCACACTGTGCAACACCTTCAGACTGTGCAGCACAACACACTGTGCAGCACCATCACACTGTGCAGCACCTTCACACTGTGCAGCACCTCACACTGTGCAGCACCTTCACACTGTGCAGCACCTTCACACTGTGTAGCACCTTCACACTGTGCAGCACCTTCACACTGTGCAGCGCCTCACACTGTGTAGCATCATCACACTGTGCACCACCTTCACACCGTGCAGCACCTCACAATGTTTAGCATCATCACACTGTGCAGCACCTAAGACTGTGCAACACCTTCACACTGTGCAGCACCATCACACTGTGCAGCACCTAACACTGTGCAACACCTTCACACTGTGCAGCACCTCGCACTGTACAGCACCTCACACTGTGCAGCACCTCACACTGTGCAGCACTACACACTGTGCAGCACCATCACACTGTGCAACACCTTCACACTGTGCAGCACTATCACACTGTGTAGCACCTTCACTCTGTGCAGCAACTCACACTGTGAAGCACCATCACACTGTGCAGCACCTCACACTGTGCAGCACCTTCACACTGTGCAGCACCTCACACTGTGCAGCACCTCACACTGTGCAACACCTTCACACTGTGCAGCACTACACACTGTGCAGCACCTCACACTGTGCAGCACCTCACACTGTGTAGCACCTTCACTCTGTGCAGCACCTCTCACTGTAGAGCACCTCACACTGTGCAGCACCTCACAATGTGCAGCACCTCACACAGTGCAGGACATTGGCCTGATTGTGTAGCAACTCACACTGTGCAGCACCTCACACTGTGTAGCATCATCACACTGTGCAGCACCTAACACTGTGCAACACCTACACACTGTGCAGAACCTCGCACTGTGCAGCACCTCACACTGTGCAGCACCTCACACTGTGCAGCACCTCACACTGTGCAGCACCTTCACACTGTGCAACGCCTTCACACTGTGTAGCACCTTCACACTGTGCAGCACCTTCACACTGTGCAGCACCTCACACTGCGCACTACCTTCACACTGTGTAGCACCTTCACACTGTGCAGCACCTCACACTGTGCAGCACCTCACACTGTGCAGCACCGCACACTGTGCAGCACCTTCACACTGTGCAGCACCTCCACACTGTGCAGCACCTTCACACTGTGCAGTACCTTCACACAGTGCAGCACCTCACACTGTGCAGCACCTCACATTGTGCAGCACCTCCACATTGTGCAGCACCTCACACTGTGCAGTACCTTCACACTGTGCAGCACCTCACACTGTGCAGCACCTCACACTGTGCAACACCTTCAGACTGTGCAGCACAACACACTGTGCAGCACCATCACACTGTGCAGCACCATCACACTGTGCAGCACCTCACACTGTGCAGCACCTTCACACTGTGCAGCACCTTCACACTGTGTAGCACCTTCACACTGTGCAGCTCCTTCACACTGTGCAGCGCCTCACACTGTGTAGCATCATCACACTGTGCAGCACCTTCACACCGTGCAGCTCCTCACAATGTTAAGCATCATCACACTGTGCAGCACCTAAGACTGTGCAACACCTTCACACTGTGCAGCACCTCGCACTGTGTAGCATCATCACACTGTGCAGCACCTAACACTGTGCAACACCTTCACACTGTGCAGCACCTCGCACAGTGTGTAGCACTGTGTAGCACCATCACACTGTGCAGCACCTCACACTGTGCAGCACCATCACACTGTGCAGCACCTCACACTGTGCAACACCTTCACACTGTGTAGCACCATCACACTGTGCAGCACCTCACACTGTGCAGCACCTCACACTGTGCAGCACCATCACACTGTGCAGCACCATCACACTGTGCAGCACCTCACACTGTGCAGCACCATCACACTGTACAGCACCTCTCACTGTGCTGCACCTTCACACTGTGCAGCACCTCACACTGTGCAGCACCTACACACTGTGCAGCACCTTCACACTGTGCTGCACCTTCACACTGTGCAGCACCTCACACTGTGCAACACCTTCACACTGTGTAGCACCATCACACTGTGCAACACCTTCACACTGTGTCGCACCATCACACTGTGCAGCACCTCACACTGTGCAGCACCTCACACTGTGCAGCACTATCACACTGTACAGCACCTCTCACTGTACAGCACCAAACACTGTGCAGCTCTTCTCACTGTACAGCACCTCTCAATGTAGAGCACATCACACTGTGCAGCACAGCTCAATGTGCAGCACCTAACACTGTGCAACACCTTCACACTGTGCAGCACCTCGCACTGTGCAGCACCTCACACGGTGCAGCTCCTCACACTGTGCAGCACCTTCACACTGTGCAGCACCTTCACACTGTGCAGCACCTTCACACTGTGCAGCACCTCACACTGTGCAGCACCTCACACTGTGTAGCACCACCACACTGTGCAGCACCTCACACTGTGCAGCACCTTCACACTGTGCAGCACCTTCACACTGTGCAGCACCTTCACACTGTGCAGCACCTCACACTGTGCAGCACCTTCACACTGTGCAGCACCTCACACTGTGCAGCACCTCACACTGTGCAGCACCTCACACTGTGCAGTACCTTCACACTGTGCAGCACCTCACACTGTGCAGCACCTCACACTGTGCAGCACATCACACTGTGCAACACCTTCACACTGTGCAGCACTACACACTGTGCAGCACCTCACACTGTGCAGCACCTCACACTGTGTTGCACCTTCACTCTGTGCAGCACCTCTCACTGTACAGCACCTCACACTGTGCAGCACCTCACAATGTGCAGCACCTCACACTGTGCAGGACATTGGCCTGATTGTGTAGCACCTCACACCGTGCAGCACCTCACACTGTGCAGCACCTCACAGTGTGGAGCACCGCGCACTGTGAGCACCTTCACACTGTGCAGCAACTCACACTGTGCAACACCTTCACACTGTGTAGCACCATCACACTGTGCAACACCTTCACACTGTGTAGCACCATCACACTGTGCAGCACCTCACACTGTGCAGCACCATCACACTGTGCAGCACCATCACACTGTACAGCACCTTCACACTGTGCTGCACCTTCACACTGTGCAGCACCTCACACTGTGCAGCACCTTCACACTGTGCAGCACCTTCACACTGTGCTGCACCTTCACACTGTGCAGCACCTCACACTGTGCAACACCTTCACACTATGTAGCACCATCACACTGTGCAACACCTTCACACTGTGTAGCACCATCACACTGTGCAGCACCTCACACTGTGCAGCACCTCAAACTGTGCAGCACCATCACACTGTACAGCACCTCTCACTGTACAGCACCAAACACTGTGCAGCACTTCTCACTGTACAGCACCTCTGAATGTAGAGCACATCACACTGTGCAGCACCTTCACACGGTGCAGCACCTCACACTGTGCAGCACCTTCACACTGTGCAGCACCTTCACACTGTGCAGCACCTTCACACTGTGCAGCACCTTCACACTGTGCAACACCTTACACTGTGCAGCACCTTCACACTGTGCAGCACCTTCACACAGTGCAGCACCTCACACTGTGCAGCACCTCACACTGTGCAGCACCTCACACTGTGCAGTACCTTCACACTGTGCATCACCTCACACTGTGTAGCACCTTCACTCTGTGCAGCACCTCTCACTGTACAGCACCTCACACTGTGCAGCACCTCACAATGTGCAGCACCTCACACTGTGCAGGACATTGGCCTGATTGTGTAGCACCTCACACCGTGCAGCACCTCACACTGTGGAGCACCTCACAGTGTGGAGCACCGCGCACTGTGAGCACCTTCACACTGTGCAGCACCTCACACTGTGCAGCACCTTCACACTGTGCAGCACCTTCACACTGTGCTGCACCTTCACACTGTGCAGCAACTCACACTGTGCAACACCTTCACACTGTGTAGCACCATCACACTGTGCAGCACCTCACACTGTGCAGCACCATCACACTGTGCAGCACCTCACAATGTGCAGCACCATCACACTGTACAGCACCTCTCACTGTGCTGCACCTTCACAGTGTGCAGCACCTCACACTGTGCAGCACCTTCACACTGTGCAGCACCTTCACACTGTGCTGCACCTTCACACTGTGCAGCACCTCACACTGTGCAACACCTTCACACTGTGTAGCACCATCACACTGTGCAACACCTTCACACTGTGTAGCACCATCACACTGTACAGCACCTCTCACTGTACAGCACCAAACACTGTGCAGCACTTCTCACTGTACAGCACCTCTGAATGTAGAGCACATCACACTGTGAGCACCTTCACACGGTGCAGCACCTCACACTGTGCAGCACCTTCACACTGTGCAGCACATTCACACTGTGCAGCACCTTCACACTGTGCAGCACCTCACACTGTGCAGCACCTCACACTGTGTAGCACCACCACACTGTGCAGCACCTCACACTGTGCAGCACCTTCACACTGTGCAGCACCTTCACACTGTGCAGCACCTTCACACTGTGCAACACCTTACACTGTGCAGCACCACACACTGTGCAACACCTTCACACTGTGCAGCACCTCACACTGTGCAGCACCTCACACTGTGCAGCACCTCACACTGTGCAGTACCTTCACACTGTGCAGCACCTCACACTGTGCAGCACCTCACACTGTGCAGCACATCACACTGTGCAACACCTTCACACTGTGCAGTACTACACACTGTGCAGCACCATCACACTGTGCAACCCCTTCACACTGTGCAGCACCATCACACTGTGTAGCACCTTCACTCTGTGCAGCAACTCACACTGCGCAGCACCATCACACTGTGCAGCACCTCACACTGTACAGCACCAAACACTGTGCAGCACTTCTCACTGTACAGCACCTCTGAATGTCGAGCACATCACACTGTGAGCACCTTCACACGGTGCAGCACCTCACACTGTGCAGCACCTTCACACTGTGCAGCACATTCACACTGTGCAGCACCTTCACACTGTGCAGCACCTTCACACTGTGCAGCACCTCATACTGTGCAGCACCTCACACTGTGCAGCACCTCCACATTGTGCAGCACCTCACACTGTGCAGCACCAACACACTGTGCAGCACCTTCACACTGTGCAGCACCTTCACACTGTACAGCACCTCACACTGTGCCGCACCTCACACTGTGCAACACCTTCACACTGTGCAGCACTACACACTGTGCAGCACCTTCACACTGTGCAGCACCTTCACACTGTGCAGCACCTTCACACTGTGCAGCACCTTCACACTGTACAGCACCTCACACTGTGCAGCACCTCACACTGTGCAACACCTTCACACTGTGCAGCACTACACACTGTGCAGCACCATCACACTGTGCAACACCTTCACACTGTGCAGCACCATCACACTGTGTAGCACCTTCACTCTGTGCAGCAACTCACACTGTGCAGTACCTTCACACTGTGCAGCACCTTCACACTGTGCAGCACCTCACACTGTGCAACACCTTCACACTGTGCAGCACTACACACTGTGCAGCACCTTCACACTGTGCAGCACCTTCACACTGTGCAGCACCTTCACACTGTGCAGCACCTTCACACTGTACAGCACCTCACACTGTGCAGCACCTCACACTGTGCAACACCTTCACACTGTGCAGCACTACACACTGTGCAGCACCATCACACTGTGCAACACCTTCACACTGTGCAGCACCATCACACTGTGTAGCACCTTCACTCTTTGCAGCAACTCACACTGTGCAGCACCTTCACACTGTGCAGCACCTTCACACTGTGCATCACCTCACACTGTGCAGCACCTCATACTGTGCAGCACCTTCACACTGTGCAGGACCATCACACTGTGCAGCACCTCACACTGTGCAGCACTATCACACTGTGCAGCACCTTCACACTGTGGAGCACCTTCACATTGTGCAACACCTTCACCCTGTGCAGCACCATCACACTGTGCAGCACTTTCACTCTGTGCAGCAACTCACACTGTGCAGCATCATCACACTGTGCAGCACCATCACACTGTGCAGCACCTCACACTGTGCAACACCTTCACACTGTGCGGCACCATCACACTGTGCAGCACCATCACACTGTGCAGCACCTAACACTGTGCAACACCTACACACTGTGCAGAACCTCGCACTGTGCAGCACCTCACACTGTGCAGCACCTCACACTGTGCAGCACCTCACACTGTGCAGCACCTTCACACTGTGCAACGCCTTCACACTGTGTAGCACCTTCACACTGTGCAGCACCTTCACACTGTGCAGCACCTCACACTGCGCACTACCTTCACACTGTGTAGCACCTTCACACTGTGCAGCACCTCACACTGTGCAGCACCTCACACTGTGCAGCACCGCACACTGTGCAGCACCTTCACACTGTGTTGCACCATCACACTGTGCAGCACCTCCACACTGTGCAGCACCTTCACACTGTGCAGTACCTTCACACAGTGCAGCACCTCACACTGTGCAGCACCTCCACATTGTGCAGCACCTCACACTGTGCAGCACCAACACACTGTGCAGCACCTTCACACTGTGCAGCACCTTCACACTGTACAGCACCTCACACTGTGCAGCACCTCACACTGTGCAACACCTTCACACTGTGCAGCACTACACACTGTGCAGCACCTTCACACTGTGCAGCACCTTCACACTGTGCAGCACCTTCACACTGTGCAGCACCTTCACACTGTACAGCACCTCACACTGTGCAGCACCTCACACTGTGCAACACCTTCACACTGTGCAGCACTACACACTGTGCAGCACCATCACACTGTGCAACACCTTCACACTGTGCAGCACCATCACACTGTGTAGCACCTTCACTCTGTGCAGCAACTCACACTGTGCAGTACCTTCACACTGTGCAGCACCTTCACACTGTGCAGCACCTCACACTGTGCAACACCTTCACACTGTGCAGCACTACACACTGTGCAGCACCTTCACACTGTGCAGCACCTTCACACTGTGCAGCACCTTCACACTGTGCAGCACCTTCACACTGTACAGCACCTCACACTGTGCAGCACCTCACACTGTGCAACACCTTCACACTGTGCAGCACTACACACTGTGCAGCACCATCACACTGTGCAACACCTTCACACTGTGCAGCACCATCACACTGTGTAGCACCTTCACTCTTTGCAGCAACTCACACTGTGCAGCACCTTCACACTGTGCAGCACCTTCACACTGTGCATCACCTCACACTGTGCAGCACCTCATACTGTGCAGCACCTTCACACTGTGCAGGACCATCACACTGTGCAGCACCTCACACTGTGCAGCACTATCACACTGTGCAGCACCTTCACACTGTGGAGCACCTTCACATTGTGCAACACCTTCACCCTGTGCAGCACCATCACACTGTGCAGCACTTTCACTCTGTGCAGCAACTCACACTGTGCAGCATCATCACACTGTGCAGCACCATCACACTGTGCAGCACCTCACACTGTGCAACACCTTCACACTGTGCGGCACCATCACACTGTGCAGCACCATCACACTGTGCAGCACCTCACACTGTGTAGCATCATCACACTGTGCAGCACCTAACACTGTGCAACACCTACACACTGTGCAGAACCTCGCACTGTGCAGCACCTCACACTGTGCAGCACCTCACACTGTGCAGCACCTCACACTGTGCAGCACCTTCACACTGTGCAACGCCTTCACACTGTGTAGCACCTTCACACTGTGCAGCACCTTCACACTGTGCAGCACCTCACACTGCGCACTACCTTCACACTGTGTAGCACCTTCACACTGTGCAGCACCTCACACTGTGCAGCACCTCACACTGTGCAGCACCGCACACTGTGCAGCACCTTCACACTGTGTTGCACCATCACACTGTGCAGCACCTCCACACTGTGCAGCACCTTCACACTGTGCAGTACCTTCACACAGTGCAGCACCTCACACTGTGCAGCACCTCCACATTGTGCAGCACCTCACACTGTGCAGCACCAACACACTGTGCAGCACCTTCACACTGTGCAGCACCTTCACACTGTACAGCACCTCACACTGTGCAGCACCTCACACTGTGCAACACCTTCACACTGTGCAGCACTACACACTGTGCAGCACCTTCACACTGTGCAGCACCTTCACACTGTGCAGCACCTTCACACTGTGCAGCACCTTCACACTGTACAGCACCTCACACTGTGCAGCACCTCACACTGTGCAACACCTTCACACTGTGCAGCACTACACACTGTGCAGCACCATCACACTGTGCAACACCTTCACACTGTGCAGCACCATCACACTGTGTAGCACCTTCACTCTGTGCAGCAACTCACACTGTGCAGTACCTTCACACTGTGCAGCACCTTCACACTGTGCAGCACCTCACACTGTGCAACACCTTCACACTGTGCAGCACTACACACTGTGCAGCACCTTCACACTGTGCAGCACCTTCACACTGTGCAGCACCTTCACACTGTGCAGCACCTTCACACTGTACAGCACCTCACACTGTGCAGCACCTCACACTGTGCAACACCTTCACACTGTGCAGCACTACACACTGTGCAGCACCATCACACTGTGCAACACCTTCACACTGTGCAGCACCATCACACTGTGTAGCACCTTCACTCTTTGCAGCAACTCACACTGTGCAGCACCTTCACACTGTGCAGCACCTTCACACTGTGCATCACCTCACACTGTGCAGCACCTCATACTGTGCAGCACCTTCACACTGTGCAGGACCATCACACTGTGCAGCACCTCACACTGTGCAGCACTATCACACTGTGCAGCACCTTCACACTGTGGAGCACCTTCACATTGTGCAACACCTTCACCCTGTGCAGCACCATCACACTGTGCAGCACTTTCACTCTGTGCAGCAATTCACACTGTGCAGCATCATCACACTGTGCAGCACCATCACACTGTGCAGCACCTCACACTGTGCAACACCTTCACACTGTGCGGCACCATCACACTGTGCAGCACCATCACACTGTGCAGCACCTCACACTGTGTAGCATCATCACACTGTGCAGCACCTAACACTGTGCAACACCTACACACTGTGCAGAACCTCGCACTGTGCAGCACCTCACACTGTGCAGCACCTCACACTGTGCAGCACCTCACACTGTGCAGCACCTTCACACTGTGCAACGCCTTCACACTGTGTAGCACCTTCACACTGTGCAGCACCTTCACACTGTGCAGCACCTCACACTGCGCACTACCTTCACACTGTGTAGCACCTTCACACTGTGCAGCACCTCACACTGTGCAGCACCTCACACTGTGCAGCACCGCACACTGTGCAGCACCTTCACACTGTGTTGCACCATCACACTGTGCAGCACCTCCACACTGTGCAGCACCTTCACACTGTGCAGTACCTTCACACAGTGCAGCACCTCACACTGTGCAGCACCTCACATTGTGCAGCACCTCCACATTGTGCAGCACCTCACACTGTGCAGTACCTTCACACTGTGCAGCACCTCACACTGTGCAGCACCTCACACTGTGCAACACCTTCAGACTGTGCAGCACAACACACTGTGCAGCACCATCACACTGTGCAGCACCATCACACTGTGCAGCACCTCACACTGTGCAGCACCTTCACACTGTGCAGCACCTTCACACTGTGTAGCACCTTCACACTGTGCAGCTCCTTCACACTGTGCAGCGCCTCACACTGTGTAGCATCATCACACTGTGCAGCACCTTCACACCGTGCAGCTCCTCACAATGTTAAGCATCATCACACTGTGCAGCACCTAAGACTGTGCAACACCTTCACACTGTGCAGCACCTCGCACTGTGTAGCATCATCACACTGTGCAGCACCTAACACTGTGCAACACCTTCACACTGTGCAGCACCTCGCACTGTGCAGCACCTCACACTGTGCAGCACCTCACACTGTGCAGCACTACACACTGTGCAGCACCATCACACTGTGCAACACCTTCACACTGTGCAGCACTATCCCACTGTGTAGCACCTTCACTCTGTGCAGCAACTCACACTGTGAAGCACCATCACACTGTGCAGCACCTCACACTGTGCAGCACCTTCACACTGTGCAGCACCTCACACTGTGCAGCACCTCACACTGTGCAACACCTTCACACTGTGCAGCACTACACACTGTGCAGCACCTCACACTGTGTAGCACCTTCACTCTGTGCAGCACCTCTCACTGTACAGCACCTCACACTGTGCAGCACCTAACACTGTGCAACACCTTCACACTGTGCAGCACCTCGCACTGTGCAGCACCTCACACTGTGCAGCACCTCACACTGTGCAGCACTACACACTGTGCAGCACCTTCACATTGTGCAACACCTTCACCCTGTGCAGCACCATCACACTGTGCAGCACTTTCACTCTGTGCAGCAACTCACACTGTGCAGCATCATCACACTGTGCAGCACCATCACACTGTGCAGCACCTCACACTGTGCAACACCTTCACACTGTGCGGCACCATCACACTGTGCAGCACCATCACACTGTGCAGCACCTCACACTGTGTAGCATCATCACACTGTGCAGCACCTAACACTGTGCAACACCTACACACTGTGCAGAACCTCGCACTGTGCAGCACCTCACACTGTGCAGCACCTCACACTGTGCAGCACCTCACACTGTGCAGCACCTTCACACTGTGCAACGCCTTCACACTGTGTAGCACCTTCACACTGTGCAGCACCTTCACACTGTGCAGCACCTCACACTGCGCAGTACCTTCACACTGTGTAGCACCTTCACACTGTGCAGCACCTCACACTGTGCAGCACCTCACACTGTGCAGCACCGCACACTGTGCAGCACCTTCACACTGTGCAGTACCTTCACACTGTGCAGCACCTCACACTGTGCAGCACCTCACATTGTGCAGCACCTCCACATTGTGCAGCACCTCACACTGTGCAGTACCTTCACACTGTGCAGCACCTCACACTGTGCAGCACCTCACACTGTGCAACACCTTCAGACTGTGCAGCACAACACACTGTGCAGCACCATCACACTGTGCAGCACCTTCACACTGTGCAGCACCTCACACTGTGCAGCACCTTCACACTGTGCAGCACCTTCACACTGTGTAGCACCTTCACACTGTGCAGCACCTTCACACTGTGCAGCGCCTCACACTGTGTAGCATCATCACACTGTGCAGCACCTTCACACCGTGCAGCACCTCACAATGTTTAGCATCATCACACTGTGCAGCACCTAAGACTGTGCAACACCTTCACACTGTGCAGCACCTCGCACTGTGTAGCATCATCACACTGTGCAGCACCTAACACTGTGCAGCACTACACACTGTGCAGCACCATCACACTGTGCAAGACCTTCACACTGTGCAGCACTATCACACTGTGTAGCACCTTCACTCTGTGCAGCAACTCACACTGTGAAGCACCATCACACTGTGCAGCACCTCACACTGTGCAGCACCTTCACACTGTGCAGCACCTCACACTGTGCAGCACCTCACACTGTGCAACACCTTCACACTGTGCAGCACTACACACTGTGCAGTACCTCACACTGTGCAGCACCTCACACTGTGTAGCACCTTCACTCTGTGCAGCACCTCTCACTGTACAGCACCTCACACTGTGCAGCACCTCACAATGTGCAGCACCTCACACTGTGCAGGACATTGGCCTGATTGTGTAGCAACTCACACCGTGCAGCACCTCACACTGTGCAGCACCTCACAGTGTGGAGCACCGCGCACTGTGAGCACCTTCACACTGTGCAGCACCTCACACTGTGCAGCACCTTCACACTGTGCAGCACCTTCACACTGTGCAGCACCTCACACTGTGCAGCACCTTCACACTGTGCAACGCCTTCACACTGTGTAGCACCTTCACACTGTGCAGCACCTTCACACTGTGCAGCACCTCACACTGCGCAGTACCTTCACACTGTGTAGCACCTTCACACTGTGCAGCACCTCACACTGTGCAGCACCTCACACTGTGCAGCACCGCACACTGTGCAGCACCTTCACACTGTGTAGCACCATCACACTGTGCAGCACCTCCACACTGTGCAGCACCTTCACACTGTGCAGTACCTTCACACTGTGCAGCACCTCACACTGTGCAGCACCTCACATTGTGCAGCACCTCCACATTGTGCAGCACCTCACACTGTGCAGTACCTTCACACTGTGCAGCACCTCACACTGTGCAGCACCTCACACTGTGCAACACCTTCAGACTGTGCAGCACAACACACTGTGCAGCACCATCACACTGTGCAGCACCTTCACACTGTGCAGCACCTCACACTGTGCAGCACCTTCACACTGTGCAGCACCTTCACACTGTGTAGCACCTTCACACTGTGCAGCACCTTCACACTGTGCAGCGCCTCACACTGTGTAGCATCATCACACTGTGCACCACCTTCACACCGTGCAGCACCTCACAATGTTTAGCATCATCACACTGTGCAGCACCTAAGACTGTGCAACACCTTCACACTGTGCAGCACCATCACACTGTGCAGCACCTAACACTGTGCAACACCTTCACACTGTGCAGCACCTCGCACTGTACAGCACCTCACACTGTGCAGCACCTCACACTGTGCAGCACTACACACTGTGCAGCACCATCACACTGTGCAACACCTTCACACTGTGCAGCACTATCACACTGTGTAGCACCTTCACTCTGTGCAGCAACTCACACTGTGAAGCACCATCACACTGTGCAGCACCTCACACTGTGCAGCACCTTCACACTGTGCAGCACCTCACACTGTGCAGCACCTCACACTGTGCAACACATTCACACTGTGCAGCACTACACACTGTGCAGCACCTCACACTGTGTAGCACCTTCACTCTGTGCAGCACCTCTCACTGTACAGCACCTCACACTGTGCAGCACCTCACAATGTGCAGCACCTCACACAGTGCAGGACATTGGCCTGATTGTGTAGCAACTCACACCGTGCAGCACCTCACACTGTGCAGCACCTCACAGTGTGGAGCACCGCGCACTGTGAGCACCTTCACACTGTGCAGCACCTCACACTGTGCAGCACCTTCACACTGTGCAGCACCTTCACACTGTGCTGCACCTTCACACTGTGCAGCACCTCACACTGTGCAACACCTTCACACTGTGTAGCACCATCACACTGTGCAACACCTTCACACTGTGTAGCACCATCACACTGTGCAGCACCTCACACTGTGCAGCACCATCACACTGTGCAGCACCTCACACTGTGCAACACCTTCACACTGTGTAGCACCATCACACTGTGCAGCACCTCACACTGTGCAGCACCTCACACTGTGCAGCACCATCACACTGTGCAGCACCATCACACTGTGCAGCACCTCACACTGTGCAGCACCATCACACTGTACAGCACCTCTCACTGTGCTGCACCTTCACACTGTGCAGCACCTCACACTGTGCAGCACCTACACACTGTGCAGCACCTTCACACTGTGCTGCACCTTCACACTGTGCAGCACCTCACACTGTGCAACACCTTCACACTGTGTAGCACCATCACACTGTGCAACACCTTCACACTGTGTCGCACCATCACACTGTGCAGCACCTCACACTGTGCAGCACCTCACACTGTGCAGCACTATCACACTGTACAGCACCTCTCACTGTACAGCACCAAACACTGTGCAGCTCTTCTCACTGTACAGCACCTCTCAATGTAGAGCACATCACACTGTGCAGCACAGCTCAATGTGCAGCACCTAACACTGTGCAACACCTTCACACTGTGCAGCACCTCGCACTGTGCAGCACCTCACACGGTGCAGCTCCTCACACTGTGCAGCACCTTCACACTGTGCAGCACCTTCACACTGTGCAGCACCTTCACACTGTGCAGCACCTCACACTGTGCAGCACCTCACACTGTGTAGCACCACCACACTGTGCAGCACCTCACACTGTGCAGCACCTTCACACTGTGCAGCACCTTCACACTGTGCAGCACCTTCACACTGTGCAGCACCTCACACTGTGCAGCACCTTCACACTGTGCAGCACCTCACACTGTGCAGCACCTCACACTGTGCAGCACCTCACACTGTGCAGTACCTTCACACTGTGCAGCACCTCACACTGTGCAGCACCTCACACTGTGCAGCACATCACACTGTGCAACACCTTCACACTGTGCAGCACTACACACTGTGCAGCACCTCACACTGTGCAGCACCTCACACTGTGTTGCACCTTCACTCTGTGCAGCACCTCTCACTGTACAGCACCTCACACTGTGCAGCACCTCACAATGTGCAGCACCTCACACTGTGCAGGACATTGGCCTGATTGTGTAGCACCTCACACCGTGCAGCACCTCACACTGTGCAGCACCTCACAGTGTGGAGCACCGCGCACTGTGAGCACCTTCACACTGTGCAGCAACTCACACTGTGCAACACCTTCACACTGTGTAGCACCATCACACTGTGCAACACCTTCACACTGTGTAGCACCATCACACTGTGCAGCACCTCACACTGTGCAGCACCATCACACTGTGCAGCACCATCACACTGTACAGCACCTTCACACTGTGCTGCACCTTCACACTGTGCAGCACCTCACACTGTGCAGCACCTTCACACTGTGCAGCACCTTCACACTGTGCTGCACCTTCACACTGTGCAGCACCTCACACTGTGCAACACCTTCACACTGTGTAGCACCATCACACTGTGCAACACCTTCACACTGTGTAGCACCATCACACTGTGCAGCACCTCACACTGTGCAGCACCTCAAACTGTGCAGCACCATCACACTGTACAGCACCTCTCACTGTACAGCACCAAACACTGTGCAGCACTTCTCACTGTACAGCACCTCTGAATGTAGAGCACATCACACTGTGCAGCACCTTCACACGGTGCAGCACCTCACACTGTGCAGCACCTTCACACTGTGCAGCACCTTCACACTGTGCAGCACCTTCACACTGTGCAGCACCTTCACACTGTGCAACACCTTACACTGTGCAGCACCTTCACACTGTGCAGCACCTTCACACAGTGCAGCACCTCACACTGTGCAGCACCTCACACTGTGCAGCACCTCACACTGTGCAGTACCTTCACACTGTGCAGCACCTCACACTGTGTAGCACCTTCACTCTGTGCAGCACCTCTCACTGTACAGCACCTCACACTGTGCAGCACCTCACAATGTGCAGCACCTCACACTGTGCAGGACATTGGCCTGATTGTGTAGCACCTCACACCGTGCAGCACCTCACACTGTGGAGCACCTCACAGTGTGGAGCACCGCGCACTGTGAGCACCTTCACACTGTGCAGCACCTCACACTGTGCAGCACCTTCACACTGTGCAGCACCTTCACACTGTGCTGCACCTTCACACTGTGCAGCAACTCACACTGTGCAACACCTTCACACTGTGCAGCACCTCACACTGTGCAGCACCTTCACACTGTGCTGCACCATCACACTGTGCAACACCTTCACACTGTGTAGCACCATCACACTGTGCAGCACCTCACACTGTGCAGCACCATCACACTGTGCAGCACCATCACACTGTGCAGCACCTCACACTGTGCAGCACCATCACACTGTACAGCACCTCTCACTGTGCTGCACCTTCACAGTGTGCAGCACCTCACACTGTGCAGCACCTTCACACTGTGCAGCACCTTCACACTGTGCTGCACCTTCACACTGTGCAGCACCTCACACTGTGCAACACCTTCACACTGTGTAGCACCATCACACTGTGCAACACCTTCACACTGTGTAGCACCATCACACTGTACAGCACCTCTCACTGTACAGCACCAAACACTGTGCAGCACTTCTCACTGTACAGCACCTCTGAATGTAGAGCACATCACACTGTGAGCACCTTCACACGGTGCAGCACCTCACACTGTGCAGCACCTTCACACTGTGCAGCACATTCACACTGTGCAGCACCTTCACACTGTGCAGCACCTCACACTGTGCAGCACCTCACACTGTGTAGCACCACCACACTGTGCAGCACCTCACACTGTGCAGCACCTTCACACTGTGCAGCACCTTCAGACTGTGCAGCACCTTCACACTGTGCAGCACCTTCACACTGTGCAACACCTTACACTGTGCAGCACCACACACTGTGCAACACCTTCACACTGTGCAGCACCTCACACTGTGCAGCACCTCACACTGTGCAGCACCTCACACTGTGCAGTACCTTCACACTGTGCAGCACCTCACACTGTGCAGCACCTCACACTGTGCAGCACATCACACTGTGCAACACCTTCACACTGTGCAGTACTACACACTGTGCAGCACCATCACACTGTGCAACCCCTTCACACTGTGCAGCACCATCACACTGTGTAGCACCTTCACTCTGTGCAGCAACTCACACTGCGCAGCACCATCACACTGTGCAGCACCTCACACTGTACAGCACCAAACACTGTGCAGCACTTCTCACTGTACAGCACCTCTGAATGTCGAGCACATCACACTGTGAGCACCTTCACACGGTGCAGCACCTCACACTGTGCAGCACCTTCACACTGTGCAGCACATTCACACTGTGCAGCACCTTCACACTGTGCAGCACCTTCACACTGTGCAGCACCTCATACTGTGCAGCACCTCACACTGTGCAGCACCTCCACATTGTGCAGCACCTCACACTGTGCAGTACCTTCACACTGTGCAGCACCTCACACTGTGCAGCACCTCACACTGTGCAACACCTTCAGACTCTGCAGCACTACACACTGTGCAGCACCATCACACGGTGCAGCACCTTCACACTGTGCAGCACCTCACACTGTGCAGCACCTTCACACTGTGCAGCACCTTCACCCTGTGTAGCACCTTCACACTGTGCAGCACCCTCACACTGTGCAGAACCTCACACTGTGCAGCATCATCACACTGTGCAGCACCTTCACACTGTGCAGCACCTCACACTGTGTAGAATCATCACACTGTGCAGCACCTAACACTGTGCAACACCTTTACACTGTCAGCACCTCGCACTGTGTAGCATCATCACACTGTGCAACACCTAACACGGTGCAACACCTTCACACTGTGCAGCACCTCGCACTGTGCAGCACCTCACACTGTGCAGCACCTCACACTGTGCAGCATCATCACACTGTGCAGCACCTAACACTGTGCAACACCTTCACACTGTGCAGCACCTTCACACTGTGCAGCACCTCACACTGTGCAGCACCTTTACACTGTGTAGCACCACGCACTGTGCAGCACCTCACACTGTGCAGCACCTCACACTGTGCAGCACCTTCACACTGTGCAGCACCTCACACTGTGCAGCACCTTTACACTGTGTAGCACCTCGCACTGTGCAGCACTTCACACTGTGCAGCACCTAACACTGTGCAGCACCTTCACACTGTGCAGCACATCGCACTGTGCAGCACCTCACTCTGTGCAGCACCTAACACTGTGCAACACCTTCACACTGTGCAGCACCTCACACTGTGCAGCACCTAACACTGTGCAACACCTTCACACTGTGCAGCACCTCGCACTGTGCAGCACCTCACACTGTGCAGCACCTCACGCTGTGCAGCACCTCACACTGTGCAGCACCTTCACTCTGTGCAGCACCTTCACACTGTGCAGCACGTTCACACTGTGCAGCAACATAACACTGTGTAGCACCTTCACACTGTGCAGCACCTCACACTGTGCAGTACCTTCACACTGTGTAGCACCTTCACACTGTGTAGCACCTTCACACTGTGCAGCACCTCACACTGTGCAGTACCTTCACACTGTGTAGCACCTTCACACTGTGCAGCACCTCACACTGTGCAGCACCTCATACTGTGCAGCACCTTCACACTGTGTAGCACCTTCACACTGTGCAGCACCTCTACACTGTGCCGCACCTTCACACTGTGCAGCACCTCACACTGTGCAGTACCTTCACACTGTGCAGCACCTCACACTGTGCAGCACCTCACAATGTACAGCACCTCCACATTGTGCAGGACCTCACAATGTGCAGTACCTTCACACTGTGTAGCACCTTCACACTGTGCAGCACCTTCACACTGTGCAGCACCTCACACTGTGTAGCACCTCACACTGTTCAACACCTTCACACTGTGCAGCACTACACACTGTGCTGCACCATCACACTGTGTAGCACCTTCACTCTGTGCAGCACCATCACACTGTGCAGCACCTCACACTGTGCAGCACCTTCACACTGTGCAGCACCTTCACACTGTGCAGCACCTCACACTGTGCAGCACCTCACACCGTGCAATACCTTCACACTGTGCAGCACTACACACTGTGCAGCACCATCACACTGTGCAGCACTTTCACTCTGTACAGCAACTCACAATGTGCAGCACCATCACACTGTACAGCACCATCACACTGTGCAGCACCTCACACTGTGCAGCACCTAACACTGTGCAGCACCATCACACTGTGCAGCACCTCACACTGTGCAGCACCTAACACTGTGCAGCACCATCACACTGTGCAGCAACTCACACTGTGTAGCACCTTCACACTGTGCAGCATCATCACACTGTGCAGCACCGAACACTGTGCAACACCTTCACACTGTGCAGCCCCTCACACTGTGCAGCACCTCACACTGTGCAGCACCTTCACACTGTGCAGCACCTCACACTGTGCAGCACCTTCACACTGTGCAGCACCTCACACTGTGCAGCACCTCACACTGTGCAGCACCGCACACTGTGCAGCACCTTCACACTGTGTAGCACCATCACACTGTGCATGACCTCCACACTGTGCAGCACCTTCACACTGTGCAGCACCTCACACTGTGCAGTACCTTCACACTGTGCAGCACCTCACACTGTGCATCACCTCACACTGTGCAGCACCTCCACATTGTACAGCACCTCACACTGTGCAGTACCTTCACACTGTGCAGCACCTTCACACTGTGCAGCACCTCACACTGTGCAGCACCTTCACACTGTGTAGCACCATCACACTGTGGAGCACCTTCACACTGTGCAGTACCTCACACTGTGCAGCACATTCACACTTGTAGCACCTTCACACTGTGCAGCACCTCACACTGTGCAGCACCTCACACTGTGTAGCACCACTACACTGTGCTGCACCTCACACTGTGCAACACCTTCACACTATGCCGCACCTTCACTCTGTGCATCTCACATTGTGCAGCGCGTCACACTCTTCAGCACCTTCACACTGTGCAGCACCTCACACAGTGCAGCACCTCACACTGTGCAGTACCACCACGCTGTGCAGCACCTTCATACTGTGCAGCACCATCACACAGTGCAGCACCTCACACTGTGGAGGACATTCGCCTGATTGTGTAGCACCTCACACCGTGCAGCACCTCATACTGTGCAGCACATTCACATAGTGCAGCACCTTCACACTGTGCAGCACCTCACACTGTGCAGCACCTCACACTGTGCAACACCTTCACACTGTGCAGCACCATCACACTGTGCAGCAACTTCACACTGTGCAGCACCTCACACTGTGCAGCACCTCACACTGTGCAACACCTTCACACTGTGCAGCACCATCACACTGTGTAGCACCTTCACTCTGTGCAGCAACTCACACTGTGCAGCACCATCACACTGTGCAGCACCTCACACTGTGCAGCACCTTCACACTGTGCAGCACCTTCACACTGTGCAGCACCTCACACTGTGCAGCACCTCCACACTGTGCAGCACCTCACACTGTGCAACACCTTCACACTGTGCAGCACCTTCACACTGTGCAGCACCTTCACACCGTGCAGCACCTTCACACTGTACAGCACCTCACACTGTGCAGCACCTCACACTGTGCAACACTTTCACACTGTGCAGCACCTTCACATTGTGCAACACCTTCACACTGTGCAGCACCATCACACTGTGCAGCACCTTCACACTGTGCAGCACCTCACACTGTGCAGCACCTCACACTGTGCAACACCTTCACACTGTGCAGCACCATCACACTGTGCAGCAACGCACACTGTGTAGCACCTTCACACTGTGCAGCATCATTACACTGTGCAGCACCGAACACTGTGCAACACCTTCACACTGTGCAGCCCCTCACACTGTGCAGCACCTCACACTGTGCAGCACCTTCACACTGTGCAGCACCTCACACTGTGCAGCACCTTCACACTGTGCAGCACCTCACACTGTGCAGCACCAACACACTGTGTAGCACCATCACACTGTGCAGCACCTTCACACTGTGTAGCACCATCACACTGTGCAGCACCTCCACACTGTGCAGCTCCTTCACACTGTGCAGCACCTCACACTGTGCAGTACCTTCACACTGTGCAGCACCTCACACTGTGCAGCACCTCACACTGTGCAACACCTCACACTGTGCAGCACCTCACACTGTGCAACACCTTCACACTGTGCAGCACCTCACACTGTGCAGCACCTCACACTGTGCAGCACCTCACACTGTGCAACACCTTCACACTGTGCAACACCTTCACACTGTGCAGCACCATCACACTGTGCAGCACCTTCACACTGTGCAGCACTACACACTGTGTAGCACCATCACACTGTGCAACACCTTCACACTGTGCGGCACCATCAAACTGTGCAGCACCTTCACACTGTGCAGCACTACACACTGTGTAGCACCATCACACTGTGCAACACCTTCACACTGTGTAGCACCATCACACTGTGTAGCACCTTCACTCTGTGCAGCACCTCGCACTGTACAGCACCTCACACTGTGCAGCACCTCACAATGTGCAGCACCTGACGCTGTGCAGGACATTGGCATGATTGTGTAGCACCTCACACCGTGCAGCACCTTCACACTGTGCAGCACCTCACAGTGTGGAGCACCGTGCACTGTGAGCACCTTCACACTGTGCAGCACCTCACACTGTGCAGCACCTTCACTCTGTGCAGAAACTCACACTGTGCAGCACCATCACACTTTACAGCACCTCACACTGTGCAGCACCTTCACACTGTGCAGCACCTTCACACTGTGCAGTACCTCACACTGTGTAGCACCTCACACTGTTCAACACCTTCACACTGTGCTGCACCATCACACTGTGTAGCACCTTCACTCTGTGCAGCACCATCACACTGTGCAGCACCTCACACTGTGCAGCACCTTCACACTGTGCAGCACCTTCACACTGTGCAGCACCTCACACTGTGCAGCATCTCACACCGTGCAATACCTTCACACTGTGCAGCACTACACACTGTACAGCACCATCACACTGTGCAGCACTTACACTCTGTCCAGCAACTCACAATGTGCAGCACCATCACACTGTACAGCACCATCACACTGTGCAGCACCTCACACTGTGCAGCACCTAACACTGTGCAGCATCATCACACTGTGCAGCACCGAACACTGTGCAACACCTTCACACTGTGCAGCCCCTCACACTGTGCAGCACCTCACACTGTGCAGCACCTTCACACTGTGCAGCACCTCACACTGTGCAGCACCTTCACACTGTGCAGCACCTCACACTGTGCAGCACCTCACACTGTGCAGCACCGCACACTGTGCAGCACCTTCACACTGTGTAGCACCATCACACTGTGCAGCACCTCCACACTGTGCAGCACCTTCACACTGTGCAGCACCTCACACTGTGCAGCACCTCACACTGTGCAGCACCTCCACATTGTGCAGCACCTCACACTGTGCAGTACCTTCACACTGTGCAGCACCTTCACACTGTGCAGTACCTTCACACTGTGCAGCACCTCACACTGTGCAGCACCTTCACACTGTGTAGCACCATCACACTGTGCAGCACCTCCACATTGTGCAGCACCTCACACTGTGCAACACCTTCACACTGTGCAACACCTTCACACTGTGCAGCACCATCACACTGTGCAGCACCTTCACACTGTGCAGCACTACACACTGTGTAGCACCATCACACTGTGCAACACCTTCACACTGTGTAGCACCATCACACTGTGTAGCACCTTCACTCTGTGCAGCACCTCGCACTGTACAGCACCTCACACTGTGCAGCACCTCACAATGTGCAGCACCTGACGCTGTGCAGGACATTGGCATGATTGTGTAGCACCTCACACCGTGCAGCACCTCACACTGTGCAGCACCTCACAGTGTGGAGCACCGCGCACTGTGAGCACCTTCACACTGTGCAGCACCTCACACTGTGCAGCACCTTCACTCTGTGCAGAAACTCACACTGTGCAGCACCATCACACTTTACAGCACCTCACACTGTGCAGCACCTTCACACTGTGCAGCACCTTCACACTGTGCAGTACCTCACACTGTGTAGCACCTCACACTGTTCAACACCTTCACACTGTGCTGCACCATCACACTGTGTAGCACCTTCACTCTGTGCAGCACCATCACACTGTGCAGCACCTCACACTGTGCAGCACCTTCACACTGTGCAGCACCTTCACACTGTGCAGCACCTCACACTGTGCAGCATCTCACACCGTGCAATACCTTCACACTGTGCAGCACTACACACTGTGCAGCACCATCACACTGTGCAGCACTTACACTCTGTCCAGCAACTCACAATGTGCAGCACCATCACACTGTACAGCACCATCACACTGTGCAGCACCTCACACTGTGCAGCACCTAACACTGTGCAGCACCATCACACTGTGCAGCAACTCACACTGTGTAGCACCTCACACTGTGCAGCATCATCACACTGTGCAGCACCGAACACTGTGCAACACCTTCACACTGTGCAGCCCCTCACACTGTGCAGCACCTCACACTGTGCAGCACCTTCACACTGTGCAGCACCTCACACTGTGCAGCACCTTCACACTGTGCAGCACCTCACACTGTGCAGCACCTCACACTGTGCAGCACCGCACACTGTGCAGCACCTTCACACTGTGTAGCACCATCACACTGTGCAGCACCTCCACACTGTGAAGCACCTTCACACTGTGCAGCACCTCACACTGTGCAGTACCTTCACACTGTGCAGCACCTCACACTGTGCAGCACCTCACACTGTGCAGCACCTCCACATTGTGCAGCACCTCACACTGTGCAGTACCTTCACACTGTGCAGCACCTTCACACTGTGCAGCACCTCACACTGTGCAGCACCTTCACACTGTGTAGCACCATCACACTGTGCAGCACCTTCACACTGTGTAGCACCTTCACACTGTGCAGTACCTTCACACTGTGCAGCACCTCACACTGTGCATCACCTCACACTGTGCAGCACCTCCACATTGTGCAGCACCTCACACTGTGCAGTACCTTCACACTGTGCAGCACCTTCACACTGTGCAGCACCTCACACTGTGCAGCACCTTCACACTGTGTAGCACCATCACACTGTGTAGCACCTTCACACTGTGCAGTACCTCACACTGTGCAGCACATTCACACTTGTAGCACCATCACACTGTGCAGCACCTCACATTGTGCAGCACCTTCACACTGTGCAGCACCTCACACTGTGTAGCACCACTACACTGTGCTGCACCTCACACTGTGCAACACCTTCACACTATGCCGCACCTTCACTCTGTGCATCTCACACTGTGCAGCGCGTCACACTCTTCAGCACCTTCACACTGTGCAGCACCTCACACAGTGCAGCACCTCACACTGTGCAGTGCCACCACGCTGTGCAGCACCTTCATACTGTGCAGCACCATCACACAGTGCAGCACCTCACACTGTGGTGGACATTCGCCTGATTGTGTAGCACCTCACACCGTGCAGCACCTCATACTGTGCAGCACATTCACATAGTGCAGCACCTTCACACTGTGCAGCACCTCACACTGTGCAGCACCTCACACTGTGCAGCACCATCACACTGTGCAGCAACTTCACACTGTGCAGCACCTCACACTGTGCAACAATGTCACACTGTGCAGCACCTTCACATTGTGCAACACCTTCACACTGTGCAGCACCTCACACTGTGCAACACCTTCACACTGTGCAGCACTACACACTGTGCAGCACCATCACACTGTGCAGAACCTTCACACTGTGCAGCACCTCACACTGTGCAGCACCACACACTGTGCAACACCTTCACACTGTGCAGCACCTCACACTGTGCAACACCTCACACTGTGCAGCACCTCACACTGTGCAACACCTTCACACTGTGCAGCACCTCACACTGTGCAGCACCTCACACTGTGCAGCACCATCACACTGTGCAGCTCCTTCACACTGTGCAGCACTACACACTGTGTAGCACCATCACACTGTGCAACACCTTCACACTGTGCAGCACCATCACACTGTGTAGCACCTTCACTCTGTGCAGCACCTCTCACTGTACAGCACCTCACACTGTGCAGCACCTCACAATGTGCAGCACCTGACGCTGTGCAGGACATTGGCATGATTGTGTAGCACCTCACACCGTGCAGCACCTCACACTGTGCAGCACCTCACAGTGTGGAGCACCGCGCACTGTGAGCACCTTCACACTGTGCAGCACCTTCACACTGTGCAGCACCTTCACTCTGTGCAGCAACTCACACTGTGCAGCACCATCACACTTTACAGCACCTCACACTGTGCAGCACCTTCACACTGTGCAGCACCTTCACACTGTGCAGTACCTCACACTGTGTAGCACCTCACAATGTTCAACACCTTCACACTGTGCAGCACTACACACTTTGCAGCACCATCACACTGTGCAACACGTTCACACTGTGCTGCACCATCACACTGTGTAGCACCTTCACTCTATGCAGCACCATCACACTGTGCAGCACCTCACACTGTGCAGCACCTTCACACTGTGCAGCACCTTCACACTGTGCAGCACCTCACACTGTGCAGCACCTCACACCGTGCAATACCTTCACACTGTGCAGCACTACACACTGTGCAGCACCATCACACTGTGCAGCACTTTCACTCTGTACAGCAACTCACAATGTGCAGCACCATCACACTGTACAGCACCTCACACTGTGCAGCACCTTCACACTGTGCAGCACCTCACACTGTGCAGCACCTAACACTGTGCAGCACCATCACACTGTGCAGCAACTCACACTGTGTAGCACCTTCACACTGTGCAGCATCATCACACTGTGCAGCACCGAACACTGTGCAACACCTTCACACTGTGCAGCCCCTCACACTGTGCAGCACCTCACACTGTGCAGCACCTTCACACTGTGCAGCACCTCACACTGTGCAGCACCTTCACACTGTGCAGCACCTCACACTGTGCAGCACCTCACACTGTGCAGCACCGCACACTGTGCAGCACCTTCACACTGTGTAGCAACTTCACACTGTGCAGCACCTCACACTGTGCAGCTCCTTCACACTGTGCAGCACCTCACACTGTGCAGTACCTTCACACTGTGCAGCACCTCACACTGTGCAGCACCTCACACTGTGCAACACCTCACACTGTGCAGCACCTCACACTGTGCAACACCTTCACACTGTGCAGCACCTCACACTGTGCAGCACCACACACTGTGCAGCACCTCACACTGTGCAACACCTTCACACTGTGCAACACCTTCACACTGTGCAGCACCATCACACTGTGCAGCACCTTCACACTGTGCAGCACTACACACTGTGTAGCACCATCACACTGTGCAACACCTTCACACTGTGCAGCACCATCACACTGTGTAGCACCTTCACTCTGTGCAGCACCTCTCACTGTACAGCACCTCACACTGTGCAGCACCTCACAATGTGCAGCACCTGACGCTGTGCAGGACATTGGCATGATTGTGTAGCACCTCACACCGTGCAGCACCTCACACTGTGCAGCACCTCACAGTGTGGAGCACCGCGCACTGTGAGCACCTTCACACTGTGCAGCACCTCACACTGTGCAGCACCTTCACTCTGTGCAGCAACTCACACTGTGCAGCACCATCACACTTTACAGCACCTCACACTGTGCAGCACCTTCACACTGTGCAGCACCTTCACACTGCGCAGTACCTCACACTGTGTAGCACCTCACACTGTTCAACACCTTCACACTGTGCAGCACTACACACTTTGCAGCACCATCACACTGTGCAACACCTTCACACTGTGCTGCACCATCACACTGTGTAGCACCTTCACTCTGTGTAGCACCATCACACTGTGCAGCACCTCACACTGTGCAGCACATTCACACTGTGCAGCACCTTCACACTGTGCAGCACCTCACACTGTGCAGCATCTCACACCGTGCAATACCTTCACAATGTGCAGCACTACACACTGTGCAGCACCATCACACTGTGCAGCACTTTCACTCTGTCCAGCAACTCACAATGTGCAGCACCATCACACTGTACAGCACCATCACACTGTGCAGCACCTCACACTGTGCAGCACCTAACACTGTGCAGCACCATCACACTGTGCAGCAACTCACACTGTGTAGCACCTTCACACTGTGCAGCATCATCACACTGTGCAGCACCGAACACTGTGCAACACCTTCACACTGTGCAGCCCCTCACACTGTGCAGCACCTCACACTGTGCAGCACCTTCACACTGTGCAGCACCTCACACTGTGCAGCACCTTCACACTGTGCAGCACCTCACACTGTGCAGCACCTCACACTGTGCAGCACCTCCACACTGTGCAGCACCTTCACACTGTGCAGCACCTCACACTGTGCAGTACCTTCACACTGTGCAGCACCTCACACTGTGCAGCACCTCACACTGTGCAGCACCTTCACACTGTGCAGCACCATCACACTGTGTAGCACCTTCACACTGTGCAGCACCTTCACACTGTGCAGCACCTCACACTGTGCAGCACCTCACACTGTGCAGCACCTCACACTGTGCAGCACCTCCACATTGTGCAGCACCACACACTGTGCAGCACCTCACACTGTGCAGCACCTCCACATTGTGCAGCACCACACACTGTGCAGCACCTTCACACTGTGCAGCACCACACACTGTGCAGCACCTTCACACTGTGCAGCACCTCACACTGTGCAGTACCTTCACACTGTGCAGCACCTTCACACTGTGCAGCACCTTCACACTGTGCAGCACCTCACACTGTGCAGCACCTTCACACTGTGTAGCACCATCACACTGTGTAGCACCTTCACACTGTGCAGCACCTCACACTGTGCAGTACCTTCACACTGTGCAGCACCTCACACTGCGCAGCACCTCACACTGTGCAGCACCTCCACGTTGTGCAGCACCTCACACTGTGCAGTACCTCACACTGTGCAGCACATTCACACTTGTAGCACCATCACACTGTGCAGCACCTCACACTGTGCAGTACCTTCACACTGTGCAGCACCATCACACTGTGCAGTACCTTCACACTGTGCAGCACCATCACACTGTGCAGCACCTCACACTGTGCAGTACCTCACACTGTGCAGTACCTTCACACTGTGCAGCACCATCACACTGTGCAGTACCTTCACACTGTGCAGCACCATCACACTGTGCAGCACCATCACACTGTGCAGCACCTCACACTGTGCAGCACCTCACACTGTGCAGTACCTTCACACTGTGCAGCACCATCACACTGTGCAGCACCTCACACTGTGCAGTACCTCACACTGTGCAGCACATTCACACTTGTAGCACCATCACACTGTGCAGCACCTCACATTGTGCAGCACCTTCACACTGTGCAGCACCTCACACTGTGTAGCACCACTACACTGTGCTGCACCTCACACTGTGCAACACCTTCACACTATGCCGCACCTTCACTCTGTGCATCTCACACTGTGCAGCGCGTCACACTCTTCAGCACCTTCACACTGTGCAGCACCTCACACAGTGCAGCACCTCACACTGTGCAGTACCACCACGCTGTGCAGCACCTTCATACTGTGCAGCACCATCACACAGTGCAGCACCTCACACTGTGGAGGACATTCGCCTGATTGTGTAGCACCTCACACCGTGCAGCACCTCATACTGTGCAGCACATTCACATAGTGCAGCACCTTCACACTGTGCAGCACCTCACACTGTGCAGCACTTCACACTGTGAAACACCTTCACACTGTGCAGCACCATCACAATGTGCAGCACTTTCACTCTGTACAGCAACTCACAATGTGCAGCACCATCACACTGTACAGCACCATCACACTGTGCAGCACCTCACACTGTGCAGCACCTAACACTGTGCAGCACCATCACACTGTGCAGCAACTCACACTGTGTAGCACCTTCACACTGTGCAGCATCATCACACTGTGCAGCACCGAACACTGTGCAACACCTTCACACTGTGCAGCCCCTCACACTGTGCAGCACCTCACACTGTGCAGCACCTTCACACTGTGCAGCACCTCACACTGTGCAGCACCTTCACACTGTGCAGCACCTCACACTGTGCAGCACCTCACACTGTGCAGCACCGCACACTGTGCAGCACCTTCACACTGTGTAGCACCATCACACTGTGCAGCACCTCCACACTGTGCAGCACCTTCACACTGTGCAGCACCTCACACTGTGCAGTACCTTCACACTGTGCAGCACCTCACACTGTGCAGCACCTCACTCTGTGCAACACCTCACACTGTGTAGCACCATCACACTGTGCAGCACCTCCACACTGTGCAGCACCTTCACACTGTGCAGCACCTCACACTGTGCAGTACCTTCACACTGTGCAGCACCTCACACTGTGCAGCACCTCACACTGTGCAACACCTCACACTGTGCAGCACCTCACACTGTGCAACACCTCACACTGTGCAGCACCTCACACTGTGCAGCACCTTCACACTGTGTAGCACCATCACACTGTGCAGCACCTCCACACTGTGCAGCACCTTCACACTGTACAGCACCACACACTGTGCAGCACCTCACACTGTGCAGCACCTCACACTGTGCAACACCTTCACACTGTGCAGCACCTTCACACTGTGCAGCACTACACACTGTGTAGCACCATCACACTGTGCAACACCTACACACTGTGCAGCACCATCACACTGTGCAGCACCTTCACACTGTGCAGCACTACACACTGTGTAGCACCATCACACTGTGCAACACCTTCACACTGTGCAGCACCATCACACTGTGTAGCACCTTCACTCTGTGCAGCACCTCTCACTGTACAGCACCTCACACTGTGCAGCACCTCACAATGTGCAGCACCTGACGCTGTGCAGGACATTGGCATGATTGTGTAGCACCTCACACCGTGCAGCACCTCACACTGTGCAGCACCTCACAGTGTGGAGCACCGCGCACTGTGAGCACCTTCACACTGTGCAGCACCTCACACTGTGCAGCACCTTCACTCTGTGCAGCAACTCACACTGTGCAGCACCATCACACTTTACAGCACCTCACACTGTGCAGCACCTTCACACTGTGCAGCACCTTCACACTGTGCAGTACCTCACACTGTGTAGCACCTCACACTGTTCATCATCTTCACACTGTGCAGCACTACACACTTTGCAGCACCATCACACTGTGCAACACCTTCACACTGTGCTGCACCATCACACTGTGTAGCACCTTCACTCTGTGCAGCACCATCACACTGTGCAGCACCTCACACTGTGCAGCACCTTCACACTGTGCAGCACCTTCACACTGTGCAGCACCTCACACTGTGCAGCATCTCACACCGTGCAATACCTTCACACTGTGCAGCACTACACACTGTGCAGCACCAACACACTGTGCAGCACTTTCACTCTGTCCAGCAACTCACAATGTGCAGCACCATCACACTGTACAGCACCATCACACTGTGCAGCACCTCACACTGTGCATCACCTAACACTGTGCAGCACCATCACACTGTGCAGCAACTCACACTGTGTAGCACCTTCACACTGTGCAGCATCATCACACTGTGCAGCACCGAACACTGTGCAACACCTTCACACTGTGCAGCCCCTCACACTGTGCAGCACCTCACACTGTGCAGCACCTTCACACTGTGCAGCACCTCACACTGTGCAGCACCTTCACACTGTGCAGCACCTCACACTGTGCAGCACCTCACACTGTGCAGCACCGCACACTGTGCAGCACCTTCACACTGTGTAGCACCATCACACTGTGCAGCACCTTCACACTGTGCAGCACCTCACACTGTGCAGTACCTTCACACTGTGCAGCACCTCACACTGTGCAGCATCTCACACTCTGCAGCACCTCCACATTGTGCAGCCTCTCACACTGTGCAGTACCTTCACACTGTGCAGCACCTTCACACTGTGCAGCACCGCACACTGTGCAGCACCTTCACACTGTGTAGCACCATCACACTGTGTAGCACCTTCACACTGTGCAGTACCTTCACACTGTGCAGCACCTCACACTGTGCATCACCTCACACTGTGCAGCACCTCCACATTGTGCAGCACCTCACACTGTGCAGTACCTTCACACTGTGCAGCACCTTCACACTGTGCAGCACCTCACACTGTGCAGCACCTTCACACTGTGTAGCACCATCACACTGTGTAGCACCTTCACACTGTGCAATACCTCACACTGTGCAGCACATTCACACTTGTAGCACCATCACACTGTGCAGCACCTCACATTGTGCAGCACCTTCACACTGTGCAGCACCTCACACTGTGTAGCACCACTACACTGTGCTGCACCTCACACTGTGCAACACCTTCACACTATGCCGCACCTTCACTCTGTGCATCTCACACTGTGCAGCGCGTCACACTCTTCAGCACCTTCACACTGTGCAGCACCTCACACAGTGCAGCACCTCACACTGTGCAGTACCACCACGCTGTGCAGCACATTCATACTGTGCAGCACCATCACACAGTGCAGCACCTCACACTGTGGAGGACATTCGCCTGATTGTGTAGCACCTCACACCGTGCAGCACCTCATACTGTGCAGCACATTCACATAGTGCAGCACCTTCACACTGTGCAGCACCTCACACTGTGCAGCACCTCACACTGTGCAACACCTTCACACTGTGCAGCACCATCACACTGTGTAGCACCTTCACTCTGTGCAGCAACTCACACTGTGCAGCACCATCACACTGTGCAGCACCTCACACTGTGCAGCACCTTCACACTGTGCAGCACCTTCACACTGTGCAGCACCTCACACTGTGCAGCACCATCACACTGTGCAGCACCTTCACACTGTGCAGCACCTCACACTGTGCAGCACCTCACACTGTGCAACACCTTCACACTGTGCAGCACTACACACTGTGCAGCACCATCACACTGTGCAGCACCTTCACACTGTGCAGCACCTTCACACTGTGCAGCACCTCACACTGTGCAACACTTTCACACTGTGCAGCACCATCACACTGTGCAGCACTACACACTGTGCAGCACCTTCACATTGTGCAACACCTTCACACTGTGCAGCACCATCACACTGTGCAGCACCTTCACACTGTGCAGCACCTCACACTGTGCAACACCTTCACACTGTGCAGCACTACACACTGTGCAGCACCATCACACTGTGCAGCACCTTCACACTGTGCAGCACCTCACACTGTGCAGCACCACACACTGTGCAACACCTTCACACTGTGCAGCACCTCACACTGTGCAACACCTCACACTGTGCAGCACCTCACACTGTGCAACACCTTCACACTGTGCAGCACCTCACACTGTGCAGCACCTCACACTGTGCAGCACCATCACACTGTGCAGCTCCTTCACACTGTGCAGCACTACACACTGTGTAGCACCATCACACTGTGCAACACCTTCACACTGTGCAGCACCATCACACTGTGTAGCACCTTCACTCTGTGCAGCACCTCTCACTGTACAGCACCTCACACTGTGCAGCACCTCACAATGTGCAGCACCTGACGCTGTGCAGGACATTGGCATGATTGTGTAGCACCTCACACCGTGCAGCACCTCACACTGTGCAGCACCTCACAGTGTGGAGCACCGCGCACTGTGAGCACCTTCACACTGTGCAGCACCTCACACTGTTCAACACCTTCACACTGTGCAGCACTACACACTTTGCAGCACCATCACACTGTGCAACACCTTCACACTGTGCTGCACCATCACACTGTGTAGCACCTTCACTCTGTGCAGCACCATCACACTGTGCAGCACCTCACACTGTGCAGCACCTTCACACTGTGCAGCACCTTCACACTGTGCAGCACCTCACACTGTGCAGCACTTTCACTCTGTCCAGCAACTCACAATGTGCAGCACCATCACACTGTACAGCACCATCACACTGTGCAGCACTTTCACTCTGTCCAGCAACTCACAATGTGCAGCACCATCACACTGTACAGCACCATCACACTGTGCAGCACCTCACACTGTGCAGCACCTAACACTGTGCAGCACCATCACACTGTGCAGCAACTCACACTGTGTAGCACCTTCACACTGTGCAGCATCATCACACTGTGCAGCACCGAACACTGTGCAACACCTTCACACTGTGCAGCCCCTCACACTGTGCAGCACCTCACACTGTGCAGCACCTTCACACTGTGCAGCACCTCACACTGTGCAGCACCTTCACACTGTGCAGCACCTCACACTGTGCAGCACCTCACACTGTGCAGCACCGCACACTGTGCAGCACCTTCACACTGTGTAGCACCATCACACTGTGCAGCACCTCCACACTGTGCAGCACCTTCACACTGTGCAGCACCTCACACTGTGCAGCACCTTCACACTGTGCAGTACCTTCACACTGTGCAGCACCTCACACTGTGCAGCACCTCACACTGTGCAGCACCTCCACATTGTGCAGCACCTCACACTGTGCAGTACCTTCACACTGTGCAGCACCTTCACACTGTGCAGCACCTCACACTGTGCAGCACCTTCACACTGTGTAGCACCATCACACTGTGTAGCACCTTCACACTGTGCAGTACCTCACACTGTGCAGCACATTCACACTTGTAGCACCATCACACTGTGCAGCACCTCACATTGTGCAGCACCTTCACACTGTGCAGCACCTCACACTGTGTAGCACCACTACACTGTGCTGCACCTCACACTGTGCAACACCTTCAAACTATGCCGTACCTTCACTCTGTGCATCTCACACTGTGCAGCGCGTCACACTCTTCAGCACCTTCACACTGTGCAGCACCTCACACAGTGCAGCACCTCACACTGTGCAGTACCACCACGCTGTGCAGCACCTTCATACTGTGCAGCACCATCACACAGTGCAGCACCTCACACTGTGGAGGACATTCGCCTGATTGTGTAGCACCTCACACCGTGCAGCACCTCATACTGTGCAGCACATTCACATAGTGCAGCACCTTCACACTGTGCAGCACCTCACACTGTGCAGCACTTCACACTGTGAAACACCTTCACACTGTGCAGCACCATCACAATGTGCAGCACTTTCACTCTGTACAGCAACTCACAATGTGCAGCACCATCACACTGTACAGCACCATCACACTGTGCAGCACCTCACACTGTGCAGCACCTAACACTGTGCAGCACCATCACACTGTGCAGCAACTCACACTGTGTAGCACCTTCACACTGTGCAGCATCATCACACTGTGCAGCATCGAACACGGTGCAACACCTTCACACTGTGCAGCCCCTCACACTGTGCAGCACCTCACACTGTGCAGCACCTTCACACTGTGCAGCACCTCACACTGTGCAGCACCTTCACACTGTGCAGCACCTCACACTGTGCAGCACCTCACACTGTGCAGCACCTTCACACTGTGTAGCACTATCACACTGTGCAGCACCTCCACACTGTGCAGCACCTTCACACTGTGCAGCACCTCACACTGTGCAGTACCTTCACACTGTGCAGCACCTCACACTGTGCAGCACCTCACACTGTGCAGCACCTCCACATTGTGCAGCACCTCACACTGTGCAGTACCTTCACACTGTGCAGCACCTTCACACTGTGCAGCACCTCACACTGTGCAGCACCTTCACACTGTGTAGCACCATCACACTGTGTAGCACCTTCACACTGTGCAGTACCTTCACACTGTGCAGCACCTCACACTGTGCAGCACCTCCACATTGTGCAGCACCTCACACTGTGCAGTACCTTCACACTGTGCAGCACCTTCACACTGTGCAGCACCTCACACTGTGCAGCACCTTCACACTGTGTAGCACCATCACACTGTGTAGCACCTTCACACTGTGCAGTACCTCACACTGTGCAGCACATTCACACTTGTAGCACCATCACACTGTGCAGCACCTCACATTGTGCAGCACCTTCACACTGTGCAGCACCTCACACTGTGTAGCACCACTACACTGTGCTGCACCTCACACTGTGCAACACCTTCACACTATGCCGCACCTTCACTCTGTGCATCTCACACTGTGCAGCGCGTCACACTCTTCAGCACCTTCACACTGTGCAGCACCTCACACAGTGCAGCACCTCACACTGTGCAGTACCACCACGCTGTGCAGCACCTTCATACTGTGCAGCACCATCACACAGTGCAGCACCTCACACTGTGGAGGACATTCGCCTGATTGTTTAGCACCTCACACCGTGCAGCACCTCATACTGTGCAGCACATTCACATAGTGCAACACCTTCACACTGTGCAGCACCATCACACTGTGCAGCAACTTCACACTGTGCAGCACCTCACACTGTGCAGCACCTCACACTGTGCAACACCTTCAAAATGTGCAGCACCATCACACTGTGTAGCACCTTCAATCTGTGCAGCAACTCACACTGTGCAGCACCATCACACTGTGCAGCACCTCACACTGTGCAGCACCTTCACACTGTGCAGCACCTTCACACTGTGCAGCACCTTCACACTGTGCAGCACCTTCACACTGTGCAGCACCTTCACACTGTGCAGCACCTTCACACTGTGCAGCACCTTCACACTGTGCAGCACCTCACACTGTGCAACACTTTCACACTGTGCAGCACCTCACACTGTGCAGCACCTCACACTGTGCAGCACCTCACACTGTGCAGCACCTCACACTGTGCAGCACCTTCACACTGTGCAGCACCTTCACACTGTGCAGCACCTCACACTGTGCAACACTTTCACACTGTGTAGCACCTTCACACTGTGCAGCATCATCACACTGTGCAGCACCGAACACTGTGCAACACCTTCACACTGTGCAGCCCCTCACACTGTGCAGCACCTCACACTGTGCAGCACCTTCACACTGTGCAGCACCTCACACTGTGCAGCACCTTCACACTGTGCAGCACCTCACACTGTGCAGCACCTCACACTGTGCAGCACCGCACACTGTGCAGCACCTTCACACTGTGCAGCACTACACACTGTGCAGCACTACACACTGTGCAGCACCTTCACATTGTGCAACACCTTCACACTGTGCAGCACCATCACACTGTGCAGCACCTTCACACTGTGCAGCACCTCACACTGTGCAGCACCTCACACTGTGCAAAACCTTCACACTGTGCAGCACTACACACTGTGCAGCACCATCACACTGTGCAGCACCTTCACACTGTGCAGCACCTCACACTGTGCAGCACCACACACTGTGCAACACCTTCACACTGTGCAGCACCTCACACTGTGCAACACCTCACACTGTGCAGCACCTCACACTGTGCAACAGCTTCACACTGTGCAGCACCTCACACTGTGCAGCACCTCACACTGTGCAGCACCTCACACTGTGCAGCACCATCACACTGTGCAGCTCCTTCACACTGTGCAGCACTACACACTGTGTAGCACCATCACACTGTGCAACACCTTCACACTGTGCAGCACCATCACACTGTGTAGCACCTTCACTCTGTGCAGCACCTCTCACTGTACAGCACCTCACACTGTGCAGCACCTCACAATGTGCAGCACCTGACGCTGTGCAGGACATTGGCATGATTGTGTAGCACCTCACACCGTGCAGCACCTCACACTGTGCAGCACCTCACAGTGTGGAGCACCGCGCACTGTGAGCACCTTCACACTGTGCAGCACCTCACACTGTGCAGCACCTTCACTCTGTGCAGCAACTCACACTGTGCAGCACCATCACACTTTACAGCACCTCACACTGTGCAGCACCTTCACACTGTGCAGCACCTTCACACTGTGCAGTACCTCACACTGTGTAGCACCTCACACTGTTCAACACCTTCACACTGTGCAGCACGACACACTTTGCAGCACCATCACACTGTGCAACACCTTCACACTGTGCTGCACCATCACACTGTGTAGCACCTTTACTCTATGCAGCACCATCACACTGTGTAGCACCTCACACTGTGCAGCACCTTCACACTGGGCAGCACCTTCACACTGTGCAGCACCTCACACTGTGCAGCACCTCACACCGTGCAATACCTTCACACTGTGCAGCACTACACACTGTGCAGCACCATCACACTGTGCAGCACTTTCTCTCTGTACAGCAACTCACAATGTGCAGCACCATCACACTGTACAGCACCATCACACTGTGCAGCACCTCACACTGTGCAGCACCTAACACTGTGCAGCACCATCACACTGTGCAGCAACTCACACTGTGTAGCACCTTCACACTGTGCAGCATCATCACACTGTGCAGCACCGAACACTGTGCAACACCTTCACACTGTGCAGCCCCTCACACTGTGCAGCACCTCACACTGTGCAGCACCTTCACACTGTGCAGCACCTCACACTGTGCAGCACCTTCACACTGTGCAGCACCTCACACTGTGCAGCACCTCACACTGTGCAGCACCGCACACTGTGCAGCACCTTCACACTGTGTAGCACCATCACACTGTGCAGCTCCTTCACACTGTGCAGCACCTTCACACTGTGCAGCACCTCCACACTGTGCAGCACCTTCACACTGTGCAGCACCTCACACTGTGCAGTACCTTCACACTGTGCAGCACCTCACACTGTGCAGCACCTCACACTGTGCAACACCTCACACTGTGCAGCACCTCACACTGTGCAACACCTTCACACTGTGCAGCACCTCACACTGTGCAGCACCTCACACTGTGCAGCACCTCACACTGTGCAACACCTTCACACTGTGCAACACCTTCACACTGTGCAGCACCATCACACTGTGCAGCACCTTCACACTGTGCAGCACTACACACTGTGTAGCACCATCACACTGTGCAACACCTTCACACTGTGCAGCACCATCACACTGTGTAGCACCTTCACTCTGTGCAGCACCTCTCACTGTACAGCACCTCACACTGTGCAGCACCTCACAATGTGCAGCACCTGACGCTGTGCAGGACATTGGCATGATTGTGTAGCACCTCACACCGTGCAGCACCTCACACTGTGCAGCACCTCACAGTGTGGAGCACCGCGCACTGTGAGCACCTTCACACTGTGCAGCACCTCACACTGTGCAGCACCTTCACTCTGTGCAGCAACTCACACTGTGCAGCACCATCACACTTTACAGCACCTCACACTGTGCAGCACCTTCACACTGTGCAGCACCTTCACACTGTGCAGTACCTCACACTGTGTAGCACCTCACACTGTTCAACACCTTCACACTGTGCAGCACTACACACTTTGCAGCACCATCACACTGTGCAACACCTTCACACTGTGCTGCACCATCACACTGTGTAGCACCTTCACTCTGTGCAGCACCATCACACTGTGCAGCACCTCACACTGTGCAGCACCTTCACACTGTGCAGCACCTTCACACTGTGCAGCACCTCACACTGTGCAGCATCTCACACCGTGCAATACCTTCACACTGTGCAGCACTACACACTGTGCAGCACCATCACACTGTGCAGCACTTTCACTCTGTCCAGCAACTCACAATGTGCAGCACCATCACACTGTACAGCACCATCACACTGTGCAGCACCTCACACTGTGCAGCACCTAACACTGTGCAGCACCATCACACTGTGCAGCAACTCACACTGTGTAGCACCTTCACACTGTGCAGCATCATCACACTGTGCAGCACCGAACACTGTGTAACACCTTCACACTGTGCAGCCCCTCACACTGTGCAGCACCTCACACTGTGCAGCACCTTCACACTGTGCAGCACCTCACACTGTGCAGCACCTTCACACTGTGCAGCACCTCACACTGTGCAGCACCTCACACTGTGCAGCACCGCACACTGTGCAGCACCTTCACACTGTGTAGCACCATCACACTGTGCAGCACCTCCACACTGTGCAGCACCTTCACACTGTGCAGCACCTCACACTGTGCAGTACCTTCACACTGTGCAGCACCTCACACTGTGCAGCACCTCACACTGTGCAGCACCTTCACACTGTGCAGCACCTTCACACTGTGCAGCACCTCACACTGTGCAGCACCTTCACACTGTGTAGCACCATCACACTGTGTAGCACCTTCACACTGTGCAGTACCTCACACTGTGCAGCACATTCACACTTGTAGCACCATCACACTGTGCAGCACCTCACATTGTGCAGCACCTTCACACTGTGCAGCACCTTCACTCTGTGCATCTCACACTGTGCAGCGCGTCACACTCTTCAGCACCTTCACACTGTGCAGCACCTCACACAGTGCAGCACCTCACACTGTGCAGTACCACCACGCTGTGCAGCACCTTCATACTGTGCAGCACCATCACACAGTGCAGCACCTCACACTGTGGAGGACATTCGCCTGACTGTGTAGCACCTCACACCGTGCAGCACCTCATACTGTGCAGCACATTCACATAGTGCAGCACCTTCACACTGTGCAGCACCTCACACTGTGCAGCACTTCACACTGTGAAACACCTTCACACTGTGCAGCACCATCACAATGTGCAGCACTTTCACTCTGTACAGCAACTCACAATGTGCAGCACCATCACACTGTACAGCACCATCACACTGTGCAGCACCTCACACTGTGCAGCACCTAACACTGTGCAGCACCATCACACTGTGCAGCAACTCACACTGTGTAGCACCTTCACACTGTGCAGCATCATCACACTGTGCAGCACCGAACACTGTGCAACACCTTCACACTGTGCAGCCCCTCACACTGTGCAGCACCTCACACTGTGCAGCACCTTCACACTGTGCAGCACCTCACACTGTGCAGCACCTTCACACTGTGCAGCACCTCACACTGTGCAGCACCTCACACTGTGCAGCACCGCACACTGTGCAGCACCTTCACACTGTGTAGCACCATCACACTGTGCAGCACCTCCACACTGTGCAGCACCTTCACACTGTGCAGCACCTCACACTGTGCAGTACCTTCACACTGTGCAGCACCTCACACTGTGCAGCACCTCACACTGTGCAACACCTCACACTGTGCAGCACCTCACACTGTGCAACACCTTCACACTGTGCAGCACCTCACACTGTGCAGCACCTCACACTGTGCAGCACCTCACACTGTGCAACACCTTCACACTGTGCAACACCTTCACACTGTGCAGCACCATCACACTGTGCAGCACCTTCACACTGTGCAGCACTACACACTGTGTAGCACCATCACACTGTGCAACACCTTCACACTGTGCAGCACCATCACACTGTGTAGCACCTTCACTCTGTGCAGCACCTCTCACTGTACAGCACCTCACACTGTGCAGCACCTCACAATGTGCAGCACCTGACGCTGTGCAGGACATTGGCATGATTGTGTAGCACCTCACACCGTGCAGCACCTCACACTGTGCAGCACCTCACAGTGTGGAGCACCGCGCACTGTGAGCACCTTCACACTGTGCAGCACCTCACACTGTGCAGCACCTTCACTCTGTGCAGCAACTCACACTGTGCAGCACCATCACACTTTACAGCACCTCACACTGTGCAGCACCTTCACACTGTGCAGCACCTTCACACTGTGCAGTACCTCACACTGTGTAGCACCTCACACTGTTCAACACCTTCACACTGTGCAGCACTACACACTTTGCAGCACCATCACACTGTGCAACACCTTCACACTGTGCTGCACCATCACACTGTGTAGCACCTTCACTCTGTGCAGCACCATCACACTGTGCAGCACCTCACACTGTGCAGCACCTTCACACTGTGCAGCACCTTCACACTGTGCAGCACCTCACACTGTGCAGCACCTCACACCGTGCAATACCTTCACACTGTGCAGCACTACACACTGTGCAGCACCATCACACTGTGCAGCACTTTCACTCTGTCCAGCAACTCACAATGTGCAGCACCATCACACTGTACAGCACCATCACACTGTGCAGCACCTCACACTGTGCAGCACCTAACACTGTGCAGCACCATCACACTGTGCAGCAACTCACACTGTGTAGCACCTTCACACTGTGCAGCATCATCACACTGTGCAGCACCGAACACTGTGCAACACCTTCACACTGTGCAGCCCCTCACACTGTGCAGCACCTCACACTGTGCAGCACCTTCACACTGTGCAGCACCTCACACTGTGCAGCACCTTCACACTGTGCAGCACCTCACACTGTGCAGCACCTCACACTGTGCAGCACCGCACACTGTGCAGCACCTTCACACTGTGTAGCACCATCACACTGTGCAGCACCTCCACACTGTGCAGCACCTTCACACTGTGCAGCACCTCACACTGTGCAGTACCTTCACACTGTGCAGCACCTCACACTGTGCAGCACCTCACACTGTGCAGCACCTCCACATTGTGCAGCACCTCACACTGTGCAGTACCTTCACACTGTGCAGCACCTTCACACTGTGCAGCACCTCACACTGTGCAGCACCTTCACACTGTGTAGCACCATCACACTGTGTAGCACCTTCACACTGTGCAGTACCTCACACTGTGCAGCACATTCACACTTGTAGCACCATCACACTGTGCAGCACCTCACATTGTGCAGCACCTTCACACTGTGCAGCACCTCACACTGTGTAGCACCACTACACTGTGCTGCACCTCACACTGTGCAACACCTTCACACGATGCCGCACCTTCACTCTGTGCATCTCACACTGTGCAGCGCGTCACACTCTTCAGCACC